>NC_090444.1:148453931-148756515 GCF_031143425.1 Pleurodeles waltl | reverse complement strand
TATACAGTCCAATTGACAAATAAAACATCTATACCCAATCAAACATGATTCTAAAGCCCCAGAGTACTAGGGAGTAATTGAACCCTGTGTATCAGCTATGAATAACCCTTTGTTTCCTGTAGCTAAGCCGGACCATTCTTACAGAATAGTCTTGCGTTACAGACATTTAAACAGTCTCTCACACACACACACACCACACAAATTTGCAATTCAAAATTCACATAGCACAGCTCTTTTGAATAACATTGTACACAAAAAATACAAAACAAAACCCTGAATATCTCCAACAAGTTCTTCTGACAAAATCTAGCACCTGAAAGCTGGGATGTAAGTGCATTTTCCACGTTAGACTCTCACCATCCCTTTTTCCGACTTCCCCAACGGTGTAAGAACATTTCAGGATTGCTCTCAGCCCGTGTGACATTAATATTACATGATATTGATCTTGAGGCATTGTCCTGTGTAGATTACATTTATCTGATGGACGATGACCTCAACACAAATCTGGTCTGGGTAGATTACATTGTTTTGGGATTTGTCGATCATAGCTACAAATTCAATTTTAAGAAAACTAAAATTGCCTTCCTCAGTGTCCTATTTCTGGGATATGAGGTTTCAAATGAGGGGAAAAATCTGGCAAAGCACATCTTAGGAAAGGGTGCACAACTACAACTGATATACAATATCAAAAAACTGCAATCATTGTTAGTCTTTAATTGTGGCAAAACATACATTCCAGATTATGCTCAGCACATAAAACCACTGTATGATTTAATTCGTCCAAATTTCTCAAGCAAATATTAGACACCACAACATACACAAATACTCAGATCATAACAGACTGAAATGCTTGAAGCTAAACAGTTACACACATTAAACAAACCAAATTTGATAATCTGGGTAATTCCAGATGCTACAGGATTCATATATGTCACATTCAAGTAAGCATATAAATCACACTTATACTTCAACGCTGAAATGCGTTTTGTACCAAAAGAAAAAATACTGACTGCAGTTTAAATGGCGGTCTTCAAGGAGAGACCACTAGCCCGGGGTAAGCGTATTACTGTTGTTACCCCAATCCCATCACTTGAGGCTGTTACCAAAGCCAGCTTTCCAAAAGCAAAAGCATTATATCCACTTTTGATACAATAGTGTACCTCCTTGACTGCCACTGATGTGGATTAGATTTTTGATCCAAAACTTCAGACCCAATTTGAACTTGAGTACCCCACTGTTGCTCAAATGAGAATTTGAAAACCAAAAGACAAGAGACGTTTGGCAAAACAGGAACAATTGGTTTAATTAAACACTAAGGCCGGAAGAAAAGTTACAGAAACAGGGTCTGCGAACTGTCTCAAGGTACAATTGATCTGTGCGATGTTTTATACATTTCTAAGGGCACCATAAAGCAATTTCAACATTCTTTTCTAGGTGAAGAATGTGAGGAGTTGTTTTAGAGTCCTAAATAAGGTCTTGATATCAAATGCAGGTGGTCCTCGACCTTTCGTGGACTCAATGAGGGCCATTGAGTAATGTGTCCAGATGTCTGGTGTTGGACTTTTTCCCTGTAGCAGGGTCATCCCCTATCATTTTGCCCCCTGCCTCCTATTTTTTATGACCTGTTTTTGCTGGCTTTTGAACTCTGAGCACTTTACCACTGCTAACCAGTGCCAAGGTGCATATGCTCTCTGTGTAAATTGTATTGTTGATTGGATTTCCATTATTGGCATATTTGATTTACTAGTAAGTCACTAGTATAGTGTACTAGAGGTGCCCAGGGCCTGTAAATCAAATGCTACTACTGGGCCTGCAGCACTGGTTGTGCCACCCACAATAGTAGCTCTGTAAACGTGGCTCAGACCTGCAACTGCAGTGTCTGTGTGTGCAGTTTTAAACTGCCAATTCGACTTGGCAAGTGTACCCACTTGCCAGGCCTAAACCTTCCCTTTTCGTACAATTACGACACCCCTAAGGTAGGCCCTAGGTAGTCCCATGGCAGGGTGCAGTGTATGTTTAAGGTAGGACATATACTAATGTGTTATATATGTTCTAACAGTGAAATATTGCCAAATTCAGTTTTCACTGTTGCAAGGCCTATCCTTCTCATAGGTTAACATGGGGGCTGCCTTTACATATGATTAAAGCGTAGATTTCCTTTGAGAGCGGATAGACATGTGGAGTTTGGGGTCTCTGAGCTCACAATTTAACAAATACATCTTTTAGTGAGGTTGATTTTAAGATTGTGTGTTTGAAAATGCCACTTTTAGAAAGTGGCCATTTTCTTGCTTAAACCATTCTGTGACTCTGCCTGTTTGTGGATTCTCTGTCTGGGTCAGTTTGACATTTGGGCTGTTTGGACCTCTCTCTAGACGGTGACACAAAAGGAGCTGGAGTGTAGCCTCCATATCCTGATGAGCCATCTCTGCTAGTAGGGAGGGGAGGAGTGGTCACTTACACCTGAATGGTCTGTGCTTGCCCTCACACAATGCAGTCTCTAACCCCCTGGTGTGTGTCTGGAGCATGGGCAAGGCAGGATTTCACAAACAAGAGAGAGTTTTCTTTGAAGTAAGCCTACTTCAAAGGGCAAAATGGGTATAAGAAGGGCACCCAAAACCACAGACTTTAGATCACTTCTGGATATCAAGAGGAACCTCAGCCTGGAGAAGAGCTGAAGAGCTGAGGAGAAGCGCTGCCCTGCCTGTGACTGTGCATGTGGAGCTATCCTGCAGTTGCTGCTTCTGCCTGGTGAAAGGGGACAAAGACTGGACTTTGTTGTGCATTCCTGCTTGTGAAGAAATCTCCAAGGGCTTGTCCTGAGCTTACCTCCTGTAGTTGAAGTCTCAGGGTAACCAAAGACTTCCCCTGCCAGCACCTGGACTCTCTGCTGAGACTCCTGCCCTGCTAAGTGGTGCCGTATCTAGTTCCTGGGGCTCTGACAGGTGAAGCTGGCAGACCAAACCTGAAAATCCATGCACAGACTGCCGTGCGTGGAAATTTCTGATGCAACCTCCGAGAGCGGCTGAAGAAACGATGCACTACTGGCTCCGGAGTCCAGAGAGCACTGAATAATCTGTTGACGAGATCTTTGGGAAGCAGTGTACCCTAAAAAGTCCTCTTCAGCATCCCTATGTACATCCCAGATCTAGATGGTCCTGGTGCAGTGGCGGTAGAAACCCTTTTTGACATAAATGAATGTTTCACTGTCTTGCAGGAATTACCACAGTTCTGTGATGAACACTTATCAGCACATGCTGCCACCTTGAGAATGAGGAATTGACCAACATCTACAGACTGGACCTGGGAACCTAGTTCAATAAAAGATACCTGTGAAGAAGGAATTTGGCACATCCTACCAGGCAGTGGTTCACGTTCTGGGAATACAAGGTACAAGAACTGTCATCCTACCACCACTGCCTGGTTCTAAAGACAACCGCTTTATCTCCATTGATCACATAAAGTTGCATCATGTGGTCAATCCTGCACAGTAGGCCATGAGGACTCCTGGGTAGTTCCTTTGCCCCTCTCACTACCGTACAGGAGATACCTCTTCAAGCATTTAACAGTGCTGACATTATTTTCCTGCGGTTGGGGAGGGCAGAAAATGAACGTTTGTTGATTCCAGTAACTCCTACTTCATGAAGAAAGTTCAAAATGTAAATTTGCAATTTACAAACCAACACAGATGAGATTGTCTCCATCAAACCCCCTTTGGCTGCATCTACCAGTTCTGTTTCACCTTTACCGGCTCCAGTTTTTTCACAGACTGCTTCTGGTTATTTTGCAAACATTGATGATTTTTCTTCAACCAGCTACTGCACCAGCACATGGTATACGTAAGCTTTAGAATTGGCTTAAAAGCAACTATTTGATTAATCTGTGGATTATATTGGCATTGCTGGCTTCCCTTCTATGGATTACATTTAGCATCTTTTTTCTGCGTATACATGGTAATTATCTTCCTGAACGCTCTGCTGTTGAACTGGTGGATAAGGTTTTAAGGCCTTATTTGTCTTCCCACAAAGGGCAAAGAGACTTGTCCCTGTTCCAGTTCCTGATGGGATTGTTTGGGATAAAGTACCCTTTGATATTTTTGGACCTAGTGAAATTATGCAAATGCCATATGTGTTCAAGATTTCAATGAATGACGTTACCTGTGGTTGTTTCTGATGACTGGGATGTTAAAATTGTTGATTATATGTATTCTGAGCTTGAATATTATGCTGTGTTTGAAAGTGAAGATTTATATATGAACACTGCAAATTATGTGGAAATGTTCTGTTGTCATTTTTATGGACACCATGTTTCACCTCGAGCTAGTACTCTCAGAGTAGTCTTTAATTACATACAATGGGAACAATGTCCGACTCTGCCAGTGTGGAGATCGAAAACATATGTAACAAAATGTTCTTATTTTTCTGGGCAGGATGTCACAAATTGTGAGTCATATTATTGCAAATTACCAACATCAAAAGCAAGAAAAATATTGGTAACCAACACTAACTTAATTCATTCAGATTCATTTGTTTCCCAGTTAGCCATCCAAGGATATGAATATTGGAAAAAGACAAATGATTTAAAAAAGTTTTGGGGAACAAGAGATTGACAGATACAAGGAATGGAAGCTTTATTTACAGCATTTAAAATCTATTGCAAATGATTTTTTTGAATGACACTGTTCAGCTAAAGACTTCCTTTGGGTAAGCAAAAGTAAAAGAAATGAATGGCCCAGCATTCCCTTCATAGCTAACTTTGACAATTGGCAGAAACTTGTAAACGTTTCAGAAGAACAGCTCAATGGTATGATCCAGAACTGTACTTAAAATTCATCACTTTCAGGTCCCAATGGGTAGTTATTGTGTCCAGTGGACACAAATGGTTGTCATGCACACTTTGTCAACTCCACTCCGAGTTTTAGAGTGAGCAGAACGGACCCTCATTAAGTCCCCACACAAGATTCAGGTATTGTCATCACATACAGCATGGGTATATTATGTCAACAATGCTTGCCAACATCCATGTTGACAGCTGTAAAAGAACACCTCTCTCTCTCATTTCAGAAGACATAGACTTATGAGTTTTCTTGTTAGGTCCTAAAAAACTATGCTCCAAGAGAATTATCTGTGCAGTATATATTGAAATTTAGAAGCTATTGCAAATGGAAGATGCTTCTCATTTAAGGCAAATAGATATGGAAATATTTGAGAAAGCTTTAGCCGTTGTCGAAAATGGTTTAAACACACTGTCCACTTGTATATACACATTAAACAACATTGTGTCTTCTGCTATTGACATCATTCAAAATGGCATGTCATTTTTACAACATGGGCAAAGTCAAGTTAGGTCCATTATGCAATTGAGTTGGACTTTCAAATTCTGAAATCCAGCCATGTGCAGATGAAGCACATTAATTCTAAAGAGTTATTTGCTGCATTTAAATGTACACGTAAATGACGGATAATGGTGAAGAAGGAAGCTAATAACATCATGCTGAATATAGAAAAGCTAGAAAAGTTGCCTTTCACTTTATCTGAAACACCATTATCAGTGTGATTATTACATGGGGTGATATCCCTTGCGATATCAACATTCCAGTTCACCTGGTGTTTGAAACATTTTCCAGTTGGCAGGTTTGAATAGTTACATGATAGGTACATCCATGAGGTGTGGGAGCTGCACTTTTATTTCAAATGCGTCATTGGTGAAAGGGAGGTTTTTCTCAGCAGAAGTGAGTGTAAAACTTTTGTAAGCCATCCAATGATTTGCAAACAGGTGGTGTTGCACAGCACTTGCACTACATCAGTAGCAAACTTAGGCCCGTATTTGTACTTTTTTTGTGCCGCATTTGCTCTGCATTTTGATGCACAAGCGGCGCAAACATTTGCGACGCTTTTACGCCAGAAAATGATGCAAATACGGTTCTAAAAAAGTATAAATATGGGCCGTAGCTTTCCCCTTGAAGAGTGTTCCCATCTGCCCAGGATTTCAGTAACTTTTGAATGGGAGTTACTTAATCCTGAGTGACCGAGGCTGTTGTGGGATGAGAGCAGGTGTCACATATGTGATTTCTGTTTCTCAGATAGTGGCCTGATGTGAAAATATACTTTTCCATCCATGTGAGAGATAAAAGTAGCAGATTTATGGCCTCTCATTGCTACTTCTAATGTCAATTTCAACAAACTGAGCAGACTAGAAGCACTATTGTTTCAAAAAGATATGGCACTCACATCTGCCCTTGAGACGTATAACCTGCAAGTGGCAAGGTTGTAATCTGAGGTGCAGTCCCCTTTAAATACTATCATTCCAAGACACTTTGGTGAGTTGGTGAGTTGTATTTTTAAAACTTCTAACTTCATAGGGATTGTACACTTTTTTGAGGCTGAAGAATCTGGATTTGTAAGTACACTGCAGACTCTTTTTGGAGCAATTCTAGTAGCCATTCACTACCTACCTGCTATTTTTAATTCACAATGGCTGCCTATATAAACAAATAGGAGTGATGGAGCTCCCACCTGCCCAACCGTGTCATGAATATATAATGCAGTACTTTGGAGCAACACTATTGGAAGAACTTGATAAGGACTTGTCATTGTCACTTCAACCGGTATTCTCTTGTGTAAAGCTTGTTTTCCATTGCTTATGCTGCTCTTTGGAACATGCACTGGACATGTTTCTTGCTTTGCAACAAGTACTGTCTGTAAACATAAATCAGATGATGTTCTTGATGAGGGTTCATTACCCTGAGCTATCCAATGAGATTGGGGTTGCTATGTGATGTATCACATGAGCCAACCTTCTTGGATCAGGTCACCTTGGCACCCAGTGCCCCGACATCTGGCACAGAACGCTGACTACAGATCATGTGTGGTCCTTTAACCTTTTAAATGAGGCTCTAGTGGCTTTATCGTCTGCCAAAATTGGGTCTGTCCTGGTTTCCATTTCTAAAACTATCATGTTTCATGACCTCATGCAGGATTCCGATTATGTTTATTTGGCAATTTTTTCTACAAACAATACATTATTTCAATTTGGCCTTATGCTTTAGCTTATTCTGCTTGTCGACATGGACATCCTTTCATATTTTAGTTTTAGATGTATAGTTTCTAGTACTTTTGTTGTTGGAAATTTCCATATATTTTAGAGATTTTCTTATGAGTATTATTTCACCTTTAAGGTACTAGACTCTGCGCTTCTGTTCCAGCAAGGGGAGGGTGTTGTGGGTTGCCTTTAGCACCTAGGTTGGGCACCCTTAGTTTAGCCTTAGGCCCGTAGCCAGTGTCTTTTACATTCGTATGCATTTTTTTCATTTCATATTTTTTAGCACAGCCAGATATAACGTGTTGTTTTTATATTTTAAGGAGCTGCTTCTTTCCAAAAAGACATTGAGCCCAATTAGGACTTTGGCGGTCTGACCACGGACCGCCAATACGAAGGTGGGAAGAACGCCTCTAAGCCAGCAGCCTCCCCACTGCCGTGTTTTTATATTTTAAGCAGCTGCTTCTTTCCAAAAAGACATTGAGCCCAATTAGGACTTGGGTGGCCCGACCACGGACCGCCAATACGGTGATGGGGAGGACGCCTCTAAGCCGGCAGCCTCCCCACTGCCGTATTACGATGTTCCTGCCGGGCCGGATGGGGGAGAAAGTGCGGCGGCATTGGCTTCGGCTCTAAGGGAGAGCTGAGGCCAATGCTGCTGCACTGTCTCCACCACTAGCACAGTCAAAATGCGCACTGTCGCCATTGCAGGCAGTGCGCATTCGGACTGTGCTGAAAGGGGAGCCTCTGCACTCCCCATGCCATGGGCGGTGAAGGGCTCCCCTGTGGCCCGTCTCTTCCTTTCCGCTGGCTTTCCATGGCGGTGTCCTTGCCATGAAAAGGCTGGCAGAAAGGCAAGTTGTGATCAGCACAGCCGTGCCGGCATCAGCATCACCATCCTTAACCACGTCTTTCCCCAGCGCCAATGCGGCGGGATCCCACATCCTAGCAGCGGCGGTGGTCTTGTGGCAGTTGGACCACCAGAATTATAATCTGGCGGTCAGACTGCCAAGGATGTGGAGGTCGGACCGCCATCGTGACTTCCCTGAGGAGTCAGTGTGTCAGGTTTAGGTTGCCACAAATCACCTTCTCCTTCCTAAGAGGCTAGCCAGGAGTTAGACCGACAGTTTCCTATAGGTGTGTGGCTGACCCAGTCTCCCACGCTAGTTGGTGCTATCCCCCCAAACATGCAGTCTAATTACCATATTAGGAACCACATAACAGGCCATGAGTATCCCTTCAAGCACTAGTGCTTCAAGGTGTTTCTTGTTGCTTACTAGTGATTGACCACAGGTCAAATGGGTGGATAGAAGTTAAATGGGGACTGAGAAAACACTGAATGATCCAGCATACTTTAGCATCAATATAATGTGTGGCACTGAGGCTGTCATTAAAATCTGCACTTGGAAAAAAGGTTTCTCACCGGACGGTGAGATGCATCTCAGTGTGGTAGCATTCCACCAGAATTTCCCCAGATCTGTGGCTCAAAGAAGGTTCAAAAGGGACCCAGAGGACATAGACCCAATCATTATGAGTTATTGTTTTGTAATTCAGGCGAAACCTAGAGCCCACTAAGGGGGTGATTCTGACCCCGGCGGTCTTAGACCGCCGGGGCCAGGGTCGGCGGGAGCACCGCCGACAGGCCGGCGGTGCCCCGCAGGGCATTCTGACCACGGCGCTTTGGCCGCGGTCAGTGTAGGAAAACCGGCGGTCTCCCGCCGGTTTTCCGCTGCCCCTAAGAATCCTCCAAGGTGGCGCAGCTCGCTGCGCCGCCGAGGGGATTCTGACCCCCCCTACCGCCATCCTGTTCATGGCGGGAAAGCCGCCATGAACAGGATGGCGGTGGGGGGGGTCGCGGGGCCCCTGGGGGCCCCTGCCGTGCCCATGCCAATGGCATGGGCACGGCAGGGGCCCCCGTAAAGGGCCCCGCAAAGTATTTCAGTGTCTGCCTTGCAGACACTGAAATACGCGACGGGTGCCACTGCACCCGTCGCACCTTCCCACTCCGCCGGCTCGATTACGAGCCGGCATCCTCGTGGGAAGGGAGTTTTTCCCTGGGCTGGCGGGCGGTCTTTTGGAGACCGCCCGCCAGCCCAGGGAAAAACTCATAATACCCTCCGCGGTCTTCTGACCGCGGAGCGGTATAATGGAGGGCGGAATTCTGGCGGGCGGCCTCCGCCGCCCGCCAGAATCAGAATCACCCCCTAAGTCTTTGGGCAATCTAACTTTTTCAAGCCTCATTGGAGTTTGGTAACTGAAGTAGAATCCCAGGAACCCAGATTAGAGACATTGACAGCCTCCAGGGTGAGAGTGTAATAACAGCTTAAAAGCAGGCTGCTGAAAGGGGAACGTGTAGTTTGATTAAATATGCATAATGAAATTTCTGATTTAAATTCAACTTAGGAAGCCTACCAGTCAATTTAATGTGATAGGTATCCAAGAATTACAGCATGGTCTTCAGGAATTTATTTTGAAAGTGAGGGATTTTCATAGGAACCAAAGGAGAAAAAATAGGAGGTCCTGTAAATGTAGATAACCTGCCAGCAAGAAACTGCCAGTGCTAAAGTCTGCACTGATGGCTAAATAAAGCAAGGGTCAACCAGGGAAAGTAACATAGACAATTTGACCGGTTATATTCTTAAGAATGCATTTATAGCCTCAGCTCCCCTGAAAAGAAATAGTGGTCTACGGAGAAACCTCTGACCAATCCAAAGTACTCTGTGTGTGATTAAGAGGAGCTATCTATCTATCTACTGTAAATATGTTGTCCATATAACAAATAGAATAAAGTACACTTGAAACAGTAGCCTCTAAAAGAAGTGTAAACTTGAAACACTATGTAATATTCCTCATTCCCCTGAAATACTCAGGAAGCAATTTAAAATACCTATCCAAGAATATTTCACCTTAACATTAGTTCAGAGGAGAGTGGTGGCATGGTCTGGAAGGAGTTTAAACTACTTTCAAGAGGTGTCTGCATGTCCAAGCAGCCCCAGAGAATACTTGTTGACTATGTCACCAAAAAAAGGAAAAAGGCTTTTAATGACTCTGCAATCCTTTTAAGGAAAATTAAAACATTGGAGCATTGATATAACTTCACCAACAAAAACAATACTCTGGCTCAACTAAGGCACAATTACAGTATTGCAAAATCTCTATCAATAATGCCTGTAGCTCTTTACTAAATGTAAATGGCGAATATTATGATGGCTGCAATACAGCTGGAAGTCTACTTGCTAAGTATCCTAAAATTAAGGTAGGAGTGATACAACGTTTAACATACTCCATGTGAAGTCATATACAACTTTCAGTTAAGGAGATTATGGGGGTCATTATGAGTTTGGCAGACGGTTTTCACCATCCGCTGAACTTATAACAGGAAGGGTGCCACCACACAAGCTACCTCCCCTCAGACCCATTAAGAGTTTCCCGCTAGGTCAGCTGGCCTAGCGGGAAACAGGCTACAGCACTGTCTTAGACTCGCAATCAAGCTGGCGGCAATGCTGTAGACTGCAGGGTGCACCAGCACCCTCGCAATGTTCACTGTCCTCAAAGCAGACATTGAACACTGTGAGGGTGATGGCCAGGGGGCCCCTGAACTGTCTGCCCATGGCCAGCATTTTCATGGCAGTGGTACTGCCATGAAACCACTGGCAGAGAAGGGGGTCCTAATCCCCAGGGCAGCGCTGGCGGGTTAGGGCTGCCACCACCTCCAGACTGCCAGGATCTGTGATCCTGGCAGAGCTGATGGTTCCCTGGCTGCCCGACCACCAGGGTTGTAATGTGTCGCGCGGACTGCCGCATTGGTGGTGGTGGTCCGACCGCCATCCACAAGTCTGGCGATCTAGTGACCGCCAGACTTGTAATGACCCCCTATGTTTGGTCATAAGATGGAATTCGATGTTAGGCTGCACCTTCTGTTTGCAATTAGTATTGTTACTGCAAGATTGTGTATTGAGAGAGCATGGGTCTCCTCATTCCCCCCTAGGGTTGTGGAGTGGTTGACTGGCATTAGACACATTTTTGAGTTAGAGGTTGCTCTGGCTAAGGCTAGGGGTGATCACTCTATTAATAAACTAGAGCAAAGGGGGGCATGCTTCAGATGGGGCTAATTGGGTCTTGCAGACTTTGTGTGGTGCTGGTATATGAGTGGGTCTCAGTCAAAATATCTAATCTAAACCTAGATTGATCAAAAGTCTGGGGAATCTGGGGTGCTCCATTCTAATCTTAACGATGGACTCATTTTGTGTCTGGTGGACTATCACAATATATGCTGATAACTGATTGCTATAGTATGTTATAGGCTATGCTTATTATGCATGATTTTTTTACTTCTTTTGTTTACTTGGTTCTGGCCTACTGACCACAGAAAACAATAAAATATTTTAAAAAAATAGGAAACAAAATTCCAAGATAACGTTTAGTACTGATAAACATGGCAATAGACACAACACTGATTCAAAGATTCTGGAGTGCTTCACAGAATACTATATTCAACTATACATACCAGAGTCATCCCCCACCAGGGAGGTTTTGGAGGTTTTCTTTAAATCAATCCCCAAAAAAGACAGACTGTCAAGAGGACCTCTTATCCCTAGAGGCTGACATCTCTATGGCAGAACGTGTGAAAGCTATTATCAAACAATCAAAAGATGAGGCTCCTTTTCCAGACAGATTTCCTGTCAAGTTTTATTCTAATTTTTTCCATATTTTTTTACCAAAGTTAATGCTTCTGATCCAATATTTTCTTGCATTAGCCTTACTTATCAACCAAGTTATTCCAGATCTTACTGGTATAGAACAATAAGGGTTCATAAGGGGGGATATCTATCAAATAATTTTAGAACCTTTCTTATTGTTCTCCACCTCACCCCCAAGTCTACCTCTACTATGGCCGTAATAATATTAGATGCAGAAAAATCATTTGATTGTGTTAATTGGGATTTCATGTTATGAGCATTAAGATGGCATGGCTTTAAGCCTCATATACTTAAATATATTAACTTATTATACTCTGCACCCTCTACTTCTGTTTATGTGAATGGTAAGCAATCCCAGTATTTTCAATTGCGTATGGACACTCGACAGGGACACCCATTATCCTGTCTTCTTTTTATTTTATCTTTGGAACCATTTTTGGAAAAGATCTGCATATCTTCAGCTGTTTCTCGTTACAAACATAAGAAAGTAGACCTACAATTCAAATATGACCTTCCCTCCAATCATGCCACCTGATATGAGAGCCTCAAGGTGATTATTTTACGCATTTCCTCTTCATCTTCAATATTACCATCTGAACATCACACAAATTTTCATGTTTTTAACTTTTCCTCAGAAGTATGTGCATCCTATGTATATACAACTTTGGACAATCCCCAAAATGTCAGACTAAAGTAGAATTACTTTGGGAATACGATCTCCAACAAGACTTTCCCCTTCAAATCTGGAACAACGTTTGGTCCAAAATAAATTTTTCCTCTCGTTCAGCTGTTATAACACAAAAATCCTTTCCTACAATAGATTATTTTTAACTCCTGCATCTCTTAACAGGTTCAAACTTTCCACTAGTAACAATTGTTGGTCTTGTCAAAAGGAGAAAAGCAACATTCTTCATATGTTGTTCGAATGTCCATATTTATATGCATTTTGGTTACAAGTGTAGGGCAAGATATCTGACTTTTGTTCTAAGCATACCGTTTGACAATGTACATATTTTCCTAGGAGGTTCATCACATATATAGCCTTGTCAAGTAATGGTTGGAAAACTTGTAGACATATTCATTGCCATTGCATTACAGATTATCACGTTTAACTGGAAGGACACTACTAAAATCTTGCTTGTGGGATGGTGGAATATGAAATGTCATATTCATAGACTAGACTCAATAAGCAAATATCACTTCCACGCACCTGATGATCAAACAGGATCTGCTATGGCAGCCGTTTATGTCATTCTTATCTAGACAATCTGTTACCTCTTCAGTTATAATGATTAATTTTAAACCTCAATCACTAAAAGATAGTAATATTAAGCTACTTTTTATATTTTGTATTTGTAGTATTGTGTAGTACGAATATATTGTCTATATCTACTTGAATATGCATGTAGCGTCTCCCTAGGGCATTCTGACCCTAGCCACTCTACTGCAGACATCTACCATGGGAAATATGAGGCAATTATGTTTTAATCATTGTTTGCAGGTTCCACACAAGCCACCCTCCTCTGGATTCTCTTGGTAGAGTTCCCAGCGTCCTGACATAATTAGATTTCAACTGCTACAGCTACCCCCATGTAGAAAGAAGAAATTTATGGCAACATGTTTATTCCTTACACTCCTTAGGTACTTATAGAAAAGTTAGAATCTTTCTCTATGTATGTATGTATGTCTGCAATCATATTGATGTCTCAAGTCCACAAGTCTGGCCTCTTTCTGTCCAGTTGATAGGCCTACAAAACTGTGTGCTACTGTTTTTATTGATAAACATGCGGGGATGCTTCCTGTTAGCATATTTGCTTTTGGTTATTGTTGGAAATGGGTTCTGTCCATTTAATCCACCTGGATTTTCCACTTTTGAACTACCCAGTTTGTTATTATTACCGAGAGCTAGTATCACTACCTGAATCTTACTCACAATAAATGTATGGAAATGGGAGTGCAAGCTGCCTTTTAAGATAAGGCTGCTGCTGCACAGCTAGAGTAAGAGGCTCTGGGCTGACTACATGCGTGCACATGAGTACATACATATGCACATGTGGACAGCTACAGGTACGAAACCACTGTATTGTGCAACACGTTATCTGCACACAGGTAGCTTTTCACAGAAGGCATCCTTCAAAGACTGCCTGACCTGGGGTAGGCCTTAAAATGTGAGTGGACATAAACATTAAAGTCGAAATTTGCACCAAAGTACAATGTTGCTCCACTAAGGCCTAAAAGCTCCAGTTAGGTATTAGTCTTAAGGTAAACATGCATACCGAGTCTAGATCCACAGTCAGTTTGATCCTATCTACACTCCTGATGACACTTTGAGAATATTCCAATTTCACTGGTTCTGCTGTGAGCAGATTCCAGGCCTTTGTCCCTCCTGGCAGACCAAGGTAATTACTATATTGGCCAGCAGAAGAATCAAAGGCCTTCCCACACAAGAGAGCCATTAACAGTTCCTGAGAAAATAAATGGTCGGGAAGAAATTTGCATGTGCTAATTAACTCTTCACACTGCACCTGGGCTGAAAAAGCCCAAGCCAACTGAAACAAAGGAGGAAGGGCAGACCTCTGGGGCCAAGCACCAGCAGGGGCTCTACTTTGAGGTATTTGTGGGAAAGGATAAGGCAGCTGTGTCAGCTGAGGGAGGAGCTAAAGCAGTCAGGGAAGGTCTTTCCAGTAGTAGAGTGATGAAGTGACATTGTAGGATTGGTCATGGGTGCCTAGCTTCTACAGCTTTTCATCCCCAGGTAATAATCCCTGCACAGAGAGAGATGTTTGAGAATCACTGGATCTGGAAGCGATGACAGTGAAAAAAATGCTCATCTGAAAGGAGAAGCCACCTGAAGCTGCTGCAAGGATTGATTGAAGGACTTTAACTCTAGCTAGCCCCCATGAATAGGTCTATTCAGGACAAGTGGCACTGAGCCTCTCATCTCCATGAGGAACAGTTAGGGAATGGACCTCCTGAGACATCTGTGGACTGGCTTTTGTCTCAGCTGACACTCAGGTGCCCTTCAAGAAGGCAGGATGCTGTGGAACCTGGGCAGTGTGACACAGAAGTTGTTCTACTTGCTGTCTGTGGAAGGTGTCCCCCAGACAGGATAGAACTTCAGGAGGCCAGCAAAAGGATGTGTCTGGTGAAAGGAACCCTAGATATCCAGCTCCACAACAAAAGCCAATCCAGAGTCCAGGAACCCTCGTGAGAATGCTCCTGGAGGCTAAAGAGTTCCAACAAGATTGGGCAAATTAGCCCAGTGGGGCCAGAGAACATTGACTGTGAAGGCTGGTCCCCTGGGGAGACTGGACAGGTAAAGCAAGTACATAGTGCTCCGTCATCTTTTGCCACAATTCCCTAGGGAAGGGCCAAGCCCCCAGGGGTCAGCGCATACTCCTTTCCTTTCTTTATAACGGGCAGGGAGCGTATAAGGAAAACTATCTTAGAGAAGAATGAATGTTCTGGAACCCTATTCCATTGAGGGGTGACATACCACGCACTATTCATGTAATTTTTTGGGGACAATTTAAAATGATCCTATGACATTCTCTTAGCGGAGGCTGATTGGCCTCAGTTTGTCAGCTCTTCCTCACAGGATGAAGTAGTAATCCTTCCTTTTTTCTCTGCCCATGTCCCTAAGGAAATTAAACAAGCTTATTCAGTGAAATGGGCTCTTGCTCAAGCCCCAGCATTAAACTGCAATCATGTAGGCTGGGATAAGGACTCTCCTTATCATATAATACCCTTAAGGTCCAGCCCACAAACGCAACCACAATATCCTATTAAACAGGATACTAAAGCACTCATTAAGATCATTCTATCCCAGTTAAATTACCAGGGAGTAATTGAACCCTGTATCTCCGAAATGAACAATCCAATTTTTCCTGTTTCAAAACCGGATCATTCCTATAGAATGGTCTTAAGGGCTGATTCAGAAAGGTAAACTTAGACTTTTGGTCTAAGTTTATAGAAAAAGTCTAAGTTTATGACTTTTTGGTATTCACAAGGGTAAGTTACTAATTGTATCTTTACGTCTGCATTCAGGGCTGAATCTCTGCTATCGGGGCACAATCTTCGCCCGAGTGCAGAGATTCTACTCCGTACCAGAGTGTAATATCCGTACGCCCAGTATACTCTCGGCACCTGGAGTGGAATCTCTGCACTCGAGGCGGATCTCCACCCTGAGTGCAGAGATTCCACCCTGAGTGCACAGATCCCACATCGAGTGCGGACGTAAAGCTACTACTCGTAGCTTGCCTTTGTGAACACTAGTTGTAAACGTAGACTTTTGGTCTAAACTTAGATCAAAAGACTAAGTTTACCGTTGTTGTTAGAAATGGGGTCTTTGGTAGGCAGTGAGGTTACCCTCTGTCCAAGCAAGGACCCTCACTCTAGTCAGGGTAAGTCACAGACAATCCAAATGATCCTGGTAGCATTGCACTGAGAAATCAGGCTTAACTTAGAAGGCAATGTGTAAGTATTTGTGCAATAAATCATGCAATAACACAGTGGAACACCACAAAAATACACCACATAGTGTTTAGAAAAATGTATAATATTTATCTAGTCAAAACGATTAAGATGCAATAAGTATATGTTGAAATATCACTGTAAAAATGATATAAAGTGTCTTTAGTCTTTTAAAAGCAACAAATGTCTCTTGCAAGCACAAAGTACCTGGTTTGCGTTCAAATTCTCCACAAGGGACTGCAGAGGAGAAGATGCGTGGAAAACGGGGAGGTGTGCGGCGATTTTTCTGGCACACGCAGACGATGCGTCATTGAGTTTTCACGCAGGGCAGGCTTTGCGTCAATTTCCGGCATGTAGAGTGGAATCCTCTTCGGGTTGCGGGGTTTTCGGGCGCCCCCGCATTGAAATCCGGCTCTTGCAGGACAAAGTCACGGGGGCTGCATCGATCCGGTGGGCGTTGCGTGGAAATTTCTACCGCAAGGCAGGCGCTGCGTTGATTCCTTTCAGGAAGTCGGGCTGTGTTGTTCCAGCTCGGCTTTGCGTCAATCCAGTGGGCCGTGCGTTAAATTTCTGGTCGCTACGCTGGCGATGCGTTGATCTTCTCCTTGCGAAGTCGGGCTGCGTCGTTCAGGTTCGGCGTGCAGTGATTTTCTCACTGTGATGCAGGCTGTGCATCGCTTTCTGCAGGCTGTGCGCAGATTTCTGCAGGCTGTGCGTCGATTTCTGCTTGAAGCACTCTAAGCATTTGGAGATAAATTTCCCTTGCTTTTTATCAAAGTATCCTGTCTTTTTCTCAAACACAGGTTGGGACTGGGTACCACCACTCCCTTGCGAATTGTTTTGAGGACCTTTGGAGAGCTCCTTATGTTTAAGTCTCCCCCCCCCCTTTCTTCTATTGGGAACCCTGACCACCTTTAGGGGTGTCCCCCCGGTACCTTTCTGGACGCTCTGGTGCTAACCCAGTGGTTCGCCTCCTCAGCAAGCTTCCTAGGATCAGTCAGCTTACTGTCTACAAAGTGGTGGAGCAACTCTGTAAAACAAATACTGAGCATATGCTCTCTCAGAATCAAATCATATAATCCTTTCTAACCACTTACTTTGCTGCCCCACACCCATCCATTCAGTACCTTATTGGAGAAATCAAAACACTCTACCAAAGTTTGTGTGGAGAGTTTGGTGCTGTCCCCGAACCTCTGACGGTATTTCTTAGGAGTCAGCCCAAACTTGGCAAGTAAAGCGGCTTTCATGGGTGCATATACATTTTCATCTTGTGGATCTAGTGTAAGAAGTGTGTCCCTCCCCACTCCTGATACATAAAACCACAAGGCCACCCCCCATTGCTCTTCAGAGACCCCATGAGCCCTTAGTGCAACTTCATAAGCAGCCAACCACTTATCAATGTCATCTCCCACCACATAACTTGGCACTACACTTTTGGGTGTATGAACTTTTTGTTCCCCAACAGGTCCTGCATGTATGCTGCCACCTTCACTGCTGGACTCAGACTGTCATGCCTTGATATCCAGCTCCTTGAGACTCAGTTCATGAGCAAACAAAAGTTTCTTTTCAGCCAAGGCTCTCTCAGCTGCTGCCTCCACTCTGTCAGCTTAAATTTGTAACTTTGACATTTGTAATTGAACTCTCTCTCCTCCCTTTCCTCTGCGGTCAGGCCCTGATTAGAAACACTGCTCTCTGGTTTGGCAGGGGGCACAATCACAGTGGTAACTTTCTCCACTAATTGTAAAAAATCCTCTGAGGGGCCCTCCTCTTGGTCCTCCTCCTCAGCATCCTCCTTTGAATGGGCTTCTGCCCAGGCCCTCAGTGCCATTTGGAATTCCTCCTTTCTGGAGGAACCTTGGGTGGGTACTCCCATATCCTTGCAGAACCCTTTCAGCTGTTTAACAGTGTATGTCTCCAGCACGGCTAGGTCAAAATCTTCATCTCCAGGTTGAGATCCAGCCAGAGACATGTTGAGTGAGGATTTAGTGAAAAATGTCAGGCAGAAAATGAAATTGCAGAAAAAAGATTACAAAATCAAGTTGACCTTCATCTGTGGGTAGGTAGTGAACACTTAACTATTGTATGTCACTGCATAAATACAAGTCCTATCCTCACCTCTGATCACCAATGTTAGAAATGGGGTCTTTGGTTGGCAGTCAGGTTATCCCCTGTCCAAGCAAGGACCCTCACTCTAGTCAGGGTAAGTCACAGACAATCCAAATTATCCTGTGCCCACCCTCTAGTACCTTGGCACTGAGCAGACAGACTTAACTTACAAGGCAATGTGTAAAGTATTTGTGCAATAAATCATGCAATAACTCAGTAGAACACCACAAAAATACACCACACAGTGTTTAGAAAAATATATAATATTTATCTGGTAAGATGCAGGTAAAACTGATTAAGATGCAATAAGTATATGTTGAAATGTCACTGTAAAAAGACTAAAGACACTTTGGGGGTCATTCTGACTTCGGCGGGCGGCGGAGGCCGCCCGCCAAAGTTCCCCCGACAGAATACCGCAGTGCGGTCAAAAGACCACCGCGGTAATTCTGAGTTTCCCGCTGGGCGACCGCCAGAAGGCCGCCCGCCCGACCAGCGGGAAACCCCCTTCCACGAGGATGCCGGCTCTGAATGGAGCCGGCGGAGTGGAAAGGGTGCGACGGGTGCAGTTGCACCCGTCGCGATTTTCAGTGTCTGCTATGCAGTGCCCATGCCATTGGCCCCACGACACCCGTTCCCGCCAGCAAGGTTCTGGCGGTCAAAACCGCCAGAACCAGGCTTACGGGAAGGGGGTCGGAATAGCGCCGCCATGGAGGATTCCTCAGGCCAGGGGGAAACCGGCGGGAAACCGCTGGTTTCCCTTTTCTGACCGCGGCTTTACCGCCGCGGTCAGAATTGGCCTGGATGCACCGCCAGCCTGTTGGCGGTGCATCCGCGGTCCCCGGCCAGGGTCGGAATGACCCCCTTTATGTCCACATTCAAAAAGATTTATTTATGTAACCTATATTGAAATTTTGAAATTGTCGCAAATGGAAGCCGCTGTATGTTTAAGACAAATTGATCAAGATAATTTGGATAAAGTACTCCCTGTTGTAGATAATAACATTCACACGTTGTCTTCTAAAATTTACAGCTTAAATAATGTTGTGTCATCTGTCATTGATATTATGCAAAATGATATGTCTATATTGTACCATGGGCAAAGTCAGCTTGGATCAATTATGGAATTTACCTGGACATTACGGGTCCTTAAAAATTGTCAGGTACCTTGGCGATACCTTAATTCGAGTCACCTAATTCTGCCATTTAATCTGACCCGTAAACAACGACTCATGGCTAAAAAAGATGCCACATACACAATGTTCCATATTGAGAAGTTAGACAAGCTACCCTTTACCATTGCAGAAACACCATCTGCAGTTTGGGTCATACATGAAGTAAAATTGCTCCATATTTTAACATTCCAGTTCACTTCTTGCATGAAACATTTCCTCATGGGTAGATTTGATGCCCTGGGAGGGAGCTTTATCCACGAGGTATGGTCACTCCCTTTTGAATATTGTTGTGAACAGCATTGTTGTGAAGTGTTCCTTACTGGAAAGGAGTGTGACTCTTCTGTTGGCCTCCCACTTGTGTTCAAACATGTTACAGTTCATGGATCCTGTTAGCACCTGTTCCAAATCTGGCCCGATTTTTTAAAAGGAATTCCAGTTGCCATAATTTTACCCACTCTTATTATTCTTTCCAATGGCAGTTCTTTAGTTTAAATTATGATCGGGACTCTTGCACATGAAAGCTGGGATCCCTTATATTGTTTCAGTTTCCCAACTAGTAAAATGCTGTACTAAAGTCCTTTTCTCTCCCACACATGTGGTCCTTGATAGCTCTTTATGGCCTTTCATTCCAACTTTGAAAGCAGATTTCCATTAGCTAAGCAGACTCATAGCCTTATTGTTTTAAAAAGAGGTTGGTTAACTTCCGCTAGAGAAACGTTTGAATGTCAAGTCTCAAGGGCGTCTAGTGAAATACAGTCACTCTTATCTACAAACCTCCCATTATATTTTGTCAAATTAGTAAAATCTATCCTTAATGCTTCCAATACTGCTGGCATAGCACATTTCTTTAAAACCATAGGTACTGGCTTGGTCAATACCTTCCAGCATATTTGGAATCAAACTGGCTTTTATTCATTCATTATTTCTAATAGTTTTAGAGGCATTCCTTTGGTGTTAATTCTCATCTGCGGCATTTTGGTCCTATTTTTGTTACTCTGCAATGGATGTGCCGGCCCAAAGCCCGCTAATGCTGGACCTGCCAACAATCCAGCAGTGTCTTAGGTGCATGATCCAGAGACTTGAGCCCCGTTACTGCAGGAATTAGACTGACTGGTCACTGTCATTCGACCAGCCTGGTATACCTGTGTTCAACCCGTGTTCTGCTCCCTGTGGTGTCCCTTTGAATGAGCACCGGATATCTGCCTTGCTCTGCAACCTCCTGTTCATATGGACATTAATCAGTTGGTGAGTCCCATAAAGACCCATTTCCTGAGTTGTCCAATTAACTTGCACTTGCTTCAGGATACTTGGTATGAATTTCTTCCCACCGGGGAGACGGGTGCATCGGCATCAAGATTACTCAACACAGACTTATAAAACACAGAGGGAGCACAACCAGCCATTTCCTCAGCATCAGCTGATAAAGAGGATCATATCTGTTCTCTTGAGCTACTGAATAGGGCTGTTCAGCAATTGTCTGTGGAGATGGAATCCGTCCTAGATTCATTAACCATTAATTTGGTGGAAGAGATCTTGGGTGCCTCCAAACCCAACTATTTTGACCTTTTTTTCAAAATTCCCACCAGTCCTTTTGTAAATAGTTTAAAAAATCTTTTATATTACCCTTTTTATTATTGCATTGAGTTTGCTTGGCTTCTACATTTTCTTTTCATTTGTGTATTAGATTGCTGTCTGGTCCTAAGTGGGGTTGTCAGGAGGCCTGTGCATGGACCCGCTATACTTATGCATCATTTTTTAACACTCTAGAAATCACAATGTCTTTGCCTTGCATTGTTGTACATTGCACATTGTTTCTTTTGCTGCATTGTTTTGAAACACACTTTATTTTCACTTGCCGTGCAGCCACTTTCTGTCTACATTCTTTGACTGCTCAGTGGGCATTTTCTGTTCATCCAGCAATTGTTCTCAGGCTTTTATAGACATAACACAGTAGCTTTTCACTGTCTCAAGCTAATGTTAAAAAATTAGGTCCTGCAGTTTTATTTTTAGAGAGGATGATTCCAGCAGAGGTGACACGTCTGGGGAGCAGATGCCCTCCCAGGCATGCAGCCTCTGTAAACTAGGTTTACACTTCCCTATGAGGACCCCTTGATTACACAAACAGACGTATGGGGTTCTCCACTCCAAGAGATCATAAATAATAAGAATAAGCCTTCCTGCACATACAATTACAGGGTAGGCTCAGACCACTATATTTTCATTATGGTGGCACGATTTGTGACGCACAGCTTTTTAACTGCTATTCTGATTTTCATATTTATTGCCAGTATTGTAATAGCATCTAATTTGCTTCATAATAGACTATGTTAGTTGAAATAAATGTATTCTGTACTTTCACTGTGTTCTTTTGTCACTGTTGCTATGGATATGTATGACTGAAATAATGTATGAAAAAGATGGACCTGTTTAACATTGTTACCTGAGAGAGGGGGCTAGATTATTGTGCCTTTGGGTTGCCATAATTACTTGTCACTCTTTAAGGTTAGGAGGGTAAGTAAGGCACTGTGAGCTAGTCACGTATTTTGGTGTGACAGTACTTTTTTGGCATAAGTAGCGCAGCCCCTGCACTTTGACGTTCTGTTGTACTAAATCACAGTTCTGCAAAAGCAAACTCCCTGTGACACTACTATTGTTCATTCAATCATATTTTGTGGGCTCCAGGAAGAGCATCCCCCCAGAGGTTTTGTAAAAACTTACCTTAGGTCTACCACAAACTTGAATCACTAATCCCTGGGGAAGATTTCCATTGTTTCAAATGCTCATGGAGTTTGAACGTTTGCTCATAAGCTCTGGAGTGTGGGGTCCTTGATGCTTGGTACTAAAGCTACTGTTGCAGCATGGTAAAAGTAGAAATACGACTCTGTGGCACATGTTTTTCAATGTGATGCTCTATTAACAGTGTTGATTATCAACAATGCAATGTTTTATACTACCATGATTATTACTGAGTAGTATTGTCCCTTTGGATTTCAATGGTGGATTATTACATGTTTTCTGATTTTAATATTATTGTGACACCCTGACCGTCAGCTGCCCTGCCTTATTAATAAAGACACCCTTTTGTATTGTGATTTGCATATAGCATAGATGGGGTGTTACATCTGTCAGCCTTAGGGTGGTCTTCACCCAAACTTTCTGCCTTCCTCCTCTATTTTTGCTGATATTGTTTTTGTTGGCTGTAGCACTCTGCATGCTTTAATATTGCTGAAAAGTGCTTAAGTGCATATGCCCACTCCTCAGAACATGGATTTTCCTCAATTGGCATATTTCATTTACTCCCAAGCAAAGTGGTACTACATGTATCCAGGGCCTGTAAATTAAATGCTACTAGTGGGCCTGCAGCACTGATTGTGCCACCCACTTAAGTAGCCCTTTTAAATATGTCTCAAACCTGCCCTTGGAGTCTGTGTGTGCAGGTTTTAAACTGTAATTTCGACCTAGCAAAATAAACCTTTTGTCTGGCCAAAACCTTCCTTTTTAATACACATAAGACACCCCTAGGGTAGATCTGGACAGCCCAAAGGACAGGGTGCAGGCTATTTAAAAAGTGGGACCTGCCATTTTAAGTTTTACATGTCCTGGTAGTGAAAAACTCTTGAATTTGTTTTCCACTACTGCAAGGCCGACCTCTCCCCTAAGAATAACATTGGTCTTATCTTCTTACATTTAATAAGCTGTAATTTCCACAAGAGATCAGGTAAACAGTTAATGTTTGATGACTTTAAAATTGTAATGAAAAATTATTCCTTATAGTAGAGTTGTATTTAAAATTAAAAATTTGAAAATGCCACTTTTAGAAAATTGACATTTTCCTGCCTTAGCTATTTAGGGCCATATTTATACTTTTCGACGCACAACTGCGTCAACGCAGTTGTGCGTCAAAAAATCTAACGCCGGCTAACGCCATTCTGAAGCGCCATGCGGGCGCCGTATTTATTCAATGACGTTAGCCGGCGTTAGCCGGCAGAGCTGCCTGGTGTGCGTGAAAAAAAATGACGTACACCAGGCAGCGCCGGCGTAGGGGAATATGGAGCTTGGGCGCCAAAAAATGGGGCAAGTCAGGCTGAGGCAAAATGTTCGCCTCAACCCGATTTGCGCCATTTTTTTTTACTCCCAACCCCCATTGAAATGACTCCTGTCTTAGCAAAGACAGGAGTCATGCCCCCTTGCCCAATGGCCATGCCCAGGTGACCTCTGTCCTCTGGGCATGGTCATTGGGCATAGTGGCATGTAGGGGGGCACAAATCAGGCCCCCCTATGCCACAAAAAAAAAAAAATTACTTACCTGAACTTACCTTATGTTCCCTGGGATGGGTCCCTCCATCCTTAGGCGTCCTCCTGGGGTGGGCAAGGGTGACAGGGGGGGTCCCTGGGGGCATGGGAGGGCACCTCTGGGCTCCTTCCGAGCCCACAGGTCCCTTAACGCCTGCCCTGACCAGGCGCTAAAAAACAACGCAAAAGCGGCTGGACGTCATTTTATTTGACCTGCCCACTCCCGGGCGCGATTTTTGCCCGGGAGTGTAAATACGGCGCACATGCCTCGGAGTCAATTTTTTAGACGGGGACGCCTACCTTGCATATCATTAACGCAAAGTAGGTGTCCACGCTAAAAAGTGACGCAAACTCCATGGACTTTGGCGCTAGACACGTCTAACGCCAGAGTATAAATATGGAGTTAGTTTTGCGTCGAATTTGCGTTAAAAAAAACGACGCAAATCCGGCGCAAACGGAGTATAAATATGCCCCCTAGTGCCTGTAGCCTCTCTCTGGGTCACGTGATTGGGCGTAGCCTACACTTGAGCTTTGTGTATTCCTCCTAGACAGCCACATACAAAAGAGAGCTTAGATGTGCGTGGATGGGCCATCACTGGCAGGATGGGAGAGCAGAGCTGGGCCCAGCCCTACTCACACTTGAATAGGCTGTGTCCTGCCTGCACACAAAGGGCAGCATTACTCCTGTAGTATGGAGCCAGGACAGGGACGGCAGAGTGCCTCAGCACTTCAAAGGGAAACCTCTAGAAGCATCTCCCACCTTCCAGAGCAAGGGTACCAGGTGTAAATATTGGACTTCAGACACCACCTCCTCTGTACACCTCTGGACCTGTGGATACTCTGGAAGGAAAAAGGACTGCTGAGCTACTGATAGGACTGACACTCTGCTGGACTGGTGCTCTGAAGCTACTGCTTCCCTGCTGCCTGCTGCCCTCTTGCTTGGGTGATAAGGACTGGACTTGCATCTGTTGAACCCAGCGCTCCAAAGTGGCTCCAATCTCAAGTTGGCTGGCCTTCTGTCCAGAGCCTCAGGGCTAGAAGGCTCCAACAACTTGGACCCAACATCTGGACTCTGCCTTCTGTGAGTCTTACCCTGCCAAGTGGTGCCGCCGCAGTTTTGGACCCTTGAAAGTGGGCCTAAAGGTGCTCTGCCAGCCCAGCTGTGGATACAGACTAACCGATGCATCTCCTTCACGGTGCAGTGCATCTCCAGCAGAACCGGTGCATCACGCTTGCTGTTTGATGCATCACCTTCGGAACTGACTCATCACCTCTGCTGCAAGGGTTCTTCCAATGTGAAGTACTCTGCATCGATCCGGTGGCTGCATTGCAACTACTGTCTGTTCGAAGATTTCCCAATGCAGGCCCTCCCATCTCTCATCGACAGCAGGCTCAACAACGACGCAGGTTCAAGCACCGAAGCCTCACAGCTCCTTAAAACAGTTGCACCACCTCGACTGAATGACGCATCATCTATGCCAGACTTCACATCATAAGCCCTCATCAATGGGATCATTGACGATGATGTAGGGCCTCACATCGTAGCGCCGAACAACCACAGAACTGACACATCACCTCCACTGCGTGATGCATCCTCGGCGCAGAACCTCACAACGTTACAGGTTTTAAGGTACTCTTGTTCAGAAGGCCTAACCGGGTCCCTCTAGGGAGCCCATGCTCCATCGTGGTCAGTCTCAACTTGTGACTTTGTCCCGGTACGGCACAACCAGATATCCACAGCTGACAGTTTGCTCTTTTTTGTTCTATTTTCATTGAAACCTTTAAACCTGGATAACTCCAGTTCTACTGATTGCATTTTTGTTGTGTTGGTCTTGTTTTATTTACTAATCATTATTCTAGTTTTCGAAACTGGTGTAGGATCTTTTTGTGGTGTGTTTTTGCTGTGCTGCTGTTTGAAGTGTTGTACAAACTATTCACACATTGCCTATTAGTTAAGCCTGACTGCTCTGTCTCAAGCTACCTGAAGGTTGACCACAGGTTAATTTACTTGTGACTTCACCCTGGGAAGGATTGTGTTTGGTGCTTGAGAATGGTTCCACCCTCCTCAACCAGTATCCCAATTTCTTACATGGGGCATTGTGGTTATAGGACTTAGGAGCAACTGGGAGTGAAACTTGTTATGTGGGTGTCACAAGGTAGTTACATTTACCTGATCTATATTTTTAATAATTAATGTGTAGTAGGAATAGTGAAAGTAGTTTTTCTTTCTTATAAGAAAAAGCACTGATTGGACAATCACTTATTGAGTGTTGTTGGTGTGTACCAGCAATTTGGGGGTACTTTGCTTGCCAACATCCTTGAGTAGGCCTTGGACAGCTTGGCTCTGTCAACCTAAAAGAGTCCAGTGCTACAGTGGTGTTCTTGGAGAAAGTTGCTGTCCTATTTCTTGTGAAGGACTCACATCCTTTGCAATTTCTTACAAGTGCCAGCTCCATTCTTCTGGTACCTAAATGCAGAAACTCATGTTATGATGCCCTTGTTTGACTTTTGCAAGACACGCTGAGTATGGAAAGCCTCTGTGAGCGCTGAAAACCACCCTTCTCTGGGTGCTCAAAGTTTAAGAATTTCTGGAATTGGTAAGGTCCCCTGAGTTCTCCCCACAGCAGACATTCCCCTTTTAAAGTCCACATTGACTTCACATTGTTATTGTTTCAGGCCTTTCCTTTCCTGCACAATACACCATCCACACATGTGCAATATCTTTTTTATCAGTGGAAGTGTATGATTTCAGGAAGTAAGCAGATTTGCTACTGGCAATGAATTCTGCTAAACTTGCAATCCAACCCATACTTTCTCTTACTCCCTCTAAAAATGTCCACTATTTCCAAAAAGAAAATATTGATCTATAAAGGAATACGTATTTACTTTCTAAGAAGCTGTTTGGGGTATTACATTCTATGATACATAGTTATTCTTTCCAAGCTAAGGGTGCTAAATGTGACTCACTCTACAAGAGGATGGGACAAGGATACTTTAGGAGGTGTTTCTTTGTCTCTGTGGAGCCTGCATGGCCAGTGTTTAGGTGGAGTTTAAGGAATGAAGATATATTGATTTTGGTCATTCTTCTGATGTGCTATCCCATTGGGACATTCGCCAAAAACTACCAGAAGTCAAAGGCAACAGAGAAATAGTGTATTTTCTAAACTTTTTCCAACAGCTGGGATTGCAATCCGGATTGTGACTGTCTGAAGACGATCAGGAACAACCCCATTATATAAAGAAATGTACCAAATAAAAGTGCAACACTCATTTCCTAATTACACTTGGGAGAACCACCAACATGCAAGGATCTGTGATTGTGCAGGTTCACTTGATACTTCACTTGATACTTCACTTGTTACACCTAAACGTTTCAATAATATATCTTCCATCTCACTTTTGTTTCATTCCTAATACAGTTGCCAGTTACATTATTA
Source organism: Pleurodeles waltl (assembly GCF_031143425.1). NCBI lineage: Eukaryota > Metazoa > Chordata > Amphibia > Caudata > Salamandridae > Pleurodeles > Pleurodeles waltl. The sequence goes on along the minus strand of NC_090444.1, from coordinate 148,729,299 downwards.
CATCCTAATTTGAATGCAAAAGTAAATGGCACAGGTGTTCCTACTCTCAGTAGTCTCCCCTGTCTGCTTAAAAGTAATTTGTTTTAATTCCGAACATTATGCAATATGTACGAAGTGTGATGAAAACCACATAACAATGCTAAATACCTTAAAAACATACTTTTTATTAGCACACTGTATTGCTTTTATATTTCAGAATATAAGTGGTTTTATTTAGCTGGAAGTGCCATGGTTTGCAATGCATTACATATTGGATTTTTAGCATTGTAGCATATTTTGAAGATGAGGTAGGTCAGTGTGTGCAGATAAGCACAATGAACTTCTTTGATTCACAGCTGTTATAGGATCAACTTGGCCCTCTGCTTTCAGTGTATGAGTTCTAGCAGTGATGGAGACTACAGTAATGAACGATCCATGGGGATACAATAAACTCTCATAATGGCCTCTCATAATCTCGTAAATCTTGCCAATAGCACAAAACTTGCACCGCAGTAATTTAGATGTTTCCATTAATTAGATGCCAGGAGATGGAAAAGAACTTTGTACAGGCAGCATTTTCAGATTATTTAATTGAGCGCATGTGATCACAGATATGCACTTTCTGAACTTTCTAACGGTACACATAATCCGGATTTTGCTTCGTTTTTTTGACGTCATTAATGCAATGCAGAATTATCGTTGCCAATTGGAATGGCCCCAGTGTGTTTTTGTGCAATTTAGCATTTACTACACACCAGGGGCCACATTATATACAGTGCCAGTGAGCGCTTGTGCATCCATTTTCTGTGCCCTTGGTCAGTGCACTATTACACAAGGGGCTGCAGACACTTCTGTACTGCTTCTGTAATACAGATAGCAACTGCTCACTTACACTATGACTGTAGAGTAAGGGGGAACTGGCTCATGCACACACAAAGGATGCCCTATTGAAGAAGTTTAGCATCACACCTAAGGAGTACTTGACAAAATTCTGTGGCACAAGCAAGGTATCACAACAGTCCTGGCCTAAATTTGTAGCTATCTCATTCAAGGTGCAGGAAGGCAGGGTGAAGGGCAACACAGTGGATACTTATAATGAGCTATATAATTTGATCAGACCTTCTCTGGGCATGACATTCAAATTTTCCTGTTTGAAGTTTTCCCTCCAAAAGTCAATAGCTTCACCAAGATCTCATCCACCGGCTATCCGACGACGTGGAGCCCTCTTCAACCACAGCCTGCTGCCTTGCCCCACTGAGGATTTTTGATTTCCATTTCAAGTCCAAAGGTAAAGCACCTGACATGGTTGAACCTGGTATCTGCATGTGACCCAGACTCCACCACAATTATATTTAATTTGAGCCAAGTAAGGCAGAACCAGATGACAGCAGTTGGTGCTTAACAATTGTTAGCACTTTTTTTAACTTGAACTTTAAAAATTCATAAATCCAGTTTCCCTTATTGGATGTTTGTCATTTTAGAGGCATTTGATGTATTGCCATTTACTCTATTTTGGTTTGTGATTTTTCTTGTATTTTGTTTTGATTTTCTTCCTGTTTTAGTACTGCATAAATACTTTACTCATTTCCTCTAAGTTAAGCCTATCTGCTCCATGCCCTAGTTACCAGCTGATTATGCTCAGGCTAATTTAGTTACTATAGTGTGCCATCTTATCAAGGATACCCATTCAACTAATACCTCAATTTCTTACAGTGGGCAAAGCTGACAATGAAGTGAGGTACCACCCTTTTCCAGGTTCCACCCTGTGGTACTTGTCACCTGTGATGGCCCTAAGATGGTTGCTGTGAGCCTTGCCCTCCACGTGGGGCGTCTATTGGGAAATGACCTAGCAACCTCTGATCGGACATCCATGCTGAGTAGGAATCTCAGGTTCAGTAGGAATCTGGCCACTAAGGGACAGATCTGGAGCCTAAAAGGGAAGAGGACCCTATGGTGGGGGGACCTGCAAGTTGCATGAGAAGAAGAACTCTCCCAGGAGGAGTTCTGCAAAGCACTGAAAGAGTACCCAACTCTTAAGGGCCTTCAGCACCTAAAACAAGGGCAACCAGAAGACTAATAGTTTCTTAGTTCTACAGGGTATTCCTCTCTGTCTTAGCATATGACATCCCCTTGGCTGGTCACTTGTAGCAGACTACAACCTGGAACAGGTTGGTCAACCACTTTTACTGGCCTCACATGTCTAAAAAAGCAGAGGAGGTATGTTGCTACTTCACCACCTTCAACCCTGCAACAAGACAGGAGGACAGCCTAAGGCTCCCCTTGCCCCAGTACCAGTGATGAGAATGCCTTTACACAGGGTGGGGATTGACACTGTTGGGCTCCCAGGCCGTATGGCAGCCCCAGGAAACGGGTTCATCTTAGTGGTGGGAGTGCATGCCATTAGATACCCTGAAGCAGCACCTCTGTGGACAGTGACTGTGCTCATCGTAGGCTGCTTTGCATCTTTATCAAGATAGAGTTCCCCAAAGAGATCATTTCAGACGAGAGAACAAAGGTCACTAAACAAATGTGTGCTTAGCCCTCTCATAGCTGGCACAAAAGCAGTCAGGCTTAACTAAGAGACAATCTGTAAATTATTTATGCAGCACTCAAACAGTAATAAAGTGAAAACGTAACACAAGAAAACCCCAGTTTAGAAAAATAGAGTACATTTTAATAAATAAAATTATACAAAATGACAATAATTCAGTCAGTAGAATTGGAAATATTGAACTTTTAGGTTTTAGAGAAAATAGCAACAAGAAGCAGAAAGTGTAATTCACAGTTTTCTGGTCATGTTAACTAGAGGAAAGTCACAAGTTCAGGCTGACAAAGATGGAGCATGGGCCGGATACAGAGACCAGGTTAGTCCCCCTGAAGAGTTACCTTCTCAAGGCTGGTGTGAAGATTTCAGTTCACAATAGAGGAGGCCCCGAGGAGGAGGATTTTGCTGAAAACAGCAGGTCAAGAGTCATAGACACTTGTTGCTGTAGCACAAAGAGCCAGTCATCACTGGAGCTTTACATTTGTAGATCATCGTGAATGGTCACTATTGGCATGAAGTGCAAGTCTTGCGTTGCAGATAGTCAAGGGAGGCCACCATTGGTGAGAAGAGCTGGTCCTATTAGAACTTCATATTGGTGGTCATCATGGTAGGGAGGAGGCAGAACTTCAGGATTGTTTCCTTTTTCTTGTGGGGGGATTCTCACTGATGCTAGACAAGGGTCCAGGACCTGGGGGCACCTCTTGAGGATCAGGAAGTGCTATAACAGAGGCCAGCAGCAGGGCTCAGGCAGGTCCAGTTGGTGTTGGCCAGCTTGGCAGTTGCAGGGAGGACTTCAGAAGCTGTTGTATTCCTGTAGCTCACACATGTGGTCAGGCAATTGAACTGTGGAGTCAGTCTGGGTAGTTTGGGATCAAGGCAAGCAGGTTCAATAATCCTTCTTCAGAGAGCAAGGCAGTCCCCTTCTAGCAGCAGGGTAGTCATTCTTCTTAGTCTTCCACATGGTCAGGAATGTTCTAATGAGAGGCTCTGAAGGTCCCATGTTATACCTTGTGTCTGCCTTTGTGTGAGGAAATTCCTAAATCTACCCCCAAAACTGGTTCTGGTCAGTTCTTTCCCTTCCTTTGGCCCAAGCTAGGTTGACTAAGACAAAGGCAAGCCTGGTGGTATGTGTTGCAGGCAGAGCCCATTGAAGTGTAATCACAGCAGGGCACAGTTCCTTCCATCCTTTCAGAAAGACCCACCCTTTCACACCTGGGCTTAATTTGTCTCACTGTCTGGAAGCATACACTACCCACAACAGCTGTGTCATTCACTGTAATGTGATCCAGAACACTGGCAGAAAGCCACAGTTGCTTTGGACAGAAAAAAACAAGTTTCTAAAAGTGGAATTTTCAAAATAGTAACTTAAAATCTGACTTTGCAATTAAAGAGGATTTTAAATTACAATTGAGTGTGAACATCATTTATCTATCTGCTCCCAGTTTGAAGTTAGCACTTATGATACTATATAAAAAGGTAACCCAGAGTTAGTCCATGGGAAAATAGACCTTGTTACAGTGAAAAATGGCAACTGACTTGAGGAGTTTTTCCCTGCCAGGATATGTAAAACCCAAACCCATATGTCCTACTTTTAAACTACCATGCATCCTGCCTTATGGGTATTGAGGGCTTACCGTGGAGGTGACCTTTAAGTATTAAAAAAGAAGGTTTAGGCGTGGCAAAAGATTTGTTTTGTCAAGTCAAATTGGCAGTATAGTAGCGCACTACAGGTTGCAGTGGCAGGCTTGAAACATGTTTTCAAAGACTACTTTAGTTGGTCTAACAATGAATGCTTCTGCCCACTGGTAGCATTTAATTTACAGGCCCTGCTCTGGGTACATGGAATTACTTATACTAGGGACTTACAAATAAAATGAATGTACTAATCTGATGTAGGTCAATTGTACCCCACTTTAAGGAGAGATAACAAGTACTTTACCACTGGTTAGCAAGGATGAGAAAAATCCACAGAATCCTAAAAGCCAACAAAAAATATGTTCAGCAAAAGAAGGCAAATATCGGGGGTGATTCTGTAGAAGGGGCCAGGTCCCACATATCTATGATCCGAAGGCAGCACTGGTGGAGCACCAACCTGGCCACAAAGTAGAGTCTGTGGAGCCAGCAGCTTCCAAGGGCCCTTCAGGAATAGTGGACTGGCCATATAATGTGCTGGAGAAAATGGGGGACGTCACTACTTGATGAACCTTGGCATCACTAGACAACCCGACAGAAAGATCCTTTTCAATCATCCAAAACCCCACTTTGATAAGGCAGACGTGGCTAAGTTAATGGTGACGTATGGAGGGGAAGAAGAGCAATGTAAACCTCTCCTATATCTCATGTCCCATAACAAAAAAAGGTTCAGTGGCGAGAGTAGTGCACTCCCCTCCACTGAAAGAGCAGCAGCAGAGTAACTGTCACCAGTTCTTGGACCAGTTTGCCAAACTGTTCTCCCTGACGCCTGGACTGACCCTTAGGTGTGTCCATGAAATTGACATTGATGACCGCTTACATGTCAAAAATCACATTTGAAGGCATTCAGATAAAGTAAGGGCAAGCATCAAGGGGAAAGTTTCCAAGATGTTCTCCCTGGGGGTGATTTAACATTCCAGTCAGCAGTGACCCGGTTTAGTGGTGCTGGTACCTAAAGCAAACACCCCACCTCCAAATTAGGACCCGAGAACTGAATTACAGGAGACACAATGCCATCAGCAAGACATATGCATACCCCATCCCCAGCCCCTGTACCCCTCTTACAGAGCTGACATCCAAAGGCTAGGCTCAGATAGGTCTGATAGTGCACTATAGAAGGTCTGTCAAGAGGTATGAGGCAATTATGCTCCCTCTAACAGAGCTGACGTCTAAAGTGCAGCACAAGAAGGTCATATGGACCGAGGCATGTCAGAAGAAATTTGACACACAGAAAGAGGTGCTTAAGGTACCTGTCTTCAGCAAGGAGTTTTTTGTCCAAACAGATAGTTCAGAACATGGTACTGTGGCAGTTATGTCACAGTAAATGTTGATTGTCAGGATCAGCCCATTGCCTTTATCAGCAGGTGACCTTTCAGATGGCTCCTGCAGATGAGAGGGAAGGATCATATACTGTTGTGACGGTCCATTTCCCTACGGGGTAAGTACTTTACATTGGAGCACAGGTCAGGAACTGACACCAGAATTGCAGATGGCCTTACCAGTTTCATTTGTTTAAAAAATAAGTAATGCTCAGCATATGACTCACTTATTGCCCACCTTTCATCTATGTGAGGGGGATGTCTGAGAAAGGGCCCTTTTTGGTTGGATCACGTCCATTTTTTTTAGAATAGTGCTGCTGGATGTTTGAATTTGCACACGGAAACACTGTGAATCAGACCCCAGTACATTACCCTAACTCTAATACCTAATAAAATTGTCTAACTCCTAATTGGCATAGCTAACTTTCCTAGAAGGCCATTGTATACAGTACAGAGCAGAGATACAGGTATATATGGAAAGGTAAATAACTCGTTTGGAGTGCAGCACTTACTATGCCATCCACTAATGTGACAAAGGGAGGGAAGGGAGGACCTGGCCTGGCAGTTCGGGCTGGACTGTTCCCATGGGGTACAGGGTCAAGACTGATTTGCGTATGGCTGGGTCCAAACTGGGGTGACTTGCCAAGGAAATAACAATGGATTAAACCCAGATTTGTGACTGGGGGTGAGTGTTTGAAAGGTTTCAACACTCTGTCAATCATTTTTTTTTGTGTTGTTGCCGTGTGTGCTCTAAGTGGCTTGGTTATGCCCAGACATGGGTCCCTTGCTTGCTGTGCCACTGGATTCAAGCTAGCCTGGCTTATGAAGGCTGATACCCTGGAACCGGTCCCAGGATGCTTGTTTCCTGTCCAGGGAGGACCTGGCCTGACAATTCGAACTGGACTGTTCCCATGGGGAACAGGGTCAAGACTGATTTGTGTTTGGCTGGGTCCAAAATGGCTGCCGGTGTGGCAACAGAGAACCAAAACCCTGCCTCAAAGAAAAATGCTACAGCACGATTCCCACAAGTTCTTCCCCCAAATCTATTCACCAATCAATCAAATTAAATGATTACAAAACACAACTAAGGGCCTCCTTATGAATTTGGCGGTCAGACAAACCAATGGCCAAACTGATGGAGACGACACTGCAGTCATGCTGGCGGCACCACCCGTTTTATTACAATCTTCCCACCAGGCTGACCATTGGGAACATTGTATTATGACATTCCCAAAGGGCTGACTGGAGGGAACAGTGCTACAATATTGGTCTTGGTTCCCTTAAGAAAGACAAGGCCAATGCCGTAGCACACCAGCACCCTCAAAATGCACACTGTCTGGGCTTTCTGAGAGTGATGAGCCGGGGGCCCTTGCACTGCTCATGCCATGTGAATAGGCAGTGCGTGGGCTACCCTGTGGCCCCTTGCACTGGCTTTCTGCTAGCTGATGGGGCCCCCACCATGAACAGGTTGTAATGTGGTGATCAAACTGTCTGGAGTAAGGAGGTCCGACCATCACCACATGACTGCCAGCCTCGTAATGAGTCCCTAAAACAATTTTAAGCAGTCGTATGCACAATTTGTAAGGAAAATTTCAGCAATAATTTTCAAAAGTTAGTCACGCAACAGGGCTCACTTTTACCCATTACGTCCCCGCACCAGCCTGTTTCATATATAGAGTGCCGGCTTAGAGCAAATAACAGCACAGCACTAGACCACTAAGTGGCAGGAAGGGCGGCCAGCACTGCAGCAGTCGACCAGAACCCTCCTTCAAAGAAACATTCCACAGCGTGATCCCCCCAAGTTCTTCTGCCCAACAATTCCCCAATCAAATAAAATGATTAAAAAACACAACTAAAGACTAAAACAATTTTCCACAGTTGTTTGCCCAGTTTGTCAGGCACTTTCCAGCAATAGTTTTAAAAATTGGTTTTAAAAGTTAGTCAGGCGACAGGGCTCACTTTTACTTATACCCCGGGCAAAGAAAGGGACTCCAGTGGTCAGTTGGCTGATCTCCTGTTTGGCCAAAGGGACACAACAAGCGGCATGAGGCCTTGTTCCTAAAGATTCTATCTGAGCAGTTGCAACTTAATCTGAAGTGGACCATACTGGTGGCCTCTCCTGAAGTACGTTCTGCACCCTAAGTGCTGTCCTAAGGCACTGGGACCCTTGCTTATATCCAGCTGGACCTCTCCAACAAACTCTAAAAAAGTGGGATTTTGTACTCCTAATCTCAGTGTAGTAGCGCACAACGTATAGGGTGTTGAGGAAGATCAGCTTTTAATTACCTCTGACATCTACTTCAGCAACACGTATAATAACTCAGTTTGCCTTACCGCAAAAGACCAATTTCTGCATACATCTCAACCCAATCTTCTACTAACTGTGGGACATGGTCTTGGGTACTTCCTTGACACCCTATGAATTATGCACTACAATTCTGAGATTCAGGGCTGATTTACAAAGATAAACTTACACTTTTGTGTATGTTTACTCCCTTTTGTTATTCACAAACAAACAATTTAATAGTAACTTTACGATGGTAGAGATTGCATTTGGGGCAGAAACTCCTCACATAAAAGGATGGGACAGCCCTATCTTTTTATGCGTGGAGTTCTCCAACCCGACTACACTGTCTCCACCTTTGTAAAGTTCTATTGAATTGTTAGTGAATACCGAAAAAGAGTAAACATACACAAAAGTGCAAGTTTACCTTTATAAATCCGGCCCTGAGAGTAAAAACCAACTTTAGTTCCATGTTTACTACCAGCAGTCTTTCAAATTGATTTACATACAAACAACATACCACAACCAATTACTTGGACATTTGGCGCACCCAGTTTACAAAGCAGTTACGACGTTGTGGACTGATCGTCACTCCCATGGATCCTGCAGAACTTGCTAGTCTTGAAAAAGTCAAATTGCTGAAATGTGTGTCTGCTGTATTGGTTGTTCTTTGAAAATCCACAGTGACTCCACTGTTCAAGTGTGGGAGGTCTCTATGAATAAACACACTTCATAGGAATTAAACATTGTTAACGGATGCTTTGTAGCCACTGTACGATGACGAGATTAACAATTTGATTATAATGTAGCCCACCCTTTTCAATTGTAAATACACTGTAACTACACCATAGAGAGATATCGTATTCACTTACTGTTACCAAAAATTAATTGTGATCAGGACAATAATTATTTTTCATTGCAGTAGTAAAGAACATTTTTGCACACTCTAATTTTTACAATAGTATTAAAAGTTGTGGTAACACCATTACTGCTGCTGTAATGCATCCCATATTCTCCTTTCCTCACTACATATGAGCTCGTGATCATTAAATCATGAACACAAGAAACATTTAAACATTAAAAAAGCGGAAAAAGCAATATGCTGCATTATCACACTATTGGTAATGATCCAAATTCAACGCACACTAACGTCGTAAATGACCCTGCGAGCTTTCCTCTTTTAATTACACTACAGGATTGGAGTCACTTCCTGGAAGCTCATCCTTTTATGAACAGTATACACTGTCAAAACCTTGATTGTCAAACCTCTGTAAAGAGTATCAAAGCACAAATCATTTTTTGTGTACCTTGTGTAAATATTAATTATTCTGATTTCTATGTCCCTGAAACGCACTCTCAAATGCGTATGGGGAAGTACCTTTTGTAAAGGTAATGTTCGCATACAAACAAATGTGCAAGGACAAATATCACATGCACATGCTTTCTCCCAGACGATGTCAAAGGCAAAGCCTGCCTCGCTGATGTAACGCTGATGTCCAAAATATGATATTGGCGGTTTGGCTCAAGCCAAACCACCAATGTACCACTCCGTCTGCCAGGGCGGTAACAGCTGCCGGGCTGGAGACTTCAGTCTCCAGCTAGGTGAGCGTCACTGTCCCACCCGCAGGATTATGACCCCGCCTACCGCCATGGTTTTCGTGGCTCCCTTACTGCCACGAAAACCATGGTGGTAGGCACTATCAGTGACAGGGAATCCCTTCCCTTTCACTGATAGGGGTCTCCCCTGCCCCCTCCCCAGAGTACACCCATACGCTCCCCCTCCCACTCCAGACACCCCCACGTCATACACGCACATTCATGCACCATCATACACATGCATACACACACACTCATGCCCACATTCACCAACGCATGCATACATCCATTCACACACACATCCACAGACACTTACATAAATACACACACCCACGCATTCAGACAACACAACATACATGCACACTCACAACCATGCATGCACACATGCATTCCACACGCCACACACCTGCATGCACGCACACACAAACATACACACACACACACAACACCCCCCACTCTCCTCCCCTGTCAGAGCCCATGACTACCTTTTGTGAGGGGGTCCTCCGGCAGGAGACGGGATGGGCGCTGCTGCCAGCAGCAGCGTCCGCCAGCAGAACACCGCCACGCCAGGCTGTATCATGTGTCATGATATGGTCTGCTGCGGTCTACTGGCGTGGTGCTGCTGCTGGTAGCAGCGCCACCTTACCGCATCTGCCACCATGACCGCAGCTGGAATTCGCCATCCTTCTGGCGGAATTCCAGCTACGATCATAATATGGCAGATGGTAGATAGCCGAGGTGACGGTGTTTTGACGGCCATCGCTGCCGCGGTAGGCGTCAATACCCCAATGTTATAATGAGGGCCTCAATGTCTATAGAGGCATACATTAAGGGTCCATAACACACAATCCACCATAAATGATTTTTGGTCTAAAGAAAGGACCTTTCTGTTTTATGGCTTAGCAGCAATGTGTCGGGAAGTATTTGCATCCCATCACACCGAGCTGCGTGACATTTAAGGCTCCGAGTTAGAAAAGTTGTTTGAATCCAGTGAGAAGAAAGGCCACATTTATAAGATTAATGCAGAGAGCTTTGCAATATGTTTTCTCAACAAATCCGCTTCAAAATGGGTGCTGAATTGCAAAAACGCAATTTTGTGATGTGTGGCATTTTGCATTTTTTCCAGACTATGGAAAAATCAGATCCATTTGTATAGCTTTTGGCTTCCTCAATAAAGGTTAAGTAAAAACAAGAGTGTGCTGCACACCTCTCTGTGATCTCAGCATGTGCCACACAGGTAGATTCAATGCTCAAGCACCATAAAGGGTCCATTTCAAGTAGCTGGAAAATGTCTGGTCCATCACGCCTGTACCCTACACTGCGTCTGACCGATAAAGCATGTATTGGTAGATTCTGTGGATCTGAGAGATTGTTACTCTGAATTACGCCGTAATAGGTCCGCTGTACAAAGCTCTTTTCTTGCCGCAAAATCACATTTTGGGTGGGGTAAATGCCTTTTCATTGGAGTGTAGATGTTACCTATTGCACTTGATAAATAATGATACTATGGAGTACGGTATTATCAGGAGCGATAGATAACACCTACTATGAGTTTGTAGGGAATAGCATGCAAATTGTGGGCCCGGATTTAAGAGGGCCTAGTGCCTCCTTGCGCCATATTAGAGTCTTTCTTTTTTATACTAATGTGGCCCAATAAGGTAAAAAATCGCTGCACTAGATTTACAAAGTGCCGTAATGCATGAATTGCGCCACTTTGTAACCCCTTGCGCCACATTATGCCAGCGCCAGGCATAATGTATGCAAGGAGGTCGAAAAAATGAAGCAACGAAATCTAAAAGATTTCTTTTGCAGCATTTTTAACTCCTGCTCTGAGCAGGCATTAAAAGGGGCTCATCCTTGGATACAAACTTTTGGAGCTAACCCAGAACAGTACATCAATAGCATCAAAAATGTTGATGCTATTGCCCCTTACCCTGCTCAATGTCTCGCCATATTTCAAATATGGCTCACACATGGTGGTGGTAAAGGGGAGCTAAAGGGCACAAGAAAAGTGGTGCTGTACTGGATGCAGTGCCACTTTTTTTAAATCTGCCCCTTGGTGTTTAATGCACCAAAACCCCTATCGTACGGTAAATGCTGCATGATTTCCCTTGTTAAATTTTGGCAGGTTTGACATATAAATTTGTAATCCTGACCAATCCGTACACAGAGTCATGTGCACAGGTCAGAATATACTGACTCACTAGAAATCAGGTCCCTAGTGTACAAAAGCCCTTTTACATAAAAGGACTTTTGCAAGCCATTCCTTATCACAAATATAAGAGTGTGCAAAAGGATAATCGTTCACATATTTGAGAGTTGGAAGCAATGTGTTAATGGTTTATTGCAGTCGCAAAGCACTGATGAGTTACCCATCCAAAATTTGGGGCATTAACTGATTTGCAAAGGGCCTTCCTTTTGTGAATGTGTCAGTATCTTGAACGGAGGAACTGAGGTCTGTTGTCTATTGCAGCCCTCTGGCCCTGCGTTGACAGTCATTCATTAGGCAGGTAGCTCTGCAGACCCCTGTGAATAGACAGTTTCCCATGTGACCAGTTAGAAAATAGGTTGCATCGCAAATTGCATGCCCATTAGCAAACCACCTAGGGCCAGATGTATGTCCATTTAATTTTGCGAGTAGCAATTAGAGACTCACAAAATGAAATGGACAAATTTGTCTCAGACACATTTAGCGATTCCCAGTGGGGGTCGCAAAGACCTACCTCATCAATGTTCATGAGGTAGGTCGCAATTTGTGACCCCATTGGGAATGGCCGCCCTCACAGGAATGGTGGCCTGCTGGAGACAGCAGACCACTATTTCTGTGAGTACTTTTAAATAAAGCATTTTTTTTTAAATACAGCCTGTTTTCATTGAAGGAAAACAGGATGCATTTCAAACAAAGAAATGAAAAGTTTTCTTTTAATTTTTTCAGAGTAGGCAGTGGTCTGTGGGACTAAAAAACATAGTTACGCTTTCATTCACAAAGGGGAAGGGGCCCCTGGGGACCTCTTCCCGTTTGCGAATGGGTTACCACCAACTGGAAGTTGGTGGTAACTGAGAATGTTTTGCAACTGCTTTCACGGTTGCAAAACATTCCTACATTCCAGCATGATTTGGTGTTAGGATGGGACACCCTAAACACGCCTCTTCCTAATACCAAATCGCAGAAGCAAAATGCAATTCGGTAAACAAGGTATTGAGTCGCATTTAGCTGTGGTACATAGTGAAAAGCATTTTTCCGGTCAGAAAAATTATTAGTACATCTGGCCCCCACTGTGCAAATGGAACAATCTGGGTCTGTGAATGAGAAAGATACCTGGGACGCAATATGCTGAAATTACCGTTTCCATGATCATTCATTCACACGTTTTCTGTGCTTTTAACAGGTCAATTCCGCGTTCTCTGGGTGAAACCCCAAAGCCACTTGCTTTCCCAAACTTGAAATACCGACAGGGAGACAACCTCCAGATGTCGGTCTGTTGGGATTTACAAGGCACTCGTAATATGGACGTAAGAAGTCTAATATTATTCCCAATTTTCTAATGCTAGTTCGCCATGACATTCTTTGCTGTTAGCACCTTATAATGTTGCTCTATTATACCATGTGCACGTTTCATACGAAGTCCATTAAGCATCCTATCCTCCAAAGAGACTTTTTTTATAGGTATGTAGGGCAGACCTAGTTCCAACACGCAGCAGAAATTATTATTATAGAACATTTTTGTTGCAGCAGGAGCATTTCAAATATGTAGCGCTCTACAATATGGAATGTGGTGGTCCCGCTATGAGGGGGTTGAAGTTATGTGATTAGTATGGAGGAACGGGGGATTGTAATTGAACATTACACCAGGCAGCGTAGAATAGGTTTTACTTATTTATAGTTTGGGGCACAGGAATTTCACATGATTTGCTCAATCACACTTTGAGAAGCTGGGCTATATATTTGTAACCACTAGTCCCTCCACAGAGGTAAACAGCTTTCAATGTGTACAATCTTGGGTCATCTTCAGTGGATTTGTGTAGACCACAAGTGAAGGGTCAGCCAGAGTACATGTACGTGTTGGTTGTAACAAACAAGCAATTAAAATAAAACAGTAAGAAATAAAGAACGTTGGGTTGACAACTAGCTTAAGTTAAAAGGTAAAACTCTAATAAGAAAAATAAAGGAAATGTTTACTTAAGAGACATAAAGATAAAAACCCGGAAAACAGTTAATGGAAAATATGTTATACTCAAAACTAATGAAAAAATAAAAACAAGGAAAAAGTCACCTATGAAAATGAACAACAAAAATGTTGAATAAAGAAATCAGTGGAAGACCTCCTACATGGAATAACCATGAAAACATTTCTAAGTACCTCGTTTTGACTAGAGCTGTAAAATGATTCAGCAATAAGACACAACAGGGTTTTTCCCCTGAGTGGTTTGCTACTGTTGAAATGTGTGCTATGAAAACCACAGAGGCTCTGCGGTAATTTTGCATCAATTGTAGTCCCGATCCTGGTGCAAATATACATTTGTGTCTGAATCAGGATTGCAGGCATTATTGAAATAATTGCCTTAGTGTTTTCCATAGCTTAGAAGAGGTCCTAGGAACAATCCAGAGCTGCCTTTCAAGAACTCATTGTACCAACGTTGGGTTTTGTCCCTTTGAAAGATTTTATATTCTCACTTCTTTTTTATATATATTTATGGAGAGCAACAATCTTCTGGCAGACCAACCTGGAAACAAGATCTAATTTGGGTCCCAGTCAATCAAACACAAGCTGTAGGTGAAATAACTTCAACCAGGACCAACTTGAAGGCCTTAACTGAGATTGATTCCCAAGATGTCAGATAAGATAGACAGGGGATCCTATCCAACATAGGAATATGTTGATATATGGGAAATGAAGACACAGAGAGTAACACGATTAACAGGGATGGATGCCTTCTGGAAAGTAATACCTGACAGAACAAAGAGAAAGAAACTTAAAGGCATAAAAAACTCCAAAATGATCAGTTCCGACTACAGGGCCATTCCTGCAAGGCTGAAGATGTGCAACTGGGTAAGACCAGGACTAAAAAAGAGCTGAAGCTGGCTGGCTGCAGTAGAACATTACTGGAGCTGGAATTAAGAATCCAACAACAGGAGTTGTGGTGCAATAGTACACTGATCAGAGCCATTATTTGTACTGTTAAAACAGGAAGCACAATCAAACTTTTCACAGTAACACCATCTTCAATATTCCGGGAGGCTCTTTCAGAAATATGGCTGGATTCAAGTGCAAGCAGGAGAAATGAAGTTCTTCCTCTACGAATGCCCAGAAATATATTACATGTTTGTCTCGTAATTAAAACTTCAAGACCTGAAACGTTGTGGTGATCTTTTATAGAAAATTCACCTGTGCAACCATAGAAGAATAACTAGCCAGTGCTAACATATGTCTTGAAGTTACATTTAAAGCAAAACTGTACAGGATATTTCTGTTCTGCTATCCATATCCAACAAAGAGTGTGGATTTGATTTTATAGGGGCCCTCCAATTGAACCCAAATGTTTCCCTTACATCAGTAATAGGTTTGTGACTGTAAGACCTGCCATCCTTGGTGTGGCCTCCCCTGTCTTTTTTGACTCCGCTTCCCATGTTTTGACTGTGTGCTGGACTCTATTTGTCCTGTTTTTGGTACTTTGGGCACTTTACCACTGCTGAACAGTGCTAACATGCAAGTGCTCCTATGTGAATTATCAGTTTAATTGGCTGATCCCTGATTGGCATATTTGATTTTCTAGTAAGTCCCTAGTAAAGTGCACGAGAGGTGACCAGGGACGGTAAATCAAATGCTACTAGTGGGCCTACAGCACTAGTTGTGCCACGCACATGAGTAGCCCTGTAAACATGGTTCAGACCTGCCACTGCAGTATCTGTGAGTGCAGTTTTAAACTGCCAATTCAACGTGGCAAGTGTATCCACTTGCCAGGCCTAAACCTTCCCTTTTTCTACATGTAAGGCACCCCTAAGGTAAGCCTTAGGTAGCCCCATGGGCAGGGTGCAGTGTATGTTAAAGGTGGGACATGTATTTTCACTGTTGCAAGGCCTATCTCCCTCATAGGTTAACATGGGGGCTGCCCTTAAATGATGTTTAAGCGTAGATTCCCTTTGAGGGCAGATAGAAATATGGAGTTTGGTGTCTCTGAACTCCTAATTTAAAAATACATCTTTTGGTAAAGTTGGTTTTTAACTTGTCAGTTTGGATATGCCACTTTTAGAAAGTGGGCATTTTCCTGCTTAAACCATTCTCTGACTCTTCCTGTCTGAGGATTCCCTGTCTGGGTCAGACTGACAGTTGGGCTGGTGTGAATTCCATCTAGACAGTAAGACAAAGGGTAATGGGGAGTAGCCTGCATTTCCTGATAGGCCATCTGAACTAGAGTGGAGGGATGAGTGGTCACTTACACCTGAATGGGCTGTGTCTGCCCTCACACAATGCAGTCTTCAATCTCCTGATGTGAGCCTGGAGCCTGACCTGGGCAAGGCAGGATCTTGTGAACAACAGAGACTTTCCTTTGAAGTTTGCCAACTTCAAAGGCAGAAAGGAGTGTAAGTAGTGGACCCAAAACCCCACATTGTTAGATTTATTCAAGGATACAAGAGGAACCTCTGCCAAGCAGAAGAGCTGAAGAGCTGAACAGCTGAAGAGCTGAGAAGAAGTGCTGCCGCTGCCTGTGAAGGTTCTTTGTTGGGCTATCCTGCAGTTGCTGCTTCCGCCTGTGAAAGGGGACAAAGACTGGGCTTTGTTGTGCATTCCTGCTTGAGAAGAATCTCCAAGGGCTTGAGTTGAGCTTGCCTCCTGGTGTTGAAGTCTCAGGGCCATCAAAGACTTCTCTCTGCCAGCACCTGGACTCTCTGGTGAGACTCCTGTCCTGCCATGTGGTGCACCATCCGGACCCTGGGCCCCTGAAAGGTGAAGCTGGTGGAAAAGGACTGAAATCTATGCAAACACAGCCGTGCTGGGAAATGTTTGATGCACCTTCCGCAATGCGGCTGATAAATGATGCGCCGCTGGCTTTGTGGCAAAAAATGACGCTCCACCTGAATCGCAGCTGGGAGATCGACGCAACGTGTCTACAGAAACGATGCACAACACCCGTTTACTGAGGCTGATAACTAAGCAAATCCCACATCGCACAGTTTTCTGACACTGTGTGACCGGATTTTGACGCAACATCGCTGGTCAGGAAAAATGTACCCAAAGCCCGCCCAGATCCAAGGTGCCCCGTCCAGAAATTGACACATCGCTCTCTTGCGAGGGAGAAAAATGACGCATCGCTGACCCAACCAGAGAAGGAAACAACGCACCACCTCGCTTGCGAGTAAGGAGCTGACGCATCGCTCGCTTTTCTGACGCATGCTCGCCCGTGCGGTTTTATTTTTTATGCAAACCAGGTACTTTTGTGTAACAACAGTATTCTCACTGTTTTCTAAGGATTAAGGGCCAGATGTAGCAAACGATTGCGACTCGCAAACGGGCCGAATCGCAATTTGCAACAGTGCAAAATCGGAAATGGGATGCAAAAAGCCCATTTCCGACTCGCAAAAAGCGATGGGACCCGTTTGCGAGTCGCATCCGGTGCGACCCCATTTTGTGACCGGCAAATTGCAAGTCGCAATTTGCGAGTCGCAAACCTTATGCAATTGCAACTCGCAAATTGCGACTAGTCGCAAAAAGCCCAGTTTGCATGTCCCATTTACCACTAACTCAGAGCAGGTGGTAACCATTACCAAAGTATAAAAGGGGACCCAGAAGGCATCTGGGTTACTCAAGATGGCGGAGATATACCTGATAGCAGTGAGGAGGAGAGTCTACGCAGCCCAGCAGAGGAGGAGGAGGGGCCACAGACAGGAGAAGATATATAGAACCAGGCAGACTCTTTTTCAGCAAACTGAAGAGGAGATCTATGACAAATACCGCCTTAGCAGCGCAGCCATTCTAGAATTAATAGATTTACTGAAACCACAGCTAGAACACAAGACTCTGCGTGGCTGCGCCATCCCTACGCATGTGCAAGTACTATGCGCACTGCACCTCTTGGCCTCAGGGAGCTATCAGGGGGTCATTGCCGTGGCAGGTGGGGTATCCCAAAGTGCAGTGTCAAGGTTCCTCAGGGCATTCCTAGATGCCTTAGTCACGCACATGTCTCACTTCATATACTTACCAAGGAATGAGGCAGAAATTAACAGCACCAAGCTGGACTTTTACCGCATTGCCCACTTTCCTCATGTCATAGGGTGTGTAGATGGGACACACATTCAAATATGCCCCCCTGCTAATCTGGAACACATTTTCCGCAACAGGAAGTGTACCCACTCACTCAACATACAGGTTGTTTGTGATGCCCATTATGTCATCACGGACATTGTAGCTAAGTTTCCTGGCAGTACCCATGACTCATACATTTTTAGGCATAGTGGGATACATCAATGCCTGGAACGTGGGGAATTTGGAGACGGTTACCTCCTAGGTAGAGCCACAGACACTTGCAGACATACACACAGGTCACTGTGCACGACAATCTGGACTTCCTAACCGTGTACTTTTGTGCCCAACAGGTGACAGTGCATATGCTCTCAGGCCTTGGATCATGACTCCGTTTTTAACGCCCAGAACTGAATCAGAGAGGCAATACAACAGTGCGCATAATAGGACCAGGAACCTGATCGAGCGCACCTTCGGACTGCTGAAGGCAAGATTCAGATGCCTCCACCGCAGTGGAGGCACCCTCCAATACACCCCCATTACCGCTTTCAAAATTGTGGTCGCATGCGCCATCTTCCACAACATAGCCACCCTACGTGGGCTATCTCTCACCCCTGCAGACCCAGATCCTGATGATGAAGAGCAAGAACAACCACATCTCCATCATGGGGATAGGAGTCTAGCTAATCAAGGCAGACTGAGACGGGACCACATTGCAACGCAATATTTTGGACGGTACGTGTCAACTCCCACCATACTCACCTATTAACCATTTGTTAAGTGGAACAAAAATAACTGTTTTATTAATGTCATGAAGAAACTATATACAAGTTGAAATTGTCCATGGGCAGGAAAATGCCAACCAGTCATGTGGCACATTAACGCCATGTGCCACATTAATCTGTCCTGGCTGTTATCTATGATCTCCTGCCCCTCCTGCCAGCCTAGCTGGTCCCTGCTGCGTCCATGGTGCTGTGCCTACCACTCCTCAGCACCCTACTGTGAGTGGCAGAGACACTGCTCACTGTTGAGCCCTCCTCCCAGGTGTATTTGTTAACTTCCTGGCTGTGATGTCATCATCATGTGCCAGGAAGTGTTTCCAGAGTGTTCTGGTATGCTTTCTGGAGTGTTCTGCTGCATCTGCAAGCAATTTTGGTAATCGCAATTTGCGACACCCACTCGCTAATTGCGAGTTTGTTTTTTGCACACTCGCAAACAGCGACCTCGCAAACTGCGGACTCGCACACAGCGTTGCGAGTCCGGCTGCGAGTCGCAAAATCGGATCGCTTTTTTTTCTGGCATTCCAATTTGCGACTCGCATTTTGCGAGTCGCATCAACTCGCAAAATGCGAGTCGCAATTTTTATTTTTGCTACATCTGGCCCTAAGACTCTTATTCTTTTTGAACTAATATTTTGACTTATTTTTGTTGTTCTTTTTTTCGTTTCAGGCTTGTTTGATTTAGATAAATATTGCCTATTTTTCTAAACTGGTGTGGTGTCCATTTTGTAGTATTTTCACTGCATTACTGTGTGTGTTGGTAGAAATACTTTACACATTGCTTCTGGGGTTAAGCCTTCCTGCTCATTCCAAGCTACCAAGGGGTGAGTGGGGGCTACCCTGGTGTGTTTCTCCTTTACCCTGACTAGAGTGAGGGTCCCTGCTTGGACAGAGTACAAACTGACTGCCAACCAGTGACCCCATTGCTAACAGTGACTGAAACACTATCCTCATTGTATCAGGTAGTCTAAAAAGGCACCCCAACCCTAATAAATATGAACTGCTTAGGAGGAACTGCACACATTGTAAGCAGGGAAAGATGATCTGTTAGGAGCTATGCTGCTTTCCTGCTCTTTGTCCCAGTGAGCCCTTTATCTGCCAAGGTCTGGCTCGTTTCACAGCAGGCCTATCAGAATAAGCAAGGTGAGTTTACCTCAAGCCCAAGAAATATTACTGTCTATTGAATCCATCATCCATTTTTTTAAATAGATCAAATAGGTAATCTTCCATAAGTCAAAAAGTAAAAAAAAAAAATTAAAGATTTTTGTGTCTCATATAAAACTAACCACAGGCAATGAAAGGTAAATCAACCACATCCGCAATAGAAAATTTATGACATTGGGGATTGATTTGCGATATGGAGCACACAGCTGTAAACTTGCTGCTTACTTTGCTACTTATGAATCCACAGAGACAGTTCTGGTTTGTGAACATTAAAAATAATACATCACCAACCACTCCACAGTCATAGATTAAAATGCACAGACCCCATGTATATCAAAAGGAGGACAGGTATTACATATCATGCTCTTTTTACTATCTACTGAAGGCTCACACCTGTCAAATAAAGCCTGCAGCAGCTGTTGCTGCATTAAAATGTCTTCGTTTAGAGCTTGAAGGGGCTGATGCCTGTTCAGTAGCCCTCATGCTCCATCAGAGATCAAAAGCTATAGGCCAAAAATTCCCAAAATTATGGGATTTGTACCAGGGAAGTTTACTTTTTCACACCTATGATCTTCCCCGTTAGGTGCAGAAGCTTTGATTGAACCCTGGGTTTCATAGCACCAATGTCAGAAAATGTTGCCACTAGAATCCTAAGTAGAAGTACATCCTATTACTTATCTTGATGGACAAGGAAACTGTTTACCTCAATATCTGTGCTTGTAAAATTGTCAATAATTAGATATATTGAAATATATTGAAGATTGAGCCTGCATTTAGAAAACTGTAGGTCTAAATTTATTGATGTGACCTAAACTAGATGCATCTGTAGCCACCAATCTCATGGACTGCATGGCCGAAGATCAATTACTGAAGAGTATATTTATTCATGTTTATTTAGAACTACCATTCAGCTCAAATAGCAAAGATTTAACAGAGATGATGAGTGAATTAGTGAGTGAGCAAGTGAGTGAGTTAGTGATTGAGGGAGTGAGTGCGTGAGTAAATGAGTTAGGTGCCATCCTGTCAATAATGACTCCTGATGACCATATATCTACTGTCTCAGGAATAACTGCTTTCTTTTTCGTTCCTTCAGCTTCTTTATGACACATCTATTTCTGTTTTCATTGAGTTCATCTACCTTGCTTCTGGCAGTCTTCTTCCTCATTTGTCTTTGACCAGTCATAGCATCATAGTATTGTTCAGCGAAATCGGTTTTTCAATTAAATGTCCAGAAGATAAGACAGTCAATCTGGTCTTTTGTGTTTGAACGTTGTGGATTGATTTGATCAAGGAGGCATGTTTTTGTTGTCCGTGGTATTCTCGTAAATCTTCTTCAATACCAGAGATCAAAGTCATTGTTGACCTGCGTATTTTTATGGTCCAACTTTTGAGTCTAAACAGTGCCATGGGGAACACTATTACTAGAACAAATTAAACCTTTGTTCCTGTATATACATCACTGCATTTTTGAAAATTCTTTCCAAGCCTTTCATGACACAGCTGCCCGGTGCTAATCTGTAGTATATGTCTTGACTGCTAAATTATTTATAATTGATAGCTGATCCAAGAAGACCGAAGTTACCCACAACTACTATGGGGTTATTCTAACTTTGGAGGAGGTGTTAATCCGTCCCAAAAGTGACGGAAAAGTGACGGATTTACCACCAGCCGTATTACGAGTCCATTATATCCTATGGAACTCGTAATACGGCTGGTGGTATATCCGTCACTTTACCGTCACTTTTGGGACGGATTAACACTCCTCCAAAGTTAGAATAACCCCCTATGTCTTCAGCATCATCTTTAAAGTCGGTTGGTGCACCAGCTATGATTACTTGGGTCTTTTGTGTTTAGTTGTTTTTCCATTTTCTCACTATGCTAATTGCCTTGTATTATGAGGGTTATCAGATTTTCTTCACTTTTGGCTGTGAGGGTTGTGCTATACCCATACTGAGGGTTGTTGATGTTTATTTCACCAGTTTAACACCTTCACTCATCTCCAAGACCCACATCTCTGATTATGTATTCTGCATACAAATTGAATGGGTATGATGAAAGAATGCAGCCTTACCTAACTCATTTACGTATCTAGAACCAATATACTTCACTATGTGATTTATTGTCATGTGTATGATATTCCACTGAAATATCGCTTTATTGTTTTGTTTGAGTATTTTTAACTCCCAGATTCACTGATAGCTCTTTGGCTTGTGGGTCATAATCCTGTTGATCACTACAATTTCTTCATAGTCTCAGAAACTGGTGGTACGGTAGGTTTTCTTGCAGAGCCTTTGGCTGTCATATTTTAAATGGTTATTTTAAAAAGTAATCTGTAGGTTTATGATATGAGGTTGTGAGAACCTGGGTGTCCCTAATCTTTATTTTCAAGTCCAGGAAAAAGAGATTTTCTGTTGAATATATTGAGGTGAATTTAGGCAACCAGTACTTCCCTGTTACTATTGCAGACAACTAGAATGTCATCTATATATCTCCTTCAAGAATTTATATGAGGAGGTAGAGATTGATGTCTGATTAAAAAGATTTATCTTCACAATCATGCATGTACAGGCATGCTAGGCTCAGGGCAAATGTGCTGCCCACCTAAGCTCCTTGTACTTTTAAATGAAAACTCTGTTCAAATTGGAAAATGTTTTTTAAGGGCCAGGGTGGAGCAATGTTTAAGTAATCCCAATCAGTTGTTTCCATCAATTGTTACTGGTATACTATCCTGGGGGATACTCATGTAGAGAGCCACTGAATCCAAAGTTACAAAGATATTCACAGTTAATCTTATATTTATATTTGAGATGATGTTCAAGATACCCTTTCTTTAGCTAGTGTGAGATTCCATATCACTCTTCACAGAGACTGATGCATGACTTTGGAGTGTGTTGATAATGTTACTCCTCCAAGATGCTGGTCCATGAAGTTAAAGTGTGTTGAATTAACATTATTGAAAACTTCTCACGTTTTGTGTGTTGTGTGGTCACACATGCAGCTCTCCGGCTACCTACAGCACAATTGTATTGTACTGCAGATGTTGCCCATAATGTACCATATAGTAAAGCATCCACACTTTTCAGTAAAGCACTGCAGACATACTGCTTAGATGTGATATATTCTTTATGTATGTCTGTATCAGTGAAACTAAATGTTAATTTATTTTGCATTTTTTGTCAACCATGCATTATTCATGAACAGTTACTCAAGTGAGTCATTCCTTTCTGTATGCTTCCAATACTATATGTGAAGCACCTTCAACATGTAATCATTACAAATTAAAAATAATTAAATTAAGGCTTTTTCTCTATGGTCCTGATAAATGCCACAGACTCTACTGTCCTGGGCCCTGGAGGCAAGAAACATGTTGACCGAACCAGATTCAATGGATGATTATACTCAGTGCATCCAGTTCTGTTTTCAATCTTATCAGGGAAGTTGACTACCAATAAATAATTTTTGTTACACCCTTCCCTAGGTATCCTTGACAGATTATTAACTTTTATGCTCAGTCATCCATCACTATCCATTAAAATAAGGAAAGGGAATCCTGAGATGAGGAATCTCAAAAAAAAGTACTGGTTTGTTTGAACTTTGGGGTAAAAGATCTCTATAAAGAGCTCCGAAAGAATGCCCGTCAAGTATTGAACCCCCCCACCTGACAAGGATCATGCCTCAATAATGGTGGATGCCACCTTGGTGGGTAAGGGACCCTGTATCCTAATAAGATAGGCCCCAAAACCTTGGGCTTCTTAACCATTGGTTGACAACCCATGACTTCCCTAAAAACCTTTGCCTGGGTTTCCATTCTTAGTTGCACTATTTCCTAGAGTGACCAGTTGGCTGGTTACAATTGAACCCTGATTGGACCCTGCTCGTGGCCTCTCCTTTCAGAATCCTGGCCCCTAAGTCCTCTTCATAATGTCATGGGAGCCTTAGAAGTGACAAAGGAGATTTACTTCATAAGGGAAGAAAAGGTTGGGACTTAGTAATAATTTCAACTTTCAGGCCTCCCATTGGGAACTTAAGCCAGACCTTAGGGCTATGATATGGAATTTTGAAAGGACTTCATTTGATGTAGCTTTCAGGCTTGCCCCACTGCAGTTTTTTAGCTCCAAAAAGCAACATGGATCTCTTGACTGAGAAAAGGGATGGAAAGTATCTGTCCAGAAAGAGGAATTAAGCAGTTACTGAATTTTAATTTCCTTGCTCAGATCTATTCCTGCCAAAACCAATGGACTCAGCAAGATCTCAGCTAACAGGCAACCAACTTCGAGAGGACTTTGTCGGATTCAACCTTTAACCTTGCCTGCTGAAGGACTTCAACTTCCAGAAAAAAAGAGTAAATCAGTAGGTGTCTTCTTTGACTGGACCCCACACAAGGCTTAGCCCACCTAAAGTGCATCATGATCAGTCAAAATTTGGTTCTTTTTAACCAAAAAATAAAAAAATATATTATCTCTGGCTCCCTTGATTTGATTTGAATCATTCTTATGACTTTTTGTCATTACATTTTCCAGAGTTTTAACAATTATTTGTGGAATTTTTATTATGTTGCGTTTTCACTTTTTAATTGTTTTGGTACTGCTAAATACTTGACACTCTTTTCCTAAGTTAAGCCTGCCTGATCTGCTCCATAGCTACCAGAGTTTGAGTAAGGTGTAAATTATTGAAAATGTGGGTCCAATCCACAAAGGGACTTACGACTCGTAAAATTTATGAGTGTGGAATCTCTGCAATCGGGGCGCAATCTCTGCACTCCAGTGCTCAGGGAGTAGATTCATCCAGGAGTACAGAGACTTGGCCAAGAGTGCAGAGACTCTGTACTTGTAACATTACAAGTTGTGAGCCTCTTTGTGAATAAGGCCCTGCGCATTTAACCAGACACGTTTGTGACCTTTCTACTTGTGGTGGAGTCACATCCATCTCAATTAAGAACCCATTTTCTTACAATCCACCCACCCAACTTCAACTAACACCCAATGTCCTCATGAACCTCAGTGGGCTTTTTTTTCACACCCACATCGCTCTTGCTGGGTTGCCATTTTGAAAAGCTTTGGGGTCATTTCAAGATTGGTTCCATGTGTGCATCTGCATGCTTTTGTTTTATTTTATTTAAAAAAAAAAAATTCAAAGATAGCTCTCACAGACACATCCATGGTTGCCATCTTTGACCAGGTTTTATTAAAATAAAACAAAATCCATGTCTTGATGGCTGCCATCTCTAAATGACATTTATTAAAATGCTACAAGTGCATTCAAAAATAGCCACTGTGGATGCATCTGCATCTACTTTTGCCATATTTAAATGCATTTGGTAATATTTTAAAACTCATTTCAATATGTCTGCTTCAGATCTGTGTACATTTGCAGCAACTATCTAAAACAAAAGAATCTGCAAACTAGATAGGTTTCACAGCCGAGGAGTATTGTCTTCGCCTGTGCTCAGGCATGTTCAGGTGAGGATTGCTTGTTTTACCCCGGCTGTCTCCAATTATCCACAATCAACCAGGGTTTGATGGTCCTAGTGCTGCTCTTTCTTTAGTACAGTTTCTCTAAGTATCCAATACTATGCATCACCGGCCAAGAGTTCACCAGATTACTACAAATTGGAATCCTGATAAATACTGAAAGTCCTTCTGTCTTTCGGCAAACCATAACATGGGATACTGCTTGAACAGGACTTTCATTTACTGTTTAGTAGTGGGTGGTGCAAAAAAATCATACTTACAGTCCTGAGCATTTTCCTGCTAACTTACTTAGCACACAATAATGATCCTTGTTTATGATCAGGCAACGAATTAGTGCTGCAAACTCCCCAGTCTATACTACAGCGCTTGGAGCAAAGTATTCTAGATATCAATTAGCAATTATTATAATAGACACAGTAGCATTTACCTTGAACAGAGTGAATCTTTTAGATACATGTTTTACCTGTTGTTTATAAGCCAAAAATCGATTGGTGTTTATAGAGGTAAAAATAAGTACTTTTATTAGATCTACACATTGATCTCTGATCGGTCTTCTAGACCAAATGGGCATTTCTTAAAGTGATAGACAATTATTTTAACAAAATGCCTCGTGACACTTTTCATATAAACAGCAGAGAGCAGATCTATTAAAGAAAGTTGTTTAGGGGGGTTTTACTTTTTTTGTGACTTTACCGTATTTATACTTTTTTTTAGCGCCGCATTTGCGCCGCTTTTTGACGCAAAACGGCGCAAACCTACAAAATACAATGGTATTTTGCAAGTTTGCGCCGTTTTTGCGTCAAAATACGACGCAAATTCGGCGCAAAAAAAGTATAAATACGGGCTGGTTTGCAGAGTGAAAACTGTAGCGGTAGAACAAGTTATAGAGAAACAAATTATCTTCTTTGGATTTTCAGACAGTAAGCAAAATCTCAGGAAAAAGATAAGAATAAATAAACTGTACTAAACTGAAAAAATAGAAGCTGAAAAAGTACCCTACCATGGAAGTATTTACCAGCTGTATGTAATTACTAAACGCAGGCCCTTATAAAACTTTCGGCAAACACAGGATGTAGGAAAATGGTTCTGACCTATTTAACCTCTTGGATTTTTTATTTTTTTTACTAGCCATTTTTTTCCATTTCTTGAAGGCAGGTGGTTTTAGAATATGTTTACGGCAACCTAAAAAGAATTGTCCATAAAATGTACAGAAAAACAAAAATTGCTCGGCCAACCCATCAGGCTGATAAGCTTCTGTTACACAAATTTTTCCCAACAGAGAAACACAAAAGATGCCACACTGTGCCTGCCCTAAATCTGAAAAGAGGAGACACCAACTTTCAAAGATAAAGATAAAAAATTCCTATTGTTCCTGAAGCAAAAAAAGATATAATAATTACGAAGAGCATTCTTGCTAAAACCCTCCTCCATTTTTTTCGAGAGACAGAAATCTACATGAAGGGCCTGCACCAGTCTCTTACCAGATTTTCTCGAATTATCCGGGGCTATAAACATTTCAGGCAGACCAATATCATTAAAAGATTTATGAAAATATTTCACCCAGAGAATTGAAAAACCCTTTCCCAAGCTAAGACAGTCTAAAAGAACCTTTCTATGTAAACTTGCTTTGGGGTCTGACCACGCGCTAACCCATACCTGGAGTGGGACCGCCTTCACCAAGTTTGACATGTATAACAAATTTAGTTCCATATGCAAAGTAAAATGGGAGCTAGTCGGCGGAAGGTTCAAGAGCCGCCTGTAAATCCTGTTTAATACCACCTGAATAGGGGAAGCGTTGTGAAACCCTCACACCCCAGCTCCATATGTGGCTGTGGGAACACACTAGAGATTGTAGAACTTAATATACGGAGAAATAAAGTCCCTATCTACCCTCTGAATCAGATTAAGTATGTCTGCAGCACTTTACTGAAAAGGGGGGATGCTTTACTATATGGTACATTATGTGCGAAATCTGCACCAAGATACAATGTCCCCATAGGTAGAAGGTGTGGGACACAAGAAATGAGACTTCCCCTTGTCTATCAAAACTAAAAAGATGATTTCAGTCAATCAAATATTTTTTAAAACATAAAAGGATGGGAGCTGGGTATCCAGAACTGTTTATACACACAGGAAAATCACACCTTTAAAATATATCAGTGGCTACCACTTAGCAGTTTGGAATTCAGCACAGCTCATCAACAATCCAGGACTTCAGGGTGAATTCCCTCTGCATTTAAAACACACTTTAGTTTCTTGTTTTTATCTCATTTCAGACAGTTTAAATGTTGCAGACTTTACATCTAATGATTGGGAAACATAGCAAAATGTGTTTTTCCCCCAGGAGAGAAAAGGGGCTTGCAGTGATTGCAGGATTGTGAGGTCACACTGTAGCTGTATTGTGTTGTCATAGCAGAAATCACTACTCAAGTTTACATTCATATTATTTTTACATGGTGAAACAAGCAGTGTTTTACTGCTTCATTGTATAATATGCAAGAAAGATTCGGCCGTAGATTTAGGAAGCTGTAGATTTTGTTCTTATGTAGAAAGATAGGTCACTTGCTATTATAGAAAACACAAATTACAAAGCAGTTCAACCGAGCAGGGCAGTGACTAGTTACAAATAAAGAATACAGAGGTGGTTATCACTATACATGAAGGTTTCTCATTAAAGGAAAAATATACCTCAAGGTATGAGACGGGTTGAAGCGTACTGTCTGGACTCTGTTTTTAATGCTTCATTTTGAATACCTTTTATCTCTCTAGTAATTCTTCCTATGTGTTTTATGATTTGGTGTGAACCTTTTATTGGCATATGTTGGGTTTTAATCTGCTGACTGGGGAGTGCAGGTGGCTGCTTACCTGAAAATAGGCGGACAATAGGCTGACTCAGGACTAGATCTGGGGTATAGGCATCTATCAGGGTTGTTCTGCCTACGCTGCCCATAGGCGTACTCAGGTAACATAGGATCCTGGCATTGGGTTTTACGGTGAAAGGAGGTTCTGGGCGGGCAGACCTGTGGGGACATTACGAGCCACCATCTTGGCAGGTTTGCGTTCTAGTAGTCCGAGCTGCACTCTATCTTGTGGAGTAGCTGGGGACATAAAATCATGGCCGCAATGCGGGCACGCCCCAAGTTATGAAATGGGGTGAAGCATATCACCTGAACTCTGCTTTTAATGCTTTGTTTTGAATACTTTTTATCATGCTAGTAATAATTTTCATGTGTTTTATGATTTGGTGTGGACCTTTTTATTGGCACGTGTTGGATTTTAATTTGCTGACTGGGGAGTACAGGGTAGATGCTTAGCTTAAAGTAGGCTGACTCAGGGCCTGATCTGGGGTATAAGCGTCTATCAGGGCTGTTCCATCTATGCTGCCAGTAGGTGTACTCAGGTAGCATAGGATCCTGGCATTGGGTTTTTTACCATGAAAGGAGGTTTTGGGGGGACAGGCCTGTGGGAACATTATGCACCAACATCTTGGCAGGTTTGTGTTCTAGTGGTCTGCGTTGCACTCTGTCTCATGGAATTGATACGGACATTAAATCATGGTCGCAGCACGAACGCATAGCAGATGTGCGCAACGGGTGCACAGCTAGCGCACCCAAGGTGCGCCTAAGGCAAGCCTGTCTGCGCCCGTCAGTGTCCTGGTCCCAGCCAGGTCCAGCCATCATGGCACTTTGGGGCCCAAGGATAATGCTAGAAGGTGTTACTCAGCTGCAAATTTAAAAGGTATTGGGGTAGATAATGCTGTCTGATTATTATAGACGCAACTGGTCCAAGCTCCTGTGTGAAATGCAAGACCAGCTCTTTTGCCCTGTGCTCCATCTGAGGCTAAGAAATATGGCGTGCCTGATGAAGAGAGGGATTTGAAAGCGATCTTACTGAATGTGTGTTCCCTGCCAAGACACACTCTGGATGTTTTTTATTTGTTAAGGGACGAGAGCACTGATTTGCTCTTTTTGACGGAAACATGGCTTAATGAGACATCTTATTCAGAGTTACATTTTGCCCTTCCAGAGTCATATACAGGTGTTCACTTTGATAGGACAGATAAAAGGGGTGGAGGAATTGCCATCATTTTTAAGAAGACTTTTAGGTGTAATAGCTTCAAAATAGAGAAGCTGCAGGGAGCAGGCTTTAGGCTTCAATTTATTGATCAGTGGTTGATGATCTTTTTCTGGGGAGCTTGTGTATCGCCCCCCCCCTGGACATCCAGCGGCATTTGTAACCTCCCTGGACCAAGCTTTGGTGCCTAAATGTGTTTCCTGTGCCATTTTTACTTTACTTGGTGACTTCAACATGGAACTAGATCAGCTTGAAGACCTGTGGGTTGCATGTTTTATGAAACCTGTGACCTCCTTGAATCTGGTCCTTATTGCCCGCTGTCCCACACAAAGAGCTGGTCATGCTATTGATGCGATTGTTTCAAATATTCCCTTGAGTTGGGAGACTCCGTCCCCTCCATCATGGTCAGATCATTATACACTGCCTTTCTCATGGAAGTGTGCTCAAGTTAAGGAATTGCTCTCATCTGTGTTTATGAGTGAGGACAGAGTTTGCGGTAGGATAGACCCGGTGGTCCTAGAAAAGGTGCTGATGGAATCAAAACTGCAATTATCCAGTTGAGTGATGGAGAAGGATTTAGCAACCAAGAGGTGGCTTAAGAAAGCAGCCGATTTAGCAGCCCTGAGAAGAAGAATAAAGAAACCCGTTAAGAATTGTTCTGCCCACTGGCTTTTGGCAAAATTAGTCCAGGAGCAGGCAGTATGTGAGAAGCTGGAAAGAGTTTGGTGGAGGCAGTATTTGGAAGCAGATAAAATTATTTATAGGAAAGCACCATGTACTTACCATAAAAACATTAAAATCGCTTAGGGCGCATTTTATACCCAATGTATTAAGGAAGCTGAAAATGACAGCAAAGAGATTTTTAAAATTGTGACAAGGTGTACAGATCCGAAAGCATCCTCCCCTCCCATTATAGCCTAGTCAGGCTCCTGGTGCCCGCCTCAGTGATTTTTTTGAGGATAAAATCCTCAAAATTCAGGCAAATATTTCCACCTCACTTCATGTGTCTGTTGCCGGTAAAAGGACCTGGGTAGAAGGTAGTCTCTGTGGTCTGAAACTGTCCACATTTTTGATTCCTTCTGTTGCCGAGGTGGTTTCTGCCTTCTCTCAATGTAAATCGGGAGCACCTTCAGGCCATAGTCCCCATCATTTGCTGAAATCTGTAGCAGTTATTATTGGCCCGGTTTATCATCAGCTTTTTGAGAGCTCTCTTCGGGAAGGGATGCAAACATGCTAGTGTCATACCTCTTCTTAAAAAGGCTAATGCCAACCCTGACTCACTGTCAAATTTTAGACCTGTCTCCTTATTGCTAGCTACGGCTAAGGTCCTGGAAAGATTGGTGAATCAACAGCTTTCCACTTTCCTGGTTGAGAACTACTTTCTTCACCCCTCGCAATTGGAGTTTAGAGCCAGACACAGCACAGAGTCAGCATTACTTGAAATCTCTGAGCCCATTAAATTTAGTGATACAAATATTTGAACTAAAAAGAGATAACAAATAATACATATATGGTACATTCACAATATTATTACTATAAGTAATAGTGAAAAAGAGTTCCCAAAGTTGCAAGTTGTTAAAAAAAGATAGAAGAGAACATGGGAGATCTACTATAACTTTACCTTAATGTATGTGAAATATTCATCAAATTGTTGTTATAATTGATAACTGTAATGTACATAGAGAAAAGTATAAGGAAACACAGGTTTTGTGAAAATCTCGCCTCAAAAATAGTACTGAATCGGTTATTTCTATAAGAACTTGCTCTCAAATCCAGAATTAGAGTTACATTTAGAATAATACTAAAGTGTTAATTATGAATGACATAGAGAAATATAAAGTATTGAAAAAGTGATTTCATCCTAATTTCAAGGAATGTGTTATCGTACATATCAACAAATTCCTGTAGTTACCAAGCAAAGGCTCCTCATTGCACTAGGGCAAAAGATTACTAATTCACAGCTGCTACAGGCATGTATTTAGATCTCAGTCAAAGATGGATATGCACACCAAAAACACAACCAAGTGGGAAATAGTGGTGAAGGAGACATAAGGCTCCACTTGGTAGATTTATACATTTTTAGTGCAACACAGAGCCGTGTTGCATTGCGGAAGGGGAAGAATGCAGCTCAAAGTCTTATTTTTTTTAAACGGTCTGCTTTGGCACTCATTGTCTGTGCTGCATTACAAAAAGGCTGCTTATTGCAACACACATCCTTTGCATCATAGTACAGAGGTGTGTGTGATGTCTAGAAGACCATCTCAACTATAAGCATACCCTTTCAGTACAAAATCATATGCCTAAATAAATTCTAATACATTCCACACATTGGATATGTGATGTATAGTTTGACTGGAATCGGACCCGACAACCAAAGAACTAAAGGTATGCAAAGACTGCTGCTATGATATGTATTAAGTGAATGATCCAGTATCAACATAAAAGAGAGGCTCAAATATGTTTAAGGGCAGGGAGGTTGAATTATATCCTAACAATAAAGTTCTAAATATACCTGAAGGGTATTTAATAAGTAGATGAATCTTAATCAACATAAAGACCTATTATAGAAGTGTGTACATACATACAAATCATAGGAATAAAGAAGAGAATGTGAAAGGGAAGTTAGATCATATACAAACTCTACTAATTTAGCACAGTTAACTGAATAACAATAGAGAGATCTGTATCTGAAGATGGAACACAGATACTTATGTAGGCTATGTAACGTTTCATGTTAAATGAAATTGACAGTGATGAAATCCTGCTCAGATAAACTACAGTCCTATGAATTAACATCTTGGGCCAGATTTAGATAGTGAAATCAAATTGATACATGTTAATAATCACAATAAGTAGACCCAAAGATTGTATAAATATCAATCTCAGTTCAGAGTGGTTCTACTCTGTGCAGAATCCTGGATGCAACTTTAGTATTAGACCAAATCTCTATGCAGTTTACAATCAACGTACCAATCTAGTTTGACACTACTTAAAGTTTTGATTCATTTGTTGTCTAAGATTCTTAGTCTATGTTCTTGTTCTCCACCTCATTGATTTTGTAAAATGTGTTTTTACTAGTTTGACATGTGGAAAAACGCAAGCTTGGTGAATTGTCATCTGGTACAGGGTCATAGGTTATAGGGTCATAGGGTAACTAGTGTCTATGATGATAAGTGCTAAGATATTTTCCTTCTAATGCTGTTTGAGTGCCCTAATTAGTGGAACCAGAATGTTGTTGCAGACACACAATCAATAAGAAAATACAAACGAAGTGCTACAATACAGAAGTCCATTGAATTGTTTTGTACCATTGCACATGCACTGTTATCCTTGGTGTACTTACTGTATGAACAGAATTAGAACAGAAAAGGTAGCAGAGCACTCCTAACAATTATAATAAATGATCAATATATAATACTTCCAGACTTTGTACTAGTAATACATACAGTAGTGTAAAATGTAGTCACTGCATGAGTCACTGCATGAGACACCAATAAAGATTCAAACAATTGTGCCGGATAGACTTTTGATTTTGTACTACACATACAATATACAGAAAAACAGCAGTATGTAATTCCTCATAATAAACAATCAAGAGGTCAAACTCATTGATGATCTTGGTTATATGAAGAATTCAGCCGACATGTGTTTCGTCCCCACCTCGGGACTTCTTCAAGGCATATAATGACTCTAAGGAAGCAATATGAATACAGGATCTAAAATCCAGCTTCCATATATAGTATCGGTTCGAAGCAATGGCGAAACTTCAAAATCCAATGCAAGTTCCACCTCATGTATTGTACTCGTCATAGAAGTTCCAATGCAAAAACAGATTCTCAAAATTGAACCATTAGGCTATTCCGCCACCTTATTTTATCGGCTACCAAGAGGTTAATCAGATCCATAGGCCTCGATGAATCCTTTTATTTAGATCATATCTTGGAGTGTGGCGGGTCTTAAAAAGACAATGGAAATAGTAGCACCATAACTTACTGTATGTACAAGAGTCAAATTTAAGAAAAAAACATCTTAAGGCTTCTAAAGCCTTCTGCTTTTTTTCTTTTTGGAAATATCTATAGGTGGCACTAGGACTAAGAATTTGGTGTACTAAATCAAACATAGTAACATGCATACAACACATACCAGCATTTATTCAAGTATTATTAGAGTTTCCTGTTTTCTATGTTAAATGTTGTGAGAAAATGTAGATTATTATCAGATTTATACTTTGATGATCTGAAAGCTCAAATTTATCAGTTGTGGTTTTTGCATATTCTAAAGTCTGTGTAAATAACCCTCAACTTTGAAACCGTGTTGTGATCATATCAGCCTCTTTTTTGTACACCTAATCCAAACTACAATATCCAAACTAAAAATTCTTTTAGTTTTAATAAACTCATTGTTGGGTATATTTTTTGATTTGGTGGCACAAATGACCTGATTCTGCATGCAGAATAATGCTGGCAACAATATTTTATTGATACATTCTGCTTTCTTGCTTGTTATTTTGTACATACAGTTCTACTCTAGAAACATAATTTTGTACTCATGATATCCTGGAGACAAATTTACATTGTAGTCATTGCTATTCAAAAATGCATGGTACATTTTTATAGATAGGTCATCCCTATTTTAAATCACAAGGGCATCACTTATATATAGTCCCTAATATATGTTTTTGTTCAGGTTTGTATAGGTATTAATTCCAGGTATGATCCCTCTCAAACCAACCCATTAAAGGTTGGCATAACGCAGCACAAACCAGGAGGCCCTAGCCATACCACTCATCAGGGAGAGAAGGACAGCGAACAGGACCAGCATGACAAGCAATACTGACTGAGTATCTTCAATTAATGTCAGAGTTCCATCCTAGATTACTAGAGGTGGTGCCTCCATTTGTAATTGGCCTGATCCTGGTGGTGGCGGCTGTGTGCTGATGGTTTGACCACCAGCATCCTAATGTGGAGGTTGAACCACCAAGGTTGTGGCAGTCCGACCGCCCCCGCGGGTACGGCGGTCCATGGACTGCCGTACTCGTAATGATGCCCATAGTTTCTGTCTTCTCATTGTTTTAAGGATCTTTCAAGCCATTTTCTTGGGTCATGACCCAATTTGAACAAATAAGTGATCAGATATGGGTTCAGATTAGGAGTCATAGGGCCTCATTCCAACCCTGGCGGTCTATGACCGCCAGGGTGGAGGTCGCCGGAAGCACCGCCAACAGGCTGGCGGTGCTTCCTTTGGCATTCCTACAGCCGCGGTCACCCAGCCGGGTCCGGCGGGAAACCGCCGGATTACCCCTGGCTGGGAGAATCCTCCATGGCGGCGCTGCAAGTAGCGCCGCCATGGGGATTCCGACCCCCTTCCCGCCAGCCTGTTTCTGGCGGTTTTCACCGCCAGAAACAGGATGGCGGGAACGGGTGTCGTGGGGCCCCCTAACAGGGCCCCATCATGATTTTCACTGTCTGCATGGCAGACAGTGATAATCGCGACGGGTGCAACTGCACCCGTCGCACCCCTGCAACACCGCCGGCTCCATTCGGAGCCGGCTTCTGTGTTGCAGGGCTTTTCCCGCTGGGCCGGCGGGCGCTCCCTTGGCTGGCGCCCGCCGGCCCAGCGGGAAAGTCTGAATTGCCTCCGCGGTCTTTTGACCGTGGAGCGGCCAATTGGCGGTTTCCGCTTGGCGGGCGGTGCCCGCCAATATTGGAATGACCCCCATAGTCTCCTTTTCTTCTATTACTGCGCATGAACATTCCGTCCTCATCAGATTTCTTTCACCTCTCTCTAATGGCCTCCTTATCCAATGCTTTATATATTCTGTCACATTATCCATTGGCCACCATTCAGAACTGTGTGGGTGACCAATTTCTCTTGGATTAAACAAACTGTGGCCCAAGGGTCTTTGACTTCTTTCTTTATACTCGTATTTGAACTCTCAATCCTCGAGAACTCATCTATGCCATCATCATATCCTAAATCTAGGGCTTATTCATCTAAAGCAGCATTAGTATCCTGCTTTGTCCAATTAGGCTGAGAGTCCATCTTCTTTGTTGGGTGTACCTGACTTTCTTGTGTGCCGCTTTGGACACCTTATGTGAGCCCTGAAAGACTTCTCCCCTCTCATCTGTAATTTCTTTATCATTTATATGTTTTCTTTTCTTTTTTTAAACATTTTCCTCCTGGTCCTCTATTTACCATGTCCTCCTCATCTGATAATGACCAGTACTCCTCCTCATCAACTGCCTTTCCTTCCCTCTTACCTTCCTTTAGCATTTTATTTATGGTTTCATGAACTGTATCTCATATTTCTTTATTAGTCTCCTAATAACTTCTTCCTGAACTTCCTGACAGGAAATCATAATTTAATCAGTCAATATGTAAATAGTCTTTTAAATGTCATATATTTATTAATATAATCCTATTCAAATTTCAAAGCAGCTAACATGACTGTGTCATATATATATATATATATATATATAAGGTCAGGTTCCTGCTGTTAATTCTGACAGTTCCTAATGGAGCCGGTGCACGTTTACAGGTGCAGGACCCGTCAATAATTGTACTCAGAAGAAAATGTATCCAAACTGGTGGCACTCCAAACAACAATTAATTTATTCACTCAAGGCTGTTACAGTCTTTAAAGAAAACAATCTCTGAACTTGCAAGGCTACGTGTTTCAACCGTTGTGGTCTTCTTCATCAGCCCAGGTCATTGCAAACGGCCTCTCTCCCTTAGGAAATAAACCCTTGGTTCCCATAGACATAGAAGGCAGATCATTATGTCGAACAAACATAAAAAAAGAACCCCAAACTTAAAAAACTATCTATAGAAAATCAAAGATAAATCCAAATCCTAATTCATATGCAATCATCTACAAAGTAATCATATATTCAATCCTTTCAAAAACTATGTCCAAGGTATAATTTTATATATCATTTTCTATACAAATTTCAAATAATACGGCCAAGTGGCCATTCATCATGATTACTAACAATATTCCATTAAATTCAATACTTATAATGAGACTCATCCTGGGAATTTGGGCTACCAATCAAAAGCAAGTCAAACATAATCAAAAGAATCCCCACTACCCAGCCCAACATCAGCATGACACCGTTAACATAATATGAGGATTACCCTATGTGAACATAAAGTTCTTCATCCTTATGTATTCCCCACGGGTGTCTGGTATTAAGTCGAATTATATATTCGGATTCCATTATTCTCAAGATCCTTTCCCTATCACCTCCTCTTGGGGTTAACTGTACCCTGTTAATCCCCAAAAATTACATTCCCTCAATTTTTCCCTGATGCATCAAATTACAATCGCGAGCCACCAGATAAGACGCATCATTATTCATGATGGCTCGCCAATGTTCCAGAATACGTTTGTTGATGGGAAAGATTGTACCTCCCACATATCGAAGCCCACGCGGGCAGGTTATCACATAAATTGCAAAATCAGAATTATAATTTAAGAATTATTTTATCCTAACTTCCTGTCCTGTGGGTAATACATATGTTTTACAATTCACACAATTTTAGCAAGCCTTACGCTTTGTACATCTGAAAAAACCCTGTGATTTGTCCAAGAACGTTTCCTTGTCCTTCATCTGATAACTATGCACAAGTATATCCTGTAAGGAGTTACATTTTCTATATGTAATCCTTGGATGTGGGCCAACCATCTGGCCAATCACCCTGTCTGTTCTAATCAAATGCCAGTATTGTTTCAGAATCTTCCTAACCTGATCCGAATGGATATTATTATAAATAGTAATACATCTCACAACTTCTTCATTGTCTTTCTTGCTTTAGCCATTTTAACATTTTTTCTTCACAGCCGATCGTCAGCTGATCGTTAACTAAGATGAGCTTTTGAAATGTGTTGCTTAGGCATGCGTCAACACAATCATATACGTTTTGTACTTGTGCTCTTTTCCTTTAAGAAATGAAGCGTAAAACATGAGCATCTTAAAAATTTGCCCAATCTGTTGTTGAAAAGGGACTATCTGCTGACAACAATACTAACAGTTGGCATGCGCTTCGAGCACAAGGGTGAATGTGCGCCATAGCGAGTGAGAGCAAGACAGAAGAGAGTCTCAGCGTGAGGACAGAGCTAACCATTTAAAATCCCAACGGTACCTTCCTTCCTTCATCAACAGCCCTGTTACAAACATTCTTCATATAAAAGTTATATCATGGACTCCAAAATGATACTGAAACACACTCCTGTGTCAATACCAACAGTCATACCCACAAGGTTGTCAAAACTTAAAATAACATTATTGCATTGTTTTCTACCATTAAATCAAAATCTACCATATACCTGAAAATCGAGGAAAAACAACCACCAAACTTTCATGTGTATCTCTATCAAAACAATCATGTATACATCAATATTAATATAAATAAAATGCGCAATACGTATCTGTTCTGCTCAAAAGCAGCAAACAAAAGAGGATGAGAAGACAGTGCAAGGGTCTATTATATATTGCTGTGGTTCTATTTTATCATGACCTCATTGTTGGTTCTATTTTGACGCTTTTAAGTTGTGCTGTTTAGAAGGAGTAAATAAAAAGTTATGCATAATGCCAGCCTCCTGTCTTGATGTAAAATTATGAGACATCAGGGACGTTTTTCAACTCCAGCTGTCCCTACTGCTTAATATTTGAGTGCTGTAAAAAACATGAAAATTGACTGTGAAGAGATTAGTGGCACTATGGAGGTCAAGTGCAAAGTATACAATTATAAATTGTTAACCATCCGGAAATGAGTATCTGCTTCTTCACTTTGGAGTGCCCAGTGCCATCATTAATGACCTCTGTGGAACTCTACTTTGCTCGGTTTTGCTTGTCACTAGACTCTCCTTTATTGATGACTGCATAATTTTTATTGGCTAGTCATCACGTTTACCAACAGATGGACTTAACAGCAGATAAAAGGGTTATCTTTAAAAGTATAAGAAGTCTTAATTCTCATAAATTGGACTTCCTGGCATCAATCATTTTTCTTGTTCAGCTTTTCAACTGAGACAGGCCTCTGGCATACCTCTTTCTGCTACCTGGTCCCTTATGCCATATCCCCGTTTCTTTTTGTGCTGATTCATTCATTGTTGCATTTCCCTATCTCATTTCTATCGTGAGAATACCTTTACTCTGAGGATGTCTTCCTAATTATTTTTTTATTTCCAGTATGAACTCCAATATTTCTATTTCTTCACAGTACAAAATATGTATGAATTCTGAAGTCATATAAATATTCCACTAGCATTTGAATTTCAGACCAAGGCTGTACTCTAGAATCGCTCTTTCAGATGAACTTGCCTCAAATGTTATCTCAGGAATCTCTGAAAGCCTTTTTTTGGGGAAACGAGGGTCAATGTGCCACAGGATAGATATTAGTAAAAAAGGATATTACACACTCTCTGTGCTGATTTTGAGTTTAGCTATCTGTATCTCCATCTGCTAATGCAGCAGATCCTCTGCCTCAAAATGTATGGAATCCGGTTGCATTTTGAGTTTGCTTCATCAAATTAAGGGCCTCATTTACTAAGTTTTGGTGCAGGGCAGAGCCACAAGCCTTTTTGCTGCGCCTCCCTATGCCTCCCTGTGCCAAAACCAAAGGGAAGGAATGTGCCATATCGGTAAGATAAACTGGATTCCTGTCCTTGTCCCTTTGCGCTAGTGCACAAGTTGCTGCCTGTGTTGCAGACATGATTGTTTATGTGCAGCAAGGGCCACCTTCCTGCAGATAAACAATCATTAATGGTCCAATTTACAAGGCCATGTAAAGTCATGCAAGGTGGTTTTGTAACACACTGCGTCACTGGAGAGTCCAAAAAAATGATGCACCAGTGGTACAGTGTGCTGCTAGTGCCTTGTTAACGAGATCCTAACTGTCTCCAATATAGAAGGATCTCCTTTATGGAGAAAACATTAGGCAGCCAATCCACCAATAACCATGTAGTTGTAGGATGGCGAGATTTCTGCATCTTTGTAAGCAGATACTTCATTACCCACCTGCCCTATGGTTTATTAGGAAAGTATGAAACTGGGGTTACAGTGTGCTGTTAATTGATAAAGAATTTCCATTACTTAAACCCAGTCTTCAAGTCAAGAAATGTCAGTATAATTCGGACACTAATAGTGGAATAGTGGAATTAAGGTTATTATTGTTGTAAAAGTACTAAAAAACTGTTACAAAGTAAGTAGTTGGTCTTATTGCCTGTGCCGACATTTTGTCACATTAAGTCCAACAAAAAACAAGGGGGCGTGGCTGACCAG
Source organism: Pleurodeles waltl (assembly GCF_031143425.1). Classification (NCBI taxonomy): domain Eukaryota; kingdom Metazoa; phylum Chordata; class Amphibia; order Caudata; family Salamandridae; genus Pleurodeles; species Pleurodeles waltl. The sequence goes on along the minus strand of NC_090444.1, from coordinate 148,689,870 downwards.
CAAGATGGTCGCCACACCGTGAGGCTCTGCTCGGCGGGGGAATAAATCCTCCTGTTTTTCCTATTGAGCAGCCGCCCGATCCCGGGGTCGCATTGCGAGTGACGCAGTGAGGCTAGGTGGGCCTAGCCGGACTAGAGGTGAGCGCGGGCCTCGCTGAGGAGGCGGGCCTGGCCGTGGCCGGGGCATTCTTGTGGATCGTTCGGGGGAGTGGCCCCTTGATTTACTGGGCCTACATATGCTCCTGCAGTTGGGGGTGGGGGCTTGGGAGGTGATCCCCCGGCTCACACACACAGCGGCCTGATTTCTTTCCCATGCGGGCCCGTTTGGTGGCTGAGGCGGGCCGCAGGTGCCTGTGGGGTGTGGGCCCCTGGTGGTGCTGGGGACCGGCCTCTCCTGCTTGCATCTTTTGTGCCTGGGCAATTTCTGGAGTTTTCTGCTGCCTAGGGGTGGTGGGGGGGGTGGCTCCCTCCCCACTCCCCATGTGGCGAGTTGGTGGCTGCTTGAGGAGCTGTGACTCAGGCCTTGGCCTGGTTGGGCCCTGCTGATGACTGGTGGGGCCTGGTCGGCGGCAGGATTCGTGCCGCGTGGCCCTGTGGTGCAGTGGAATTGTCGCCTTGGGCTGCTGCTGATAGCTCCTGTGGCTGGGACTGGACTTGTGGCACTGGACGCAGGATCAGCTTGGGGGCCCTGATGCTTGGTTCCATACTTCAGGCTTGGACAGGACGGTACCAGAGAATCAGAATACGTACCTGTGTGGAGGTTTTGTCCTGGGTGGCCTAGCCTTGTGGGTGGCCGGTGCTGGTGTTGGTGCGGTATGGTGCACTCAATTGACGCTAACCTGGGGAACGGCGTTGAGGATGGGGAAGGCCGACCATAAGCAGCTCACCTTTGAGGGGGGTAAAAAGAAGAGCGGTGTTACCGGCCATTCGGCAGATGATTCACCACCCGAGGAGGGGGCTTCTGCTTCCTCTGTAAAGGCTATGTTTTTAGATCTCAAGCATAGCCTGGCTGGCATCAATGCTAAGCTTGACCATTTGACCGAGCAGATAGATCGTTTAAAGGAACAGGTGGATGGTCATGATGCTTGTTTTGAGCAGCTGGAATCTTGCACCTCGGATTTGGAGGATTGACGCTGCGGAGACGGAAAACAACTGCTGCGCATGAAACGTGTGCTGGAGGTGATCCGCAACAAGAATGAGGATCTGGAGGCCCAGTTCCGCCGCAATAACATTCGCATTCTTGGCCTCCCTGAGTCAACAGCTATGGGTCGTATGGAAGATTATGTTGAGACTATGTTGTCTGAGATATTTCCCGGTGAACTCTCTCAGGGACTGGTGGTGGAGAGGGCCCACAGGTCTCTGGGTCCTCAACCGCTGGCGGGAACTCCGCTGCGCCCTATAGTTGTTTGTTTGCTGAACTATCGTGACATGGACACCATACTTAGACTGGCTAAAGAGCGGAGACCTGTGATTTATAATAACACTGAGCTTAACTTTTTTCCTGACTATACCCCTGGGGTGAAGGCTGCCCGTAGGACTTTCCTGCCGGTCAAGCGCACTCTAAGGCAGATGGATGCCAATTACTCCCTCATTTATCCAGCTGAGCTCTGAGTGCAGCATAAGGGCAAGTTGCATTTCTTTACTGATCCGAAATTGGCCGTGAAGTTCGCAAAATCAGTTCCTAAAAACGCACCGTCAGAGGGTTTGAGGGATTCTAACAGAGAGAGAGGTGCCCTGAGTGACAATGACTAAATGGTTTCTGCTGTTCCAGGCCATGGTAGCCCTGCTCACTGCCTTATCACTAGTACCCGGGTTATTGCTTCCAATCTGCAAGATGGCTGCTCTATTGTACTTTCTGCATTGTGAGCTCCCCCGCCCCCTGTCCCGTTTGGGATGGTGTTTCGGCTGGCCTGTTCCACGCCCCTCTGGATGAGTCCTTTGATACTGGTTCACACTACTGTTTGGGATGTGTATTTGGGGATAGGTGGGATTGTAGCACAGACCCGTTTTGGGGGTCAGCGTGGGTGGGGGGTTGGGTTGTTCTATTTTTGGACTACTTCCTCCGTCTTTCTTCCTTTGTACTTTCTCTCTTTTCTGCATGCTGACAAAGCCTTGATTTTGATGGTGTGGAAGGATATGTGTTTTGATAACTGTTTGGATTGGCAAGGAATAGCGTGACACCTGTGCGCTGCCTAACTTGGAATGTGCGTGGGCTGAATGACGGGCGTAAGATGAGACTGCTGTCTGCCTATTTGCAGCATTATGGGATTGACATTTGCAAGTTGCAGGAGACCCATCTGGTTGCGGCCACCCAAAATAGGATAAAGGCCGGCTGGATTGGAGAGTATCACGCTGCGATGTATTCGCACTATGCTAGAGGTATGTCGATTCTGATTTGGAAAGGGTTACAGTGGCGCACCGAAAAGACGCTTGTGGATCCTGCCGGTTGTTACGTCATGCTGTGCGGCATGCTGCTGGATTGACCTTGTAGATTGGTATCGATTTACGGTCCAAATACTGATGACCCTGATTTTTTCCGGGAGGTGTGGCGGTGGGAGGGGATTTTAATGTGATATTGGATCCTGTGGCAGATTTTGAGAGCCTGGCTCGGCCACAGCATGTTGTGGCTGCTAGGGCTCTTTCACATGTGATGTCTGAGGGTGCTTTGGTAGACATAGGGGGGTAAAGCATGGTACTGATAGAGAGGGCACCTGTGTCAATTATGCTCATAACAGTTGATCCCGTATTGACAGATGGCTTGGTACCAGGGATGTTGAGCTCTGAACGCAGTCGGTTTAGCATATGGCACATACTCTGTTGGACCACTCTCCAGTTTTGCTGGAGTTGGCTATACCAGGAGGCCCCGCTCGGGCCTTCACGTGGAGACTTCCTCACTGTGCTCTTAGAGATCAGGTATTCAGGAATGAGATCTGAGACGCCATCCTGAATTATTTTACTGAGAATCAGGGGTCGGTGGCTTCTGCTGGGACTGTGTGGGAGGCTTTAAAGGTGGTGATTCGTAGCATTTGCCTCTCTAAGCAGCATGGAGTGCTGAAAGTGCTGAGGAGGGAGCTGGTGGAGCTGGAGGCCCAGTTTGTTGATCAGGAAAAACCCTCAGCGACTGACTGGTCGGGCAACACTTTGGCCACCCTGAGAAGTAAGATGACACAGTATGAGGAGGCGGCATTGCAAGAGGTTTGCTTCCTGGGGAGGCACACTGCGGCGAGGAGATACGGACAGGGAGAAAGAGCTAGTCGTACACTGGAGGCATGCTTAGTAGGCCGTGGGCAAGTAATTATATTGTAGAGTTGTCAGATTTAGCCGGTGAGTGTTACACTGGCACTGATGAGATTAGACGCGTTCTCACTAATTTCTGTATGCGGAACCTCCTCGGTTGGACTCGGCATGGGCCACTGATTACTTTGCGGATATCAGTTTGGTGTGGTTTGAGAATTCACATTGGTCATATCTAGATGCCCCCTTTTCGGTGGATAACGTGGTTCAGGCGATCCGCAGCTTGCCAGGTGATAAGGCACCTGGGCTGGACGGCTTAACATCGTCCTTTTATAAGGAATATGCTGATATCATTTCGCCGCACCTCCTGGAGGCTAATGTGGAAGCTCTAGATGCCGGTGTTTTTCCTGCCTTACTGTGAGAGGTGACTATTTTAAAGCCAGGGAAAGATTTGTGCAGCTGTGACTCCTACCGCCCCCTTTCATTAATCAACAAAGATAATAAGATCCTGGCGAAGCTAATTGCTGCTCGATTACAGCCTTTACTCCTATCCCTGGTGCTGCCGGACCAATCTGGCTTTGTGCCGGGCCGCACTACCTTGCACAATCTCCGTACCTACTTTGCGGTATATGGCACGATCGACCCTGATGACCGCGCAGCGGCGGTGTTCTTAGATGCCATCAAGGCTTTCGACTCTCTTGCGTGGTTGTACATGTTTGCTTTGCTAGCTCGGGTGGGATTGAGCTCCAGGTTTATTCAACTGATTTGTGTGCTGTATTCGAGACCTTCTGCCCGGTTGAGAGTGAATGGGACCATCTCTGATCCCTTTCTGATAGCTAGAGGCCCACTATCTCCATTGCTTTTTGCAATAGCGATGAAGCCGCTGGCTGCTCGTTTGAGGCAACACCACAATCATAGAGGATTGGCATTTCGCCAGCGGCCAATACTAATTTCTATGTATGCGGATGATATTGACGTGTATGTCCGCGACCCACAGCGACATCTTGATGCCGTGCTAGATGAAATAGTGAGCTTTGGACGGTTCTCCGGGATTAGCATCAACTGGTCCAAGTCGGTCGTGTTGCCTCTTTCTGTGGCTACAACACAGTTCCCCTCTGAATGTCCCATTGGCTGGGCTGATGGCCCGGTGCGGTATTTAGGTATCTGGCTGAGCGGGACGACAATACGCTTTGGTCAGAGAATTCTGGAAGAGCTCTTGTGTGGTTGGAGGACAAGGTGGAGATGTGGCGCTCGTTGCCACTGTTGCTGACGGGTCGCACCACAATAGCGAAGATGGTTTTCTTGCCAACATTTTTACATCTGTTTCTCAACATACCCCTTGTTCTCAATGTGAGTTTTTTTAAAAGGCTTAGGTCCGCAGTGGTGAAGTTGGTCTGGGCGGGTAGACAGCACAGAATTTCATGGGAGAGATTGACACTTCCATTCGAGATGGGCGGTTTGGCTGCCCTGGATTTAGAGCTTTATTATTACTGTGCACAGTCACATTTCGCGCATTTCTGGCTGTACCCCACACGATATCTGCCACACTTGGCACCTGAAAGTGACGCTGTATGGCCTGATAGACTACCTCGTGTGCTGGGGAGCCTGTTTAGGCCCAGACTGCGTGGGGTTGATACTATGGCTTGCACGGTGAGGGCTTGGACTACGCTGTTGCGGCATGTTAATGTGCGTGAGCCGTTTGCCCCTGCGATGCCGGTTTGGATGTTGCGGACAGGCAGCTGTTGGGAGATGCCCATGTGCATGCGTTTCTCTGTTAGTCTAGTTTGATCACCTTGGGTTCTTGGTTTTCTGTTGGACTGGTAATCTCATCTGAGGTGGTGCTTGGTGATGGGAGTGTCACTGTGATGAAACGACTATATGTGCTTAGAATAGGTGCTACGCTCTGCTCGTGCTACCCCTGTTTCCCTGAGATGCCGCCAGTTTGCTATGCGCTGGAGCTGTTGCATCAGACGCGGTCCCTGCGCAGGCTTATCACCAAGCTTTATGCCTGTATGCAGAGCGAGTCGCCTGAGACTGTGATAAGGGCGAGAGTGCGCTGGGAGGCGGACATCGGTGAGGCCATCTCTGATGATGAGTGGCATAGATGCTGCACGCATATGAGGGAGTTATCCCCTTATTGTAGACTGCGCCTTATTCGTTTTAAGTTCTTACATCGGTTGTATCATACACCCTGCGGCTTGCGAAGCATGGGCTTGCGTGCTGACGCGTGTTGTGAGAGATGTGGGGCCCCTGACGCGGACTTTCTGCACCTCGCTTGGAGTTGTGCCGGGTTGCTTGAATACTGGACAGAGGTGTTGCGCATCATTGAGGAGATGACTGATACTGAGCTGCTGCACACTCCTCAGCTTGCCCTCTTAGGCTACGTGGAGGGGGTCCCCGCTGCTCACAGAAGTCTGATAGGGTTGCTGTTGTTGCTGGCCAAGTGCAGGGTTGCGATGTGCTGTGGGTGTGGCCGAACTCCCCGCTGTTGTGAGTGGATGCGGGATGCTTCGTTCTGTCGAGAGCAGCTGATGATATACTGGGAGCTTATGCCTGAGTGCTCCCGACCAAAAGACATATTGGGCCCTTCCGCGTGCTTTTTTGTAGAATCGGGATTTTGGCAGCCTCTGATGGCTTTGGCGCTTCCTATAGATAGTGTTAAAAGGTTTCCTTCCTTCCGTGCTATCCCACAAGGCCTGCAGGAATATTGACGTACTGTCGGCTGCATGATTGTTCTAATCTTTCCCCCTTCACTTCTATCTATACCCTCCCCTTATATTCTTTTCCTTCTCTCTTCTCAGCTTCCTGAGTTAAGCCTGCCTGTTGTTGTATAGTTCTCTTGTTTCTCAATGTGCTTATCTGGAGTGTTCAGATTTAGACAGCATTGTATTGTGTTCAGTAAAGCCGGAATCCTGTTATGGAGATACTGTAAGAAGGTTGCATGTTTTGTTGCTAACTATGCTTTACTCATTCATGTGATATGGATATGTTGTTATAACTGCATAATAATAAAAATAAAAAATAAAAGTACAACAAAAAACAATGGCTATCAGCAACATACTTCAGCAACAGGCAGTGAAAGTGATACTCTAGTATGCTACATTTTCTCTATTTCTCTATTTTGCTCTAATTTCTGTAACCTAGACTAGAGGGTTGAGCAAACCTTATTGTTGTAGTCACTACTATCATTCTAGTGAAAATCAAGCTCCAGATAATATCACATACACAATACACACAATTAGATGTATGTAGGTTAGAAAGTTTAAAATAATGCTAGGAAATATAGAGAATCCCTCACTAATGATGCATTTGTAATGTGGGCATTTGAAATTTGAGCATGTCTTAAAGACTAACGGACCAGCCTACACATGTTTCGCCTCTTGTGTGGCACACAGGCCTAGGGCTTTTTCAAGACGTATACAACTGTTATGAAATGGGCATAAGGGCTAGTACATTTTCAAGGTTGTTTATAATTATTATGAATTGCATTTTCATAATAATCATAGTCAGACTTAAAATAGCCCCAGGCCTGTGGGCCACACACGTGTTGGCTGGTCCATCATTCTTTAAGTTTAAGATATGCTCAATACTTTTCAACAGTCCACATTATAAATGCATAATTGACCAGAGATTTACTGAAACTCATAGCATTGTCTAAAAGTGAATAACCTAAATGCACCTAATTGTGTTTAATTTTGGGCGCCATAGAAGTTGTGACAAACACACACGGTATGACAGTTCAGCCTGAAACTGTGGCCATTCGAGGGTAGCGTAGCCTCTGGACATTACCCCTTCCTTTCCATTTAGATACAATATAAAAACTGTCAAGCCCTATAAAAATGTAGACATATCTTCCAATTTACTTTATGTGTATTTTCAAAAAGCATTGTTTGAGTATAAATAAAAAAACAAAGTAAACTTCCACCATTCAGGTACAGCTGTTTCTCCAGTTATCATTTCAGCTGAAGGATAATCATCTAAAAATTTATCAATTTCATCAATAAATTGTTATTTAAGGAATCCTGGTAAAGGCACAGTCATTCTGATGTATACATTTATTTTTTCATGTTATGAAACAAGCGAGCATGTCGACTTGCTTTTCCATCACATGATTCATGCTTTCTATTATTAGATGATATATGTTTGCCTTATTCCAGAGAGGCTGCAACAGAGGCACAGATATTACAATGCATTTTTGGATTGGTGCATTTTCTTTTATGCTAAGTGAAAAGTTTAAAAAAAGAGTTGAGTAGACTATGGGCCCAATTCTCAGAAGGCATTTTGGAGTGTGTAGCATCCCATAAATACTAATTCAAGTGCTACTAATTACAATTCACAAACTTAAATCTAGAGCTCTCCCCCTGTATCGCACCTATCTTTTCTCTATTGAGATCTCCACCCTGGTTGTTTGATTGTAGAGGTCTCTGCACACATAAGTATAGGATTTATTATTAAAAGTGATATGGACAAGAGAGAATTGGTGAGAAAATGGGGAATAAATACCAGAACAGGGGGAGGTAAAGTAAACATTAGGAGTGTTTAAGAGAGGGACATGCTGATACAAAAAAACATCCACCCACATAAGAACAATACATTTGCTGTTCACAAAATACACTTCTACTAAACCCTATCAGTTACAAAACAGATTTAAATGTACTCCAACTCAGCTCCAACTCAGCACTGGAGTAAGTCAAGCACCACACATGGCCAACGAATAGCACTGTAACATACTCTCACAGAAAAAAATGGAGGAAGGCTATAACATATATACTTTAGGGTAAAACGAATTTAAGCATCATTAATGTCACAATTTTTTTTTTTTAATGTTGTTAGAAATGAGGTCTTTGGTTGGCAGTCAGGTTACCCCCTGTCCAAGCAAGGACCCTCACTCTAGTCAGGGTAAAGGAGAATCACCCTCAGTTAACCCCCACTCACCTCCTTGGTAGCTTGGCACAAGCAGGCAGGCTTAACTTCAGAGTCTAGGTATATAGTATTTGTGCCAACACACACAGTAACTCAGTGAAAACACTACAAAATGACACAACACAGGTTTAGAAAAATAGGAAATATTTATCTAAAGAAAACAAGACCCAAACAACAAAAACATCCAACATATACAAGTAAACATTTATATTAAAAAGCAAAAAGAGTCTTAAATCCTTGAAAAAACAGGTAAAACACGGTTAGCATTAAAAAGTACCTGGGTAGTGTCAAAATAACATGCACAGGCGAGTGAGTGTTGAAAAAGGTAAGTGGTGCATCGATTTCTCACCCGCAAGCGAGACCGTGCGTCGTTTCTCCTTTTTCAGTTGGGTTGGCGTGCGTTGTTTTTCTCCCTGCAGGGCAGTGATGCGTTGATCTGGGCAGCACTCGGGTCAGGCAGGCATTGCATAGTTTTTCCGCACCCAGCAAGGTCTGCATCAAAAATCCTGCTGCACGGTATCAGCAAAACTGCGCAATGTGGGTTGCAAATTTAACAGCCTCTGTCAGTGGGTGTTGCACGTCGTTCTTCCAGCTCCGTGCGTCAATTTTCCAGCTGCAATGCCGGTGGAGCATCGATTTCTGCTGCAAAGCCGGCAGCACGTTGTTTTTCAGCCACGTCTCGGAGGGTGTGTCGAAGTTTTCCCCGCACGGCAATCTGTGCGTGGATTTTCAGTCTTGGTCTGCCAGCTTCACTTTCCAAGGCCCCAGGAACTGGATAGGGCACCACTTGGCAGGGCAGAATTCTCAACAGAGAGTCCAGATGCTGGCAGGAGAAGTCCTTGATGGCCCTGAGACTTCAACAACAGGAGGCAAGCTCAGGACAAGCCCTTGGAGATCTCTTCACAAGCAGGAAGGCACACAAAGTCCAGTCTTTGTCCACTGGCACAGGCAGAAGCAGCAACTGCAAGATAGCTCCACAAAGCACAGTTACAACCAGGGCTTCACTTCTCCTCAGCTCTTCAGCTCTTGTCCAGGCAGAGGTTCCTCTTGATGTCCAGAAGTGATCTAAAGTCTGTGGTTTTGGGTGCCCTTCTTATACCCATTTTGGCCTTTGAAGTAGGCTTACTTCAAAGAAAAGTCTCTCTTGTTTGTGAAATCCTGCCTTGCCCAGGCCAGGCCCCAGACACACACCAGTGGGTTGGAGACTGCATTGTGTGAGGGCAGACACAGCCCTTTCAGGTGTAAGTGATCACTCCTGCCCTCCCTTCTAGCACAGATGGCTCATCAGGATATGCAGGCTACACCCCAGCTCCCTTTATGTCACTGTCTGGAGAGAGGTGCAAACAGCCCAACTGTCAAAATGACCCAGACAGGGAATCCACAAACAGGCCAAGTCACAGAAAGGTTTAAGCAAGAAAATGTCCACTTTCTAAAAGTGGCATTTTCAAACACACAATCTTAAATCCAACTTTACTAAAAGATGTATTTTTAAATGTGAGCTCAGAGACCCCATACTCCATTTGTCTATCGGCTCCCAAAGGGAATCTACACTTTAATCATTTTTAAAGGCAGCCCCCATGTTAACCTATGAGAGAAATAGGCCTTGCAACAGTGAATACCGAATTTGGCAGTATTTCAGTGTTAGGACATATAAAACACATCAGTATACGTTCTACCTTAAACATACACTGCACCCTGCCCATGGGGCTACCTGGGGCCTACCTAAGAGGTGTCTTACATGTAAGAAAAGGTAAGGTTTAGGCCTGGCAAGTCGGTACACTTGCCAGGTCGAATTGGCAGGTTAAAACTGCACACACAGACACTGCAGCGGCAAGTCTGAGCCATGTTTACAGAGCTACTAATGTGGGTGGCACAACCAGTGCTGCAGGCCCACTAGTAGCAGTTGATTTACAGTCCATGGGTACATCTAGTGCACTGTACTAGGGACTTACCAGTAAATCAAATATGCTAATCATAGAAAGCCAGTTACATACACATTTTATACAGGAGCACTTGCACTTGAGCACTTGATAGCAGTGGTAAAGTGCCCAGAGTAACAAAAACAGCAAAAACAGAGTCCAGCACACATCAACAACCTGGGAAACAGAGGCAAAAGTTAGGGGAGACCACGCCAAGGATGTAAAGTCTAACAAATGTAACAATACAATTTAAATAAAAATACATTCATTTACATGTTTAACTCTGTTTCAAAGAGTCTGAAAATTAGTATAACTAAAAATATGGCATTTGACCAAGACTGTTACAAATTAAATAAAAATATAAATTCTACTAAAATTTTAGAGGATTATTAAAACAAATATTTAAGTAATTACTTTAATTGAAAGTTGAATATAAAATTAATTGTTGTATATTTTTAGGTAGTCCTAGATTAATATTATTTGTTTACAAATATTTAACATTTTTGTTTTACACTATCTTAGTTTCAATTATTTTTAAATTCTGCTTTTTATTAATTCTTCCTAAAATCTTCTTAAGGGGCAATCTCATTCCCAGTGGTGGAGGTCTCCACAAATACGTGGAAAATTGCTGACAGAAACATTACACTTAAATCCAGTGTTAAGTGTCTCCATCCCCTCGTTGTGGGAAGTAGAGACTCTTGAGCCTATATCTAGATGTAAATCTCCACTCAGAGATGATGAGTTGCAGAAAAGTGGAGATTTAAACCTGGGTGTAGGAGTAGATCTAAGCAGGATGAAAACGTACATATACAACCTTACCTTTATGATTCGGACTCTATATGTTTCCAGAATAGATGGGTGCACATGTGAGCACAATCTAACTAACTACAATAAACAGTCAGGCACTCATCTTTCAGAATGTGCATGAGAAAGGAAAGACAGACACATCTGAAAAAGCTGTACTGTTACACGTCATTTCTAAAAAAAACAACTATGGGGCATATTTACAAGCCCTTTGCACTGTCACTTTTTATATGGGAAAAGGTGACGCGCCAGTGGCGCAAGGGGCTTGTAAATATGCCTCAGTCCCCATAGTTATGGCCTTTTGCTAACAGTTGTGTGGTGGAAGGTTATAGAACTGTCACAAATACATTTTCCAGTTTCCTAGAACACATCTTGATTGACACTGTGGAGTCTCCTTCAACATTGGTGCCATACTGGAACTAAAGAGAAGTCAATGATAATAATCTATTAACATACTATGCTGATGTACTGGCCTGTGTACCCAATACTGTCACTCCTCTACTCAGCTTTTGCTCTTAAGGTGCCTTCATTTCTAGCTATTAGATTAAAATGAGTTAAACCACATATTCATCTTCTAGAGCAAAGCATTAAATCATTATTTGACTCTTTGATCTTTATGTGATGGTCAGCTCAAATCTCGTAAAAGTAAAATAAGGAACTGCTAAAGCCAAGGTATGCTCCTCAGTATGCCCTCTTTCCAGAAACAGCTTGGTATGTCTCTGATTCCATAGCTTAAACAAGCCCTCTTGCTCTGTTATGCACTTGTGTGAGTCATGACTGATAGTCACTCACCTTCTGTTGTGTTCGGAAAACTAGATTCCCACCGCCCAATTTACAACCACTATTTGCAACTCACAAATTAGTGACAAGTACTGACTTTTCTCAACGTGCCAGACTTAGTGTAATCCTGAGGTGAATGTTGTAAGGTTAATAACTTGCTGCAAAAGGTTTTGTCAAGTGTCTGGCTGTCATTCAAAACATGCAAGTGTTGTCCAATACAAAACCAAATTAGAACATAGGCCTTCCTATCAACATGCACTGATATAACCTCATTCTTTGCAGCGTAATTTCACACTATCTTTCACATCAGGATCTATGCTGCTCCACCTCAAGAGACTGACATTGATTGGGAAAGAGTCCTGACTGTGGCCGGACTGTGGCCCTATACCTTGTGAATGATGCTGAATGGGCTAGAGCAGTGGTTCCCAACCTGTGGTCCGGGAACCCCTGGGGGTCCGCGAAGCCTCTTCAGGGGGTCCGCGATGGCTTAGAAAATGAAATAATATTAACATATTAGGTCCCCAGCTTTCAGTAATGAATTAGTGGGGGTCCCCGGGTTCCAAAAATGATTCAGTGGGGGTCCCTGAGTTCCAGTTATGCTAAAATGGAGGTCCACAGAAGTCAAAACTTTGGGAACCACTGGGCTAGAGCTTTACCTGAGGGGGGATGGAAGTTGCTAGAGCCTGAGAAACAGTAAGGGACAGTGAGAAAACGTCCTCTTTTGTAGCCTTCTTATAGGCAAGCAGCTTGTATGTAGTACATTCTGAGGACACAACCCAATTTGGTGGTGAGTGCCTTTCCGGTACCATATAGTAAGGTGGGTATGTTTTCTGAGGATGCAGTTTACTGTGGTCTGTTGTTGTCCACAGGGGTCAATACAGTATTATTGGTGTCCCACAGTGCAGTGAGATTCTACAGCTGTGAACCCTTAAGAGTCATTGCAGTGTGGTAGCCTAGTGTGCTTAGCATGCAGTGCAGTACTGATACAGTATGCCTCTTTGTTGGCTGGAGGTGGATTGTGTTGGAAAAGGACCCTCTCTGAAGGGTCGCCCCAAATATTTTGCCTTCCTCCTCCTCTTTTTCTCACGTCCTTTATGTTGGCTTTAGGAATCTGAGCACTTTACAATGGCTAACCAGTGCTTAAGTGCATTTACTCTCTCCTCTAAACAAGGTAACATTGGCTCATACACAATTGGCATATTTAATTTACTTATACATCCCTAGTAAAGTGCAATACAGGTGCCCAGGGAATGTACATTAAATTCTACTTGTGGGCCTGGAGCACTGATTGTGTCACCCACTTAAGTAGTCCCTTAACCATGTCTCGGGCCTGCCATTGCAGAGCCTGTGTGTGCAGTTTTAACCTGCCATGTTGACCTGGCAAGATAAACCTTAAACCAGGAAAAAACCCACCCTTTTTTATCTATAAGTCACCCCTACAGTAGGCCTTGTGTGACCCACAGGGTAAAGTGTAATGTATTTAAAAGGCAGGACATGTACTTTTTAAGTTGTACATGCCCTGGTAGTGAAACACTCTCAAATTCATTTTGTTCACTACTGCAAGGCCTACCTTTCCCATAGGATAACATTGGGATTACCTTATCACATCTTAGAAGTGTAATTCCCGATCTGGGAGAGATAGGTTTGCCCACTTTGGTGTCTCTAGACTCACAATTTAAAATCACAACTAATTGTGAAGTCGGATTTTACACTGCAGTTCTGAAAATGCCACTTTTAGAAAGTTGGTAATTTTCTTACTTTAGCCACGTGGTGCGTCTGTCTCCAATACACGTCTGTGGTGGGGTAGCAGCTGGATATGTGTATTCCCTCTAGACAGTCACAAACAAAGGGAGCTTAGGTGTCACTGATAGGACATAAACAGCCTGATGGCCCCCCTGGGCAGGATAGGAGGGAGGGGCTGACACTTACATCTGAATGGGCAGTGCCCTGCCACACAGAAAGGGCTGTATACCCTCCTGTAGTGAGTCTGGAGCCAGGAAAGAAAGGGAAAACCTCTGTACACTTAAAAGACCTTTCTTGAAGTCTCTCACATGTCTAAGGCACAACTGGGTATAAGTACTGGACCACTGACCCCACCAACTCAGTACACTTCTAGACTTGTGGATACTCTGCCAGGAAGAAGGGCTGTTGTGTTGCTACAATGCGTGACACTCTGATGAGCTGCTACTCTGCTGGACTCCTGATTTTCTGAGCAAACCTGGTGCCTTCTTGCCAGGGAGTGAAGAGGACTGGATCTGCATCTCTCCATCCCAAAACCAAAGCAACTCCTGGGGCTTGCTAGATTGCCTCCTGTTGTCTGGAGTCTTAGGGACACAAAATAATTCCCACTCACCTGCTACAGCACCTTGACTCTGCCATCTATGAGTCTACCCTGCAAGTGGTACCACCCTAGTCCTGGACCCTTGGAAGACGGCCCAAGGTTTTCTGCCATTGCTGGTCCTCATCGAATCTGCTGTTATGCAATGCAAAGACCCACAAATGCTCACCACGCAGCTGCCAGTCCATCGGGAACCACGCAAAGCAATGCAAAGCCCCGCAAAGCTTTGCTGCTCAACTTCTCAGAACAGACGCCCGACGACGCAAAGCCTTGCAAAGCAATGCCATGCAGATCGCGCACCAGGATTTAAAGTACTGTGTTCTGGGGCCCAAGGAGGTCCCCATAGCTGGTCCATGATCTATTGTGGCCAGCCTGAACTTGTGACTTGTGTCCCGGTCCGGTGCAATGAGATAACCATAGTTGGGGCTTTGCGCTTCTATGCGCTATTTTCACCAAAGTCTGCCTATCTCCGGATCTACTTATTAGATTTTTGTTGTTTGGGTCTAGCTTTATTTATTAAATTAAGCTTTATTTTTCAATTCTGGTGTGGATAATTTTTGTGTGGTGTTGTCACTGTTTGAAGTGTTGCACAAATATTGTACAAATTGCCTCTTACGCTGCCCTGCTCTGTGCCAAACTACCAGAGGGTGAGCACAGTCTAAGCTAAGGTGTGTTTGTGACTTACCCTGATATTATTGTGGTTCCTGCTTTGACAGGCAACATACCTCTGCCAACCAGAAACCAAATTTCTCGCACTCTTTTATACAGTACAGTGTTAGGGTAAGATGCAGTACAGTACAGTACGCCTTAAGTATGTCTCAGGGATGCAGGTCAGTGTTAGGTTAGGATGGAGTGCAGTGCAGCTAGAGTGGTTCTCTTGGATGTAGTACAATGATAGGTTAAGATGAAGTGCAGTGTGGCTAGAGTGTGTCTATTAGACGTAGCACAGTTTTAGGTTAAGTTGCAGTGCAGTACAGCTACAGTGTGTCTCATGGATGCAGTATAGTGTGAGATTAAGATGCAGTGCAGTACAGCTAGGGTGTGTCTCTTGGAGGCAGTACGGTGCTAGGTTACAATGCAGTTCAGTGGGGTTAGTGAGTTTCTCCTAGATGAAGCACAGTGTTAGGTTAAGGTGTAGTGCAGTATGGCTACAGCATGTCTCTTTTATGCACTCCAGTGTTAGGTAAAGATGAGTGTACTACGGCTAGAGCGTGTCTCTTGGACACAGCACAGTGTTAGGTTAAGATACAGTGCAGTATGGCTAGAGTGTGTCTCTTGGACGTAGTATAGTGTTAGATTAAGAATAAGATGCAGTGCGGTACAGCTAAAGCGTGTCTCTCGGATGCAGTACAGTGATAGGTTAAGATGCAGTGCGTATGGGTACAGCATGTCTCTAGGACGCAGTACAGTGTTAGGTTATAATGCAGTTAAGTGGGGCTAGTGAGTATCTCTTTGACGCAGTACAGTGTTAG
Source organism: Pleurodeles waltl (assembly GCF_031143425.1). Taxonomy (NCBI): domain Eukaryota; kingdom Metazoa; phylum Chordata; class Amphibia; order Caudata; family Salamandridae; genus Pleurodeles; species Pleurodeles waltl. The sequence continues at coordinate 148,674,401 of NC_090444.1, read as the reverse complement.
GTTAAGATGCAATGCAGTATGGCTAGAGCATGTCTCTTGGATGCGGTACAGCGTTAGGTTAAAATGCAGTGCATTACAGATACAGAGTGCCTCTTGGACACACTACAGTGCTTGGTTAGGATGCAGTGCAGTATGGCTAGAGTGTGTCTCTTGGATGGAGTACAGTGTTAGGCTAAGATGCAATGCAGTGTGGTTAGAGAGTGTTTCTTGGATGCAGTACAGTGTTAGGTTGGGATGCATGGCAGTATGGCTAGAGCATGTGTCTTGGATGAAATACAGTGTTAGGTTAGTTTTAGAAATTGGGTCTCTAGTTGGAAAAGGTTTGTTCTGTGTCCAAGAAGGGACCACAATCCTAGTCAGGGCAAGTAGGATATACACTAAAAGTTCACCTCTACTCATCCTCGTGTAGCTTGGCACAGAACAGCCAGGCTAAACTAAAGAGACAATGTGTAAAGTATTTGTGCACACATACATTAAAACAGTGAAAGCACCACACCAGTTTAGACAAATAGCCAATAATTATCTGAGTCAAACAAGACCAAAATGACAAAAACCCATCATGCACAAATCAAGTTATGAATTTTTAAAAGTTATATCAAAATGCAGAGCTTAGAAGACAATAGCTCTAAACAGAACTATCTGGTCGCTATGCACTGGGGCAAATCCAAAAGTGCAGTCCAACCCCAATAGAGTGCAGGCCGGGTACAGGAGTCATGCAGACCTGCTGACAGTACCTTTGTTATATCAATGCTTAGTGATGATGAGTTGATCCAGAAGAGGGGATGAGTTGCTTTAGCAAGCATTTCCTGATTGGGTAATGTTGTTGATGCGTCGATGTCCAGAAGCGATGAGTACTTGTTCTGATGTGTCGGTGCTGCATCAGCCAAGCTGGGGCTGCGTTGTAAGTTGGGGTAGTTGTGTCATTCAGTCAGCGAGCGATGTCTGTGGCTTCAGTGCAGGCAAGGGCAAAAGCAGCATTTCTGCAGTGGGATGCATTGGTTCTAAGTGACACGCCGGCGTTGTTGCTTCAGTTCTGGTGTTGCAACACTACACTCACCTCCCTGGGCCCAGGACTGTATTTGGCAACACTTGGCAGAGCAAGACTCACAGCAGAATAGCCCAGGTGTTGGTAGCAAGATGCAGGCGAAGTCTTTGATATCCCTGAGATTTCAGAAACAGGAGACAAGCTCAATCAGGCACTTAGATTGCATAGATTGCATAGATTGCAGGCTGTGGAGAGTTAGAACCAGTCCTCTCTCTCCCAGGCAAGCCGTAGCAGGAAGCAGGCCAACACAGCAGAGCAAACGGCAAAGTGGCAGTCCCTCCTGACAGAGGCGTGGTCCTTCATTCTGATAGGATGTCCAAAAGTGTTTTGAGTACATGGTGTCAGAGGCCCAGTACTTATACCCAAATGTGCCTTTGAAGTGGGGGAGACTCCAAAGTGTAGTTTTGAAGTGCACCAGTTCCCCCTTCAGCCCAGCCCCGTCTACCAGGAAATCTGTGGGCGGGGATCAGGCCTTTGTGTGGGGTCAGGCCACTACCCTTTGAAGAGTAAGTGAGAGCCCCTCCACCCTTCCCTCCCAGGAAGACCTATCAGTATGAAGGTGGAATGCAGAGGCAGTTGAGCGTCCTGTACTTAAGGCTGTCTGGGTGAATGCACAAAAGTAGCTGTTCACTAACCTTACACAGACCAGAAGTGGATTAGAGGCAGGATTAGGCACAGGACTGTTAAAGTAAGAAAATGCCAACTTTCTAGAAGTTACATTTTCAGATCTGCAATTTAAAAAGCCACCTTTACTAAAAGATGTGTTTTTGAATTGTGAGTCCAGAGACACCAAACCTATCTTTCCTAATTAGAAATTGCACTTGAAAGATGCTTAAGGCAGTCTCCATCCTAGCCTATGGGAGAGATATTCCATTGCAATAGGGAAAGTTAATTTAAGAGTTTTTCATTACCTGGACATGTTAAACTTCAATCAATCAATCAATCAATCAATCAGGGATTTGTAGAGCACGGCTACTCACCTGTGAGGGTTTCAAGGCGCTAGGGGAGGAAAAGAGGGGGGAGATCAGGATCATTTGAACAGCCAGGTCTTCAGGTCCTTCCTGAACTGAGACTGGGTGGGAGATTGTCTGAGGTGGATGGGGAGGGTGTTCCAGGTCTTGGCAGCGATGTGGAAGAAGGATCTTCCTCCGGCTGTGGATTTACAGATGCGGGGGACCTTGGCGAGGGCATGATCAGTGGAGCGGAGTTGCCTGGTGTGAGTGTAGAAGGAGAGTCTGTGGTTGAGGTAGGCTGGTCCGGCATCGTGTAGGGCCTTGTAGGTGTGGGTCAGGAGCTTGAAGGTGATTCTCTTTTTGATAGGCAGCCAGTGTAGGTCTCTTTGGAGAGCAGAAGTGTGGCTGTGTCGTGGGCGTTCTTGATTAGACTGGTGGCGGCGTTCTGGATGCATTGTAGTCTTTTCCGGGTCTTGGCGGTGGTTCTGGCGTAGAGAGCATTGCCGTAGTCGAGGCGGCTGCTGACAAAGGCTTGGGTGACTGTCCTTCTGGCTTTGGTGGGGATCCACTTGTAGATCTTTTAAAGCATGTGCAGGGTGTAGAAGCAATCCAATGAGATCGAGCTCACCTGTCTGTCCAACTTAAAAGTACATGTCCAGCTTTTTAAATACACTGCGCCCTACCTGTTAAAAATTGGGTTTTTGGTTGGCAGTCAGGTTACCCTCTGTCCAAGCAAGAACCCTCACTCTAGTCAGGGTAAGTCACACACAATCCAAATTATCCTGTGCCCACCCTCTGGTAGCTTGGCACGAGTAGTCAGGCTTAACTTAGAAGGCAATGTGTAAAGTATTTGTGCAATAAATCATACAATAATACAATATAGCACCACAAAAATACACCACACAGTGTTTAGAAAAATATCTAATATATATCTGGATATTTGCAGGTCAAAACGAATAAAGATGCAATCTGAAATTGTAGATATATCACTGAAAAGTGATATAAAGTGTCTTAAGTCTTTAAAAGGCAAACAAAGTCTCTTTCAAGCACAAAGTACCTGGTTTAAAGTGGAAAATCTCCGCAAAGTGCCGCAGAGGAGGAGATACGTAAAAAAATGTGTGTTGGTTTCGCCCCTTCACACACGGACTTGCGTCGTTATTGTTCACGCGGGGAAGTCGTGCTTCGTTTTCCGGCGCACGGACAGTCTCCTTCTGTGGTTCGCGGGATTACCAGATGTCCTGGGGTCTGTGCGTGAAATCCTAGGCTTGTTTTCCGGCTGCACATCGTTCTGGTGGGCTGTGCGTGGAATCTTCTCCCTCACGGCAGGCGTTGCATCAATTTCCTTTCTGAAGTCGGGCGGCATTGTCCAGGCGAGGCCGTGCGTCGAAGTTCCGGTCGCACCGCAGGTGTCGCGTCGAGCAGCGCCTTTCCGGATCGGCGTCCGGTTAATTTTTCACTGCGGAGCAAGCTGTGCATCACATTTTTCGGCGCACAAGGCGTCCAAATGAAAAAGAGAAGTCTTTTTGGTCCTGAGACTTCAGGGAACAGGAGGCAAGCTCTATCCAAGCCCTTGGAGAGCACTTCAGCAGCAAGGCAAGAGTTCAGCAAGGCAACAGCAAGGCAGCAGTCCTTTGTAGAAAGCAGTCAGGTGAGTCCTTTAGGCAGCCAGGCAGTTCTTCTTGGCAGGATGCAGGTTCTGGTTCAAGTTTCTTCTCCAGCAAGTGTCTGATGAGGTACGGCAGAGGCCCTGTTTTATACCCAAATGTGCCTTTGAAATAGGGAGACTTCAAAGAGTGGCTAAGAAGTGCACCAGGTCCCCTTTCAGTTCAATCCTGTCTGCCAGGGTCCCAGTAGGGGGTGTGGCAGTCCTTTGTGTGAGAGCAGGCCCTCCACCCTCCCAGCCCAGGAAGACCCATTCAAAATGCAGATGTATGCAAGTGAGGCTGAGTACCCTGTGTTTGGGGTGTGTCTGAGTGAATGCACAAGGATCTGTCAACTAAACCCAGCCAGACGTGGATTGTAAGGCACAGAAAGATTTAAGTGCAAAGAAATGCTCACTTTCTAAAAGTGGCATTTCTAGAATAGTAATATTAAATCCAACTTCACCAGTCAGCAGGATTTTGTATTACCATTCTGGCCATACTAAATATGACCTTCCTACTCCTTTCAGATCAGCAGCTACCACTTCAATACTGTATGAGGGCAGCCCCAATGTTAGCCTATGAAGGGAGCAGGCCCCACAGTAGTGTAAAAACGAATGTAGGACTACCAGGACATGTAAACTACACAGGTACATGTCCTGCCTTCTACCCACACAGCACCCTGCTCTAGGGGTTACCTAGGGCACACATTAGAGGTGGCTTATGTGTAGAAAAAGGGGAGCTAACCAGGACGTACCTTAGGGGTATCTTACACGTAATAAAATGAAAGGTTTGCGCCTGTCATGTGGACACTTGCCAGATTGACATGGCAGTTTAAACTGCGCACACAGGCTCTGCAGTAGTAGGTTTGAGACATGTTTGAAAGGCTACTGTAGTGGGTGGCACCACAAGTGTTGCAGGCCACAAGTAGCATTTGACCTGCAGGCCCTGGGCACAAAAAGTGCACTTTTTCTAGGGACCTACCAGTAAATCAAATATGCCAATCATGGAGAAGCCAATGATACCATGTTTTAGACATAGAGCACATGCACTTTAGTGTTTGTCAGCCGTGCAAAATTGCACAGAGTTCTAAAGCCAACACAGTGTCAGAATAAGAGGAGAAGGCAAGAAGTCTGTGATTTGACCCTGCAGAAAGGCACATTTTCAACACTTACGATACAGTGCAGTATGGCTAGAGCATGTCTCTTGGATGCAGTACAGTGTCAGGTTAGATGCAGTGCAGTACAGCTAAAGCATGTCTTTTGGATGAAGTACAGTGTGAGGGTAAAATGCAGTGCAATTATGGGAGAGCATGTCTCTCTGATGCTGCACAGTGTTAGGTTAGGATGCAGTGCAGTGTAGCTAGAGCTTGTCTTTCTGATGCAGTACAGTGTAAGGTTAGGATGTGTTAGAAATGGGGTCTTTGGTTGACAGTCAGGTTACCCCCTGTTCAAGCAAGGAGCCTCACTCTAGTCAGGGTAAAAGAGAATCACCCTCAGCTAACCCCTGCTTACCCCCTTGGTAGCTTGGCAGAGCAGTAGGCTTAACTTCAGAGCGCTAGGTGTAAAGTATTTGTACCAACACACACAGTAATTCAATGAAAACACTATAAAATGACACAACACCAGTTTAGAAAAATAGGAAATATGTATCTAAACAAAACAAGACCAAAACGACAAAAATCCGACATACTCAAATCAAGTTATGAATTTTTAGAGATTAAACTCAAAAATAGCTCTTAGAGACAAAAATGCTTCGATGAGATGTTAACACGGCGTCGTGACGGAGTCGTTCCCAACAAGCCGACACCAGCGGCGCCGGACACGGAGTCGTGTAGACCCCCAAGTACAGTACCTTTGGTGAAGAGTGAAAACAAGTCGATGCGCGAAGTCGGGGATCGCTGCGTATATGCGAAACGTTGAATCCGTGCACTTCGAGCGGCGTCGGTCACGACGTGGTGCGGCGACTCCCACGGAGTCGCGGACTTCAGCGGGGCTGCTGCGGCGTCGGGCCTGCGAAGAGCGTCGCATTCCAGCGAAGGTCAAGGCGTCAGGTGCAGGTGGCGTTACCGGATTCAGCAGCGGCGTCGGTCCGGAGTCGTCCGAAGTCCATTTCCTTGGATTTCCATCAGCTTTCCTTTCAAGGGCCCAGGGACTGGATAGGGCACCACTGGTCGGAGCAGGAGTCTCTCCAGAGACTCCAGGTGCTGGCAGAGAGAAGTCTTTGCTGTCCCTGAGACTTCAAACAACAGGAGGCAAGCTCTAACTCAAGCCCTTGGAGATTTATTCACAAGATGGAAGGCACACAAAGTCCAGTCTTTGCCCTCTTACTCTGGCAGAAGCAGCACTGCAGGAAAGCTCCACAAAGCACAGTCACAGGCAGGGCAGCACTTCTTCCTCAGCTATCAGCTCTTCTCCAGGCAGAGGTTCCTCTTGGTTCCAGAAGTGTTTCTAAAGTCTGGAGATTTGGGTGCCCTTCTTATACCCATTTTAGTCTTTGAAGTCACCTTTCTTCAAAGGGGACTCACACCTACTTGTGAAATCCTGCCTTGCCCAGGCAAGGCCTCAGACACACACCAGGGGGTTGGAGTCTGCATTGTCAGAGGCAGGCACAGTCCTTTCAGATGAGAGTGACCACTTCACCCCTCCCTCCTAGCAGAGATGGCTAATCAGGAAATGCAGGTTACACCCCAGCTCCCTTTGTGTCACTGTCTGGTGTGAGGTGAAAAACAACCCAACTGTCAAACTGACCCAGACAGGGAATCCACAAACACGGCAGAGTCACAAAATGGTTTAAGCAAGAAAATGCTCACTTTCTAAAAGTGGCATTTTCAAATGCACAATCTTAAAATCAACTTTACTAAAAGATGTATTTTTAAATTGGGAGTTCAGGGACCCCAAACTTCACATGTCCATCTACTCTCTAGGGGAATCTACACTTTAATCATATTTAAAGGTAGCCCCTATATTATCCTATGAGAGAGACAGGCCTTGCAACAGTGAAAAACGAAGTTGGCAGTATTTCACTGTCAGGACATATAAACCACATTACTATATGTCCTACCTTATCCATACACTGCACCCTGCCCTTGGGGCTACCTAGGGCCTACCTTAGGGTGCCTTACATGTAAGAAAAGGGAAGGTTTAGGCCTGGCAAGTGGGTACACTTGCCAAGTCGCATTTACAGTGTAAAAATACACTTACAGACACTGCAGTGGCAGGTCTGAGACATGATTACAGGGTTACTTGTGTGGATGGCACAACCAGTGCTGCAGGCCCACTAGTAACATTTGATTAACAGGCCCTGGGCACCTATAGTGCACTTTACTAGGGCTTAACAGTAAAACAAATATGCTAATCATGGAGAACCAATTATGTACACATTTTAAACAGGAGCATTTGCACTTTAGCACTGGTTAGCAGCGGTAAAGTGCCCAGAGTAACAGTAAAATCAGAGTCCAGCACACATCAACAACCTGGGGAACAGAGGCAAAAAGTTAAGGGAGACCACGCCAAGGATGAAAAGTCTAACAGGATGCAAGGCAGTGTGGCTAGAGCGTGTCTCAGTGAGGATGCAGTGCAGTGTGGCTAGAGCGTGTCTCAGTGAGGATGCAGTGCAGTGTGGCTAGAGCGTGTCTCAGGATGCAGTGCAGTGTGGCTAGAGCGTGTCTCAGTGAGGATGCAGTGCAGTGTGGCTAGAGCGTGTCTCAGTGAGGATGCAGTGCAGTGTGGCTAGAGCGTGTCTCAGTGAGGATGCAGTGCAGTGTGGCTAGAGCGTGTCTTCGGATGCAGTGCAGTGTGGCTAGAGCGTGTCTCAGTGAGGATGCAGTGCAGTGTGGCTAGAGCGTGTCTCTGGATGCAGTGCAGTGTGGCTAGAGCGTGTCTTCGGATGCAGTGCAGTGTGGCTAGAGCGTGTCTCAGTGAGGATGCAGTGCAGTGTGGCTAGAGCGTGTCTCCGGATGCAGTGAAGTGTGGCTAGAGCGTGTCTCCGGATGCAGTGCAGTGTGGCTAGAGCGTGTCTCTGTGAGGATGCAGTGCAGTGTGGCTAGAGCGTGTCTCTGGATGCAGTGCAGTGTGGCTAGAGCGTGTCTTCGGATGCAGTGCAGTGTGGCTAGAGCGTGTCTCAGTGAGGATGCAGTGCAGTGTGGCTAGAGCGTGTCTCCAGATGCAGTGCAGTGTGGCTACAGCGTGTCTCAGTGAGGATGCAGTGCAGTGTGGCTAGAGTGTGCCTCTTGAATGCAGTACAACAGTGGTTCCCAACTTTTTGACGTCTGTGGACCACTACTTTATCATTACTGGAACCCGGGGACCCCCACTAAATCATTATTGGAATCAGGGGACCCCCAATGAGATATTACTGAAAGCACCTAATCTGTTAAAATTATTACATTTTCTAAGCAGTCACGGACGCCCTGAGAAGGCTCTGTGGACCCTCACGGGTCCCCGGACCACAGGTTTGGAACCACTGCAGTACAATGTTAGGTCAGGATGCAGTGCAGTATGGCTGGAGTGTGCCTCATGGATGCAGTGTAGTGTTAGGGTTAAAGGCAGTGCAGTGTTGCTAGTATGTGTCTCTCAGTTGTAGTACAGTTTTAGGTTAATATGCAGTGCAGTGGGGCTGGAGGATGTCTCTTGGATACAGTACAGTGTCACGCTAAGGTGCCGTGCAGTTTTGCTCGAGTGCGTCTCTTGGATGCGATACAGTGTAAGGTTAAGAAGATACAGTGCAGTGTAGCTAGTGCATGCCTCTTAGATGCAGTACAGTGTTAAGATACAGTGCAGTGGGGTTAGAGTGTGTCTCTTAGATGCAGTACAATGTTAGGTTAAGACGCAGTGCAGTGTGGCTAGAATTGTCTTTTGTATGCAGTACAGTGTTAAGATGTATTACAGTCTGGTTAGAGTGATGCTCTTAGATGCAGTACAGTTTTCGGTTAAGATCCAGTGCGGTACGGCTAGAGTGTGTCTCTTAAATGCTGAACAGTGTTAGAATGGGACGCACTGCAGTTTGGCTATAACGTGTCTTATGAACGCATTAGAATGATAAGTTGAGATGCAGTACAGTGTGGTGAGTTAATACCCCAGGATGCAGATGCCAGATATAGGGGCCCAGCACATCAGCAAATAGCATCATTACAAGCAATCCCAATGTACATGACGTCACACCCATGGCATGCAAACATGTCAGACGTGGTGTATGCAAATTATAAACCTTGAACAACAACTCCCTCTTGCATATTCCTTTTCAATGAAGCCCTCGTGCTGAACATGCATAACGCTGTAGAGAGAACTAAAGCTGCCTTCAACATACTGCCCATGTGTAAGAACATATTATTCTTGTATTACAAACCATGGAAAAGTAATGTAATTTTTAAGGTCTAGACCTAAAAACTGTTTAAACTATCGGGTTTAGGAGAACTTTTATCTAGAATACAATATACAACAGTGGGCTTTGGCCTAGCCCTTTGCTCACGTCTGGATGTTTTTTTGTCTGTTTCCTGTTCCTTTTTGCCTATTTTTGAGACTGCCCTGCTACGGCGCAAATTCTTCCTTAATACTTTTCAAATCGGTTGACTTTTATCCTTGCACTGCTGACATGAGGGAGCTTCTTTTTAGTTATCTCTTATCATTTCATGTGAGTGTATCACTTTCCTCGTTTCCTCCCTTCCGAAATGTATTTTTCATTTATTTACTCTTCTTAACTTCTTTAAACGAGTGCCTGGCTGCTACACTCTTACCAAGTTCCTCGCGTTTACTAACCCACCTTTTATCTCCACGTGTTACATACTCAACCCCCTCCAACCGCTGCATTATTTCTTTTTTTCTTTTTGCTTTACTTCTTTAAGTGAGAGCCTGGAAGCAGCAGAGTGAAATAAAATATAAAATAAAGTTGCTGTCTTCTAGAAAATCAGTATGTATAAATACACACAGCGGCCATCTTCCATCATTTTTGAGTGAGTTTTCTTTATTAGAAGACACCCCTTCGAAGATGCCAGCCATGCCTGCCTGCACCATCGCGTCGGCCCACTGGGGGAAATTAAAAAACATGGACAAATTGTAGAGTTGTGAAAGGCATGGGATATTAGAATGTGAGGACTAGTTTCCTGCACAGAACGTGGGAGGCAGTGCTTAATTTGTAAATTAAGAGATGCCGGTGCTCAAAGCACTTCCCTTAAACACGAGGCTGCTGAAATTAAATCTGCCAGCACTGAATACTGAGGCAGCGTAATCCTGAAGCCATCTCGGGCCTGTTCAATCCATTTACGGCCACCCCTGCCCCTTCAGCTCATCCTGCAAATTTCTACTTTCTCCCTTTATGACACGTTTTAGTTTTTCCTTCTTCCGTCTTTCACATATGTTTCATTTGCTCGCAGCAAATGCTTGAGGCATAAGAATAAGCCCCGGCCCTCACAAATAAGTGCCGGTGCTCAGCACCGGAAACAACAAACACAAATTAAGCACTGGTGGGAGGTAAAGGGGAATTCCGGAGTTGCCAGTTGCTGCTGGGCTGTGTAGACTGATGATGAAATAAACGTATGCTCTTCTCTTACCTGAGTCTGGACTCCTTTTCATAAAGCCAGTTGGTTTCATGGGAGATACCTATTGGCTTTGCTAATGCTTGTTGTGACTGTTTTGAAAAAAGGAAATACTTTCCTTTGAATGCTAATGAATGTGTCAAGGGCATGCACATGTATTACAGAGGCTAGACACACTGATTCAGTTGAGCACAGCTCTAACCCAGAGATTTAATAGGGTAATAAAACATGAAGAAGTCAACAGGACTGGAACAACTGGGAATTAATCACAGCCCTAAATCTAAGGGGCTCATCGCTTTAAAACCTTGTTCTGCAAGAAATGAAAGAAGTGAAGGCAATGCACAAAAATGCATAATAATGTGTAATACGTATTTGTACGTCTATTATTAATTCTTAATGAATGCTAATGCTTTTCACTGATTTCGATTATTTTGCCATGGACCACTAACAAACCAGGGGCAGCTCCTCCATCATGGCAGAGGAGCGTCGCCCCCCTCCAGCAGCGCCAACTGCAAAACCTTTACAAGGAAACAATAACAAACAGTGTTTGTTATCGTTTCCTTGAAAAGGGGTGGGGCCACGGGGGTGACGTGCACTGAGGGGGAGTGCTCAGCACTCCCCCTCAGAGCGCATGGGTGTTTGGCCAGCCGTTTCGGGTCGGCCAAACACACATGTGCACAAGGCTCTCTCCAGCCTGCATGGGCTCCCGGTCTGCCTAGGAACACCCTGGCTGGGAGCTCCCAACCAATCTTGACCCTGCTTTGTGCAGCATCAGGATTGGCCGCAGGGCAGGCTGGGAGCCTGTGCCTGCAGCCAGCAGAGGAACGGCGCACGGCGCGGGAGCCAAGATATGTTTAATTTTTTATTTTATTACTATTCGGCCACCCTCCTGCCCCCCGCGCGCCACCCTGCCCCACCCCCTTTAACACCCGCGACTGTAACAAACACAAAGAATAACTAACATTGCAGGGTTTAAAAGTGTTGTGCAGTGCTAACACTGCACAGTATCTTGAAGGAGAAGATGTATTTTATTGCAGGAGTGAATTTACATCTTAAGAGCAGGGTCACACAGGGATAACTGACTAGCATGGAATGCAACCTCTAATGACCATGCTGCATTCCGTGACCTATTTACATTCCATTACATCACCACACTTCTTCCTTTTAATAAAGAAACTTTAAACACAAGGGGAACACTAACTGTTGCTTAGCCTAACACCTTGGCACCCCATCCCACCCCCCTTATTTAAACACAATTTTTTTGCTAGTAGTACGAATAATATGCAGTTAGATGCACGTTCTACTTTTAGAGACTTTGGGGGTCATTCCGACTCCCACCGGCGGAGGTAACCGCACACCCGGCGGGAGCCGCCAGAAGACCGTACCGCGGTCAAAAGACCGCGGCGGTCATTCTGAGTTTCCCGCTGGGCTGGCGGGCGACGGCCAGAAGGCCGCCCGCCAGCCCAGCGGGAAACCCCCTTCCATGAGGATGCCGGCTCCGAATGGAGCCGGCGGAGTGGAAGGGGTGCGACGGGTGCAGTTGCACCCGTCGCGATTTTCAGTGTCTGCTTGGCAGACACTGAAAATCATAGTGGGGCCCTGTTAGGGGGCCCCTGCAGTGCCCATGCCATTGGCATGGGCACTGCAGGGGCCCCCAGGGGCCCCACGACACCCGTTACCGCCATCCTGGGAACAGGATGGCGGTAAGGGGATCGGAATCCCCATGGCGGCACTGCAAGCAGCGCCGCCGTGGAGGATTCCCTGGTGCAGCAGGAAACCGGCGGGACCCCGCCGGTTTCCCGTTTCTGACCGCGGCGGCCATGGAAGCACCGCCAGCCTGTTGGCGGTGCTTCCGCAGTCGTTGGCCCTGGCGGTCGGTGACCGCCAGGGTCAGAATGACCCCCATAATAGGTAAAATCTACCTGTTTCTCCTATATTTTCTTTCACATTTTGACAAAATCTTCCCCTCTTACTTCTTCTTCTTACACTATTGTTATTCTGTGTTGTGCTTAATTTATCATTTACTCCGCTGCAGTTGTCGTTACGTCCCTTGTTTACACTGGGGTCCAAAGCAATGTGAGATGTGCTCCACCAAATACCATCCGACAATTTCACTGAGTTTTTTGTATCTCAACTCTTTGTGCTGCCTCTTTAAACTTAGAAAAACATTTTGCAACTAAATTGAGCTTTTTTATGTGCACCCAGAATCCTATTTTCAACATATTCAACCTTTTTCTGTTTTTCTCTACTCCCCATCTTTTCCACATTAACCAAATTACATTTCCTTTCAGAAAGTCTCCACCAGTCATCTACATCTCCTCCCTTCGAGAACAGTTTCCCCATCCAAAAAAGACAAAGATTTGCTGCTGCTTTTCTCCCTCTCATTAATCCAAATGGTTTTTTTTCAGTGACACTATGTTGAGTATTGTGATATGACCACAGAAGTTCTTTGTCTGCTTTCCCCACACCCCTATTGCATCTGTATGTGGATTGCACACACTCAACTAAAACATCTGTTGAAACGTTCCACTTTTCCATTAATCTGGGGGTAATATAATGGCATTCTAATGTGTTTAATGACACATTTGTCTAAGAATTACATCATTTCTACAGACATAAATTGAGCCCATTATCTTTCATGATTTCACCTGTAATCCCATTTTCTAGCAAAAACCTTTTAAAAACAATCAATTACACTTCTTGTGGTAGGTTCACTTACTGGTTCAACTTCGACTTATCATGACAGGCAATCGATCATGTGTGAGAAAGTCACCCTTTTAGCATGTTCACCCAAATGTTTCTGACTGATACTGATGGTAACTGACCCTGACTGTGCCCTGGGCTCTGCTTAACAGGCCCAGGGCCAGTGCTCTGAATAAAAGGTATATGGTCAAATGGCCCAATGTTATAATTCCAACTGGCAATGACAGACCCTGTAAGTCCCTAGTAGATAATAAGGCAAGGGGGATTCAAAGTATCTATAAGTCCCGAGTAAATAATAGGGTAGGGATGTTTATAGGCCCAGTAGATTTCCTGCACTGGAGTGTGGACTGCCCTGTACCTGCTGTAATTCTTAAAGGCAGCCCTGCCTTGCAGACTTCCTTTAAACTGTAAATTGTATGCAAATTCAATCTTCAAATTAAAGGTACTTCCAAAGTAACAATGTATCTTATTTTTACATATAGGTCACCCCAAAGGTCTCCCCTAGATGCCTCAGGGGTGGGGTGCCATGTAACTATAGGCAGAGACATTCTGAGTTCACCCGATTTCGTTTTTAACACAATTGGAGACAACCACAGTATTGCTTCAACCTATTCAATAATTCCTTGCACACACGTCTTTAAGCAATAAAGAAATGCTCTGAAAAAATATTTTCGCTGCCATTCACAAAGGGGAAGGGGAAACTGGTGCTAACTGTGATTGTTTTGTGTCAAACAATCCAACATCGCACTGCGACTCGCAATTAGGAAGGGAACGCCCCTTCCTAATTGCGGCAAACAACTGGAACACCTTGCCTCTTCACCTCAGGCAGTCACCATTGTTACTTCAATTCAGAAAGGATCTTAAGACCTGACTCACTCACTGAACCACCGAGGACCCAACCCCCCCACAGCGCCTTGAGACCCTTATGGGTGAGTAGTTGCGCTTTATAGGATGTGATTGACCATTTAGCGATCGTCATCATTAGGTAACCTCGTGTTTACCCAACTGAGGGATATTATTTTAAAGTGAGACAGATGGGTACTCTACATGCCCACCAATGGGGTCCCCTTCTCACTGTGCCACTGGACACAAGCAGGCAAAGGTGTCCTTGAAACCTTACTGTCTGTGCAGCTGGTGTCATGCTGTTGGTGTCTCTGCAAGGCACAAACTGCACCCTGGCCTTTAAGAAGGGTCACTGACAGTGCCCATAAACGTGTGTGTAGACTAACACCCCACACATGCACATGGGCTTCCCTGGCTTTCTAAAGGGCCGGATGGTTCTTCACACAGTGACATAGAACATAGTTTGATAACCACTTTGTTCTCATGCTGTGCTCCCTTCAATGTGTGCATTAACTCCAAGAATAGTGGCATTGAAGTTGTGTAAAGTCTCATCCCTACCTGCTCTTGAGATACAAGAATACATATGACTTATAGTGATACTGTGAAGAAGACTACTATAGTAGCTGCCAGGAAAAAAACAAAATGAAGAAGTACAATTAGAAATGCACATTACAGCAAACTAGTGTGATACTGAAAAGAAATAAACATTAAAGTCTGCCGTCATCCTGCAGAAAGAAACAGTTAAAGAAATGTGACCTGTTGAGTGCTGTCACCCTAAGGACACTAGTAACAAAAGTAAGGACATTATGTACTTTCTCGGGATGCATTTATTTTATTTACTTCTAGATAACTGTAATGCATGCCCTGCATAACTGAATTGCTTCTAGATGCAAGGTTGAGGTTTGGAGAAGCAGGCTAGGACAGCCACTTTACAAAACGTAGGTTTTTCAGCTATTTCCTGAAAGTGAGGACATTTCTGGAGGCCCAAACAATAAGGGAAGGCTATTCCACAGGCATGGTGTGGGCACAGAGAAGCTCCTGTCCCCTCTGGGTTAGCAGGATGATTTGGGAGAGTAGAAGAGATTGAGGTTATTAGACCATAACAGTCTTGGTGGGCTTTTTTTGTTTTGTGTTGTAAGTAAGTGGGGGCACAACCATCAAGGCAATTGAAGGTGGCACAGAGTTTTTCAATATGACCCTGCCTTTTACTAGCAGCCAGTAGAGAGTTCTCCAGTGGTGTGAAGATATGTGTTGGGTTTTGCTCTGGCCATATGAGTCTTACCCTGGTATCCTGGGCTTTTTGGGGTCTATTCGCTTAATAGGATGGCAAATCATTGTGGGGTGAGTTGCAGTCATTGCAGGACACTACAGCAGTGTGGTCTGTTATAAAGAGAAAATTCCCATCTTTAGGTAATAAGCCCCAAAATAAAAAAAAACCATAGAAATTCATTGAAAACTGAGGTTGAAGTGACAGTATAGTTATATGAAAAATATGGCAATTTAAATGTAATACTTTAAACCCAAAAACTCACTGAAATTCACAGGTTACAATTACCTAAAGGAACTACAACTCACGCCCAGCCAGGCACAGTGTTGTCACCAGTGATGTCATTTCAGATGTGATGTTTTCAATGTGTTTAAGACTTTTAGTACTGTTTTAAATGTGAACACAAGTATCTTTTTTTCTGAACGAAATAACTCATTTCATAGACTTCCGGGTGTTTGTGGGGTCCTGTTGGTTTCAGCTAAAGAGAAATTTTTAGCAGTGAACAGACTTCCTTTAAAAATGCTTCTAAATGTTTCAGAATTAAGTGCCTGTTTTAGTTTGGTGGATGAGTTACTGTGTCCCAAACATGACAGACAGCCCATTTGTATTATTACAATTTCCTTATATGCAGTGCACTTGTAATAAGGTGAACAGGATAGCTGTCACTTTTGTGAAAGAGTAACCCATCGACAAACTCCAAATCAGTCTCATAGCTTACGGGGTTTTTAGGAAACAGTATTGAACTTATACAATAGGCGACGAAGAGGAAATGCAATGCCCTAAATTACTTCGAGCGGACCTTTCAAACTGTTATTTAGAGATGTGGGTAAAATGTTAGGTTCGGAAAGGATCATCACCTATACATGTCAGGAAAATGTTACCTTTTTAGAGATTTTTCTATATCTTTTGCTTGGTCCATCCTTATGTAGGGACCGAACTATAGAACCTGAGAACTTTTGAGTCGGTCACAATATTAGAGCCTGTACTTGCTTGTTGGTTCTTTCCAGTTCTTTAAATGAAAAACAAAAGTGCAGGTACTCGCTCTTTAGAGTACCTGTTTGCTCCTGAGAAGTGCTTGTGCTCTCACAATAGATGTATTGCAGTAGTGCTGAGAGGTGCAGGCACTCTCCTTTTCAAATTAAAGAAGTGCAGGTACTCAGTGCCGGACAGTGCCTACTCATGTAAAGCACTAGTTCTTTCTGGAAGTAAATGCTGAACGCAGCATGAAGAATTCTTGTGGCTAGGTGAATTGTTACTTTTGCCACTGCATCTGGGAGAATTTGGGAATTTCAGACTTCACAAAGATGTGCATACAGGGTCGACTCCTCCGTTAGGGCAGAGGACTGTCACACATCCCTCCCCACCAAAAGCAGAAGCTGCAAACCTTTCAGATCGAAAGGATAATAAACTATGTTTATCATCCTTTCATTGTGAAAGGGGTGGGGCCTTGTGGGGTGACCTGGATGAGTGGAGTGCACTGTGCACTCCCCTCAGAGCGCATGTATGTTTGGCCGGCCGTCTCGGCCTGGCCAAACACACATGCGCAGTGTGTTCTCTCCAGCCCGACACTGTGTTGCCAGGCTGGAGAGAGCAGGCACAGGCTTCCAGTCTGCCTGGGAGTGCCCTGGTTGGACGCTCCCAGCCAATCCTAACACTGCTCTGAGCAGCGTCAGGATTGGCCGCAGGGCAGGGTAGGGGCATGTGTCTGCAGCAACGATGGGAAGAGGAGTGGTGCGGTGGCAGATCAGGTAAGTTTTTTTAATTTTTTAATTTAATAATTGTACGACCCCCCCACATTCCCCTTGTGAGTGCAGCGAGCCACAACTGTGTGCATAGCTCCTTCAATTTGGCAGAGGTGGAGTAGGTAAAATCTGCCCATTCCCTGCAACGGATGGTTCCACCTGACATGGACCAGGGTCCATGCTGCAAGGAGTTGATTCAGCTGGTTGTATTTATTCTCGTTCCTTTACCCAGTAAGTGCCACAGAGCTATAAAACTGGGGAATGTAGGAAAAGAGATGAAGCCGGCTGCTATTGTGTTTCCCTTCTGCAACTTACACAGAGGGGAACACAGTGGCAGTCTCTCAGCCTTGTCATCATCTTTCACCATCCTGGAGTCAAGGCCGGGTCCTTTTGGGGTAGGCCCCAGCAAAATGTTTGTCATGTTGGCATAATCTTGTGTAATTTCAGTAATTTTGGGTTAATGTTTGTTATGTGAAATACCCAAAATTATGCTATCATACCACGTTGCGTAATTACATAAGGTCTGCAGCACAAACAATGCAAATGACTACAATGCGACTGCTGTTTGCAGCACTTGCGTTTTTTGCACTATTTTTTTAGAGTGAAATGAATCCTTGTGTCCAAAATTAACAAAAAGGTGCGTTTGATGCTAACGTACAGTGCCAAAATCCAGTCTTAAATTTCACATAATTATGCATAATTCTGCATCATTTTCCAAAACTTTTGTGCATTTAAGCAAACACAAATTCCGCAAATTTCGCACATCCCTACCTTTGAGTCAATAGCTTGAAAACATGGCTCTTTTGAATGTAAGTTCATCTAATTGCTTCATGCACTCTGGGATACCAAGTTTCAGATCTGGGTTTTAGTTTAATAATAACCTAGCGCACACTGGGAGCTGGAGTTCTAGTGCAGTTGTCAAGAACTTGGACTAGATTTCTACATTACAATATTTTATGAAAGAAAGTATGGACTGTGGAGTGGTGTCTGTGATGACTCCATAAGATTCACATGCCACCCTTACCAAGTGCTGCCTGTTGTTTTATAATGTAATGGTGCCCTTGCCTTGCACACATCCATGTATTCACTCCTCCTTCTGCTCTCTTTGCATTTAAGTTGCACTTATAAAGAAGGGTTCTAGCTTCACCTTTCTGATTTCAAATATTGCATTGGTGTCTAATACATTTTATCCTGATAGTCATGGAATTTGGGACCCGCGTTGGCACAGACCAACAGATCGTTGCAAGAGCGACATTGTCACGGACTGGTCATTCGGTGCAAGTGTTGTTCAAAATTGCCCGGTCAACTGGGCAAAATTGCACAGACACTGGTGTAATGCATATAATAGGGCCACTGTGAATGATAAACATTGTGCACTCTGAGGTTGTCTGATGTGTGGCTGAACTAGTGTGTCTGGCTCTTTGTAAGGGTCTCATGGTCTGGATGGTCAATACATGGCTATTTTACAGACATGTTTGACAGAACGAAACAGATATAGTTGTGCATGAAGCAGCTGGATTTTCAAAGAATACACATCTGATGCAAACATCGATGGAGAGTACCATTTCTGAAGGGAGTGGGACACAAAGGGATGCTGGAATTTAGTAGGCAGGAATAATGGCTGGATAGAGGGAGTCTACCATCCAATAGCAAACTATCATCACATCAGCAGCTGGGCCTAATGAACTAACAAAGCAGATTGGTGGGAACCTTCTCGGGCTAAAAATTGGAGGGAGGGTTGGGAAAAAGTCAGTCATTCAGGGGGCGGTGCAAGAATTGTATTACAGTTGAACCTGATCTCTCCTGAATACAGATCATTTAAAAGAACACTACCAGTCTAGTAGCCTCAACAAACTGGTGTTAGAGAAGCTTCACTGCTCCCCACCCCGGTGAAAGTGTTCTTTAGGACTCTGTGCATTGTTACTTACAGCAAAGCATCTCTATTTCTGAGTCAGTGATTGCAACACTGCCTCCTCCTCCCGAGATCTCTGTAATCCACGGCCAATGTCTATTGAGAAATTCAGCTCCAAAAGATTTCGATTTGGCTCAATAAAGCCTCCGTTCTTTCTCCTGCCCTTTTTAACTTCTTGCCAGTCCAGCTCTGACTTACTCGAGATCGGAGTAGGTTTCGCAAACACATTAAAAATGAGCTGATAACGTCTATGTTTGCTTAAGGACCAAGGCTATGTGGTCGCATCTTTCCCCTGCAGCACCATGAAAACCTCACAGGTGTGTGTGTGTTTGTATATATGTTTTAAAATTAGTTCTATAGGATAACAGTAGCAAAGAAGACAATTGATTATGATAAGTGTTAGAAATGGGTTTTTTGGTTGGCAGATAGGTTGCCCACTGTCCAAGCAAGAACCCTCACTCTAGTCAGGGTAAGTCACACACAATCCAAAATCAGCCTGTGCTCACCCTCTGGTAGCTTGGCACGAGCAGTCAGGCTTAACTTAGAAGGCAATGTGTAAAGCATTTGTGCAATAAATCATACAACACCATAGTATAACACCACAAAAATACACCACACAGTGTTTAGAAAAATATAGAATATTTATCTGGATAATTGTAGGTCAAAACGATCAAAGTTGCAATACGAATTTGTAAAGATATCACTGAAAAGTGATATTAAGAGTCTTTAAGTCTTTAAAAAGCAATAAAGTGTCTTTCAAGCACAGAGTACCTGGTTTCTGGTGGGAAATCTCCTCAGAGGGCCACAGGAGAAGAGATGCGTGGAAAAAGGGGTGTGTGCGTCGTTTTCCGCTCAGCACACACAGACTTGCGTCGTTCTTTTCCACGCGGGGAAGTCGGGCGTCGTTTTCCGGCGCGCAGACAGTCTCTTTTTGTGGATCGCGAGGATTACCAGATGTCCCGGGTCGGTGCGTGGATTCTCCTGCTTATTTTCCGGCTGCGCGTCGTTCTGCGGGGCTGCGCGTCGAAGTTTCGATCTCACGGTAGGCGTCGCGTCGATTTCTCCTTGGAAGTCGGGCGGCGTTGTCCTTGCGAGGCCGTGCGTCGAAATTTTGGTCTCACGGCAGGCGTCGCGTCGATTTCTCCTTGGAAGTCGGGCGGCGTTGTCCTTGCGAGGCCGTGCGTCAAAGTTTCGCACTCACGGTAGGCGTCGCGTCGATTTCTCCTTGGAAGTCGGGCGGCTTTGTCCTTGCGAGGTTGTGCGTCGAAGTCTCGATCGTCCCGAGGGCGTCGCGTTGATCAGCGTCGGTGTGCGGCGTTTTTCTCGCCGCGAAACAAGCTGTGCGTCGAAATTTTCGGCGCACGGAGCGTCCACGTGAAAGGAAGAAGTCTTTTTGGTCCTGAGACTTCAAGGAACAGGAGGCAAGCTCTATCCAAGCCCTTGGAGAGCACTTTCACAGCCAGACAAGAGTTCAGCAAGGCAGCAGGGCAACAGCAAGACAGCAGTCCTTTGGAGAAAGCAGACAGGTGAGTCCTTTGAGCAGCCAGGCAGTTCTTCTTGGCAGGATGTAGTTTCTGGTTCAGGTTTCTTCTCCAGCAAGTGTCTGATGAGGTAGGGCAGAGGCCCTGTTTTATACTAAGTTGTGCCTTTGAAGTGGGGGTGACTTCAAAGAGTCTCTAAGAAATGCACCAAGTTCCCTTTCAGCTCAATCCTGTCTGCCAGAGTCCCAGTAGGGGGTGTGGCAGTCCTTTGTGTGAGGGCAGGCCCTCCACCCTCCCAGCCCAGGAAGACCCATTCAAAATGCAGATGTATGCAAGTGAGGCTGAGTACCCTGTGTTTGGGGTGTGTCTGAGTGAATGCACAAGGAGCTGTCAACTAAACCTAGCCAGACGTGGATTGAAGGGCACAACAAGATTTTAGGGCAAAGAAATGCTCACTTTCTAAAAGTGGCATTTCTAGAATAGTAATATTAAATCCGACTTCACCAGTCAGCAGGATTTTGTATTACCATTCTGGCCATACTAAATATGACCTCCCTGCTCCTTTCAGATCAGCAGCTGCCACTTCAACAGTGTAGGAGGGCAGCCCCAATGTTAGCCTATGAAGGGAGCAGGCCTCACAGTAGTGTAAAAACGAATTTAGGAGTTTTACACTACCAGGACATATAACTACACAGGTACATGTCCTGCCTTTTACCTACACAGCACCCTGCTCTAGGGGATACCTAGGGCACACATTAGGGATGACTTATATGTAGAAAAAGGGGAGTTCTAGGCTTGGCAAGTACTTTTAAATGCCAAGTCGAAGTGGCAGTGAAACTGCACACACAGGCCTTGCAATGGCAGGCCTGAGACAAGGTTAAGGGGCTACTGAGGTGGGTGGCACAACCAGTGCTGCAGGCCCACTAGTAGCATTTAATCTACATGCCCTAGGCACATGTAGTGCACTCTAATAGGGACTTATAGGTAAATTAAATAGTCAATCATGGATAAACCAATCAATAGTACAATTTACACAGAGAGCATATGCACTTTAGCACTGGTTAGCAGTGGTAAAGTGCTCAGAGGTCAAAAGCCAACCACAACAGGTCAGAAAAAATAGGAGGAAGGAGGCAAAAAGTTTGGGGATGTCCCTGTCAAAAAGCCAGGTCCAACATGACCCCCCACCAGCCTAAAGCCAGGGGAGAACAATCACTATCCTGATGTACTTCCCTGTTTGAGGCGACAGAACAAGGACCCAGGCCCACAACAGCAGGGGCATGCTCCAGTTCTTCGCCTTCTTGACTCCCATTGGATCCCTCTGTCCATACTCTCAGGGCCCATTAAGCCCAACCATGGGGAACCTTTCTCCTTTCCTGCGGATCCCATCTGTGCAGCACCTAACCTTACTTTGCTCACAGATGTATCCCAGGAGCAGGATAGTACCCCCATGACCAACATAGTGGTGTTGCCCACTCTACCCCTGGGGTGTGACACTTGTCCCCTCCCCAGGGATAACTCTGTCCACCCGGACAGCAAGCCACAGTGATTACTGACAGCTGCCAGGGATGAGAGCCAGGCCCCAGGCCTCTCAAAGCTCTCCAACCACTGTGGCTGTGGAGAGTGGGGGGCGGTAGCCCCAGGTGCTGGGCACCCTTTAACCACTCTCCCTTCCACCAGGTCAGGGATGACAGCCTGAACCTGGTCCTCCCCTCTGGGGCTTTGTACCCTCCCTCCTGGAGTGGTACCCCCAGAGTCCAACATGGCCAGGGGGCTTACAGAAGTCGCCCTGTACCATTCCTCCACCAGTGCAGGGCTGTTAACCTGCCACTGGCCCTCCAACCTGGGGTCTGTACCTTCAGGTTGGACTAGGGCCCGGGGTGAGGCTTCCCTCCCCCTGCCCTCCCTTCTGGGGTCCAGCACCCTCCAACTAGGAGTGGCCTCCTCAGAAGACAACATGGTAGGGGCACTGTTATCAGTAGCCCCTCCCTCCAGGTCCGGGGGGACACCCTGAACCTGGTCTTCCAGCCCAGGGTCTGTACCCTCAGACGGGATCACCGCCTGGCAAACCAGGACTTCCTGGGAGGCACACCTACCCCCCACCAGGTCAGAGTTTAACCTCTGCACCTGCCCATTCAACTCAGAGTTACCACCCTGAAGTTGAACAATTGCCTGGCACGCCAGGACTTCCTGGAGGGCACACTGACCCTCCACCAGGTCAGAGTTTAACCTCTGCACCTGACCATTCAACTCAGAGTCACCACCCTGAAGTTGAACAATTGCCTGGCACACCAGGACTTCCTGGAGGGCACACTGACCCTCCACCAGGTCAGAGTTTAACCTCTGAGCCTGGTTCCCCAACCCAGGGTCACCACCCTGAGGTTGGGCAATTGCCTGGCACGCCAGGACTTTCTGGGGGGCACACCTACCCCCCACCAGGTCAGAGTTTAACCTCTGAACCTGGTCATCCAACCCAGAGTCAACACCCTGAGGTTGGACAATTGCCTGGCACAGCAGGGCTTCTTGGAAGGCACACCTACCTCCCACCAGGTCAGAGTTTAACCTCTGAACCTGGGTATCCAACCCAGAGTCAGCACTCTGAGGTTGAACAATTGCCTGGCACGCCAGGACTTCCTGGAGGGCACACTGACCCTCCACCAGGTCAGAGTTTAACCTCTGAACTGGGCCATTCAACTCAGAGTTACCACCCTGAAGTAGAACAATCGCCTGGCACGCCAGGACTTCCTGGAGGGCACACTGACCCTCCACCAGGTCAGAGTTTAACCTCTGAACCTGGTTCTCCAACCTAGGGTCACCATCCTGAGGTTGGACAACTGCCTGGTACACCAGGGCTTTCTGGGGGGCACACCTACCCCCCACCAGGTCAGAGGTTAACCTCTGAACCTGGATATCCAACCCAGAGTCACCACCCTGAGGTTGAACCATTGCCTGGCAGGCCAGGAATTTCAGGGAGGCACACCTACCTCCCACCAGGTCAGAGTTTAACCTCTGAGCCTGGTTCTCCAACCCAGGGTCACCACCCTGAGGTTGAACCATTGCCTGGTATACCAGGACTTTCTGGGGGGCACACCTACCCCCCACCAGGTCAGAGTTTGACCTCTGAACCGGGTTAGCCAACCCAGAGTCACCACCCTGAGGTTGGGCCATTGCCTGGCACCCCAGGACTTTCTGGGAGGCACACCTACCTCCCACCAGGTCAGAGTTTAACCTCTGAACCTGGCCATCCAACCCAGAGTCGACACCCTGAGGTTGGACAACTGCCTGGCACGCCAGGACTTTCTGGGGGGCACACCTACCCCCCACCAGGTCAGAGTTTGACCTCTTCACCTGGTAAGCCAACCCAGAGTCACCACCCTGAGGTTGAGCCATTGCCTGGCATTCCAGGACTTTCTGGGGGGCACATCTACCCCCCACCAGGTCAAAGTTTAACCTCTGAACCCGGTTATCCAACCCAGAGTCACCACCCTGAGGTTGAATCTTTGCCTGGCATGCCAGGACTTCCTGGGGGGCACTCTCACCCCCCACAAGGGACACGCCGTCCCCAAGGGCCACACAAGAGTCTGGTTGGCGCAGGTCTCCCGACCTCTGCCCATCCGGCAGAGTCTGGGTTTCCCCCAAACCAGAAACGGTCTCACCTGGGTCATTCCTGGGGGGCTCTGCTCTCAGAGCTGACCCCTGACTTTCAAGATCCTCCACTGGGGTCTGCCACCCCCTCTCAACCCTATGTCTGGACTTCTGCACCCCCTCACTAGGAGTGGTACTGCCAGACACCAGAACTGTTGGGATGCTGTCTACAGTCATCCCCCCAAGTTCTTCTGACACTGCGGGGCTTCCCTCAAAAGGTGGCCCTACGGTACAGGTTAGGCTCTGAGACCTACCTGGGACACTACAATCCTCTCCCACCTCACTTGGTCGGGAACCACCTAGACCACTCCCTTCAGGAGCACCCCCAAATGCCTCTTCAGACTCTCTGGTACTCACCCAAAAGTCTGCCTCCACTGTAAGTTCCCTGGGGTCAGAGAACTCACACTCCACCTGGTGTTGGCGTAGCTCTGGAAAATAAGGACCAGACATATGCTCTCCAGCAATTACATCACTCTGCCCTTCACATGTATTAACCACAGTACCCTTCACCCAACCACCTAGTAACTCAGCCTTGGAAAAGCACTCTACATCACCCTCTTGAGACTGGTGAGACAGTTTCTGTCTGTCCCTGACACTCAACCCAAAGTCTTCTGGGATGTCTCTACACTCTATATCCAGGACGTCCACCAGGGGGGAACCCTTTTCTCTGTCACTCTCTGCTAGAGTCAGTAAAGTGTCCCTCCCCCCAGTAGGAATATGACTCCCTGTGCCAGTTCCCCAATCCTTCTCAGGGACCCTGTGCATAACGGGAACTACCTCATACCCTTGAACCGCCTGGGGTGTGTCAACTCTCTTCTTCAAGTTGGGTACCACATCTCTGGGCTTGTGCCCTTCTTCAGCAGTACTAGATGCAAGATTTTTGCTGCCACCATCTGAACTGGACTCAGCCCTTCCGGCCTCCAGTTTCAGCTCTTTACAGCTCAGCTCTTGAGCTGCAATCTTTTCTTCTTCCAGGGCTAAGAGACTTGCTGCCTCAGCCCTTTCAATAAACTCATCTAGCTCTTCCATCCACCGTGCTTGAGCCATGAGCCATTCTTTTTTCACTGGGTCTCTTTCCTCATCTGAGTCGTCCTCCTCCTCCTCTGAGGGGTACTTAGTCATTTGGTTTCTTGCTGCCTCTCTCTCTGCCCATCTGTCTTCCTCCCAGACTATGTAGGCATGTAGCATCTCTGCTTTAGTAGATCTCTTTGCTACAGGAAGGCCACATTCTCTGCAAAGCTTCCTTAGGTCAGCCTTAGTGAGGTGGTCAGTAGGCAAAAAGAATAAGTAGGTAAGCGATCCCATTCTGATAGGATCTTACCAGCAAAAACCAAAATCCAAAGTCCAAAATATCAATAGTATATCCAGGAGGACATCAGAGACCAAAAGTCAAAAAAGAGATGAAAAATCAAGTTGACCTTCAACTGTGGGTAGGTAGTGAAATACTTAGCTACTGTATGTCACTGCACAAACACAAGTCCTATCCTCACCGCTGATCACCAATGTTAGAAATGGGGTTTTTGGTTGGCAGATAGGTTGCCCACTGTCCAAGCAAGAACCCTCACTCAAGTCAGGGTAAGTCACACACAATCCAAAATCAGCCTGTGCTCACCCTCCGGTAGCTTGGCACGAGCAGTCAGGCTTAACTTAGAAGGCAATGTGTAAAGCATTTGTGCAATAAATCATACAACACCATAGTATAACACCACAAAAATACACCACACAGTGTTTAGAAAAATATAGAATATTTATCTGGATAATTGTAGGTCAAAACGATCAAAGTTGCAATACGAATTTGTAAAGATATCACTGAAAAGTGATATTAAGAGTCTTTAAGTCTTTAAAAAGCAATAAAGTGTCTTTCAAGCACAGAGTACCTGGTTTCTGGTGGGAAATCTCCTCAGAGGGCCACAGGAGAAGAGATGCGTGGAAAAAGGGGTGTGTGCGTCGTTTTCCGCTCAGCACACACAGACTTGCGTCGTTCTTTTCCACGCGGGGAAGTCGGGCGTCGTTTTCCGGCGCGCAGACAGTCTCTTTTTGTGGATCGCGAGGATTACCAGATGTCCCGGGTCGGTGCGTGGATTCTCCTGCTTATTTTCCGGCTGCGCGTCGTTCTGCGGGGCTGCGCGTCGAAGTTTCGATCTCACGGTAGGTGTCGCGTCGATTTCTCCTTGGAAGTCGGGCGGCGTTGTCCTTGCGAGGCCGTGCGTCGAAATTTTGGTCTCACGGCAGGCGTCGCGTCGATTTCTCCTTGGAAGTCGGGCGGCGTTGTCCTTGCGAGGCCGTGCGTCAAAGTTTCGCACTCACGGTAGGCGTCGCGTCGATTTCTCCTTGGAAGTCGGGCGGCTTTGTCCTTGCGAGGTTGTGCGTCGAAGTCTCGATCGTCCCGAGGGCGTCGCGTTGATCAGCGTCGGTGTGCGGCGTTTTTCTCGCCACGAAACAAGCTGTGCGTCGAAATTTTCGGCGCACGGAGCGTCCACGTGAAAGGAAGAAGTCTTTTTGGTCCTGAGACTTCAAGGAACAGGAGGCAAGCTCTATCCAAGCCCTTGGAGAGCACTTTCACAGCCAGACAAGAGTTCAGCAAGGCAGCAGGGCAACAGCAAGACAGCAGTCCTTTGGAGAAAGCAGACAGGTGAGTCCTTTGAGCAGCCAGGCAGTTCTTCTTGGCAGGATGTAGTTTCTGGTTCAGGTTTCTTCTCCAGCAAGTGTCTGATGAGGTAGGGCAGAGGCCCTGTTTTATACTAAGTTGTGCCTTTGAAGTGGGGGTGACTTCAAAGAGTCTCTAAGAAATGCACCAAGTTCCCTTTCAGCTCAATCCTGTCTGCCAGAGTCCCAGTAGGGGGTGTGGCAGTCCTTTGTGTGAGGGCAGGCCCTCCACCCTCCCAGCCCAGGAAGACCCATTCAAAATGCAGATGTATGCAAGTGAGGCTGAGTACCCTGTGTTTGGGGTGTGTCTGAGTGAATGCACAAGGAGCTGTCAACTAAACCTAGCCAGACATGTTTTGAAGGGCACAACAAGATTTTAGGGCAAAGAAATGCTCACTTTCTAAAAGTGGCATTTCTAGAATAGTAATATTAAATCCGACTTCACCAGTCAGCAGGATTTTGTATTACCATTCTGGCCATACTAAATATGACCTCCCTGCTCCTTTCAGATCAGCAGCTGCCACTTCAACAGTGTAGGAGGGCAGCCCCAATGTTAGCCTATGAAGGGAGCAGGCCTCACAGTAGTGTAAAAACGAATTTAGGAGTTTTACACTACCAGGACATATAACTACACAGGTACATGTCCTGCCTTTTACCTACACAGCACCCTGCTCTAGGGGATACCTAGGGCACACATTAGGGATGACTTATATGTAGAAAAAGGGGAGTTCTAGGCTTGGCAAGTACTTTTAAATGCCAAGTCGAAGTGGCAGTGAAACTGCACACACAGGCCTTGCAATGGCAGGCCTGAGACAAGGTTAAGGGGCTACTGAGGTGGGTGGCACAACCAGTGCTGCAGGCCCACTAGTAGCATTTAATCTACATGCCCTAGGCACATGTAGTGCACTCTAATAGGGACTTATAGGTAAATTAAATAGTCAATCATGGATAAACCAATCAATAGTACAATTTACACAGAGAGCATATGCACTTTAGCACTGGTTAGCAGTGGTAAAGTGCTCAGAGGTCAAAAGCCAACCACAACAGGTCAGAAAAAATAGGAGGAAGGAGGCAAAAAGTTTGGGGATGTCCCTGTCAAAAAGCCAGGTCCAACAATAAGGGAGGTTGAGAGACTTGTCACTTACAAGAACTTGCTGAATCTCTAACGTTTTGCAGGTAAGACAGTTACTAACATTCCGCTAAGTTATTTAGTCAGCTCTTCAGCAGCAAGCAAGAAACTCTTGAGGAGATACAAATAGGATTAAGGCATCAACGCAGTGATGTCATCAGAAGTCAGAGGTTGTGTGAGATCACTACCGCTACCCCATACACTTTGATGATCTGAGATACATAATGCCTTCTTTATTGTAGTCATGTTTCTTGCTAAATTCTTTTGAAAATCGCCAGTGTTAGCTTATCACGACACATTATGAAAAGCACTAGCGAAGCCACTAGGTCTGACGATGGCGGCCAGCCTTTGGCTTTGTCAATGTTTGCTTTGCTGTGATTTTCGCAACACTTTATTGCTGAGGTAGATTTGGAGCCCTTTTTCATAAAAAAAAAATATATATATATATATATATATATATTAAAACATGGCTAAATGCAAAAATTGCAGTCTCCAAAACCACAATTTCCCCTAGTATTACCAGACACTAATGTGCACTACTTTGTGTGTGGATGTACCCCATGTGAAACAGCAGAATGCCATCATTTATACTAAAGCTAAGCAATGGCTGAAGAGGGTTGACCCATTGCTCTACGGTATATGCTTTAGTGGGCACAAGAATAATGCAAATGGTTTGTGTGTGTGTGTGCGTGTGTGTGTGTGTGCGTGCACGCGCGCGCGTACATGTATAACCCACACTGTGAGGGATGGTTCGGGATGGAGAGAGAGAAAGAGTTTTTTTAACAGCCAGATCAAGGGGTCTTGGCTAACGCCAGACCTAACCAGAAGGAGGCGGAATAACTTAAATGGAAAATGTACAATTGAAACAACAAAGGCAAGTATCCAGCTCTAAGGATGCCACGTGTTTCGCTCACTTATTGATCACAAAGGTGGGTACCTAAGGACCACTCTGACAGGGTGGCATTTGTGCACAGTCCCGGGTAAATGCACAGGCCACGGTTTGCATTTTATAAGCACTGTGAAGAACTGGGTGGTGGCTTCTGTGAAGTGGCTTGTGTTTGCCAACAAGAGGAACCAGGACTGATCTTAGCACTGATTGTCTGTTAGATTAGGTGAGTACATCTGATACCATAGAAGGTATTAAAAAAGCCACACACTACCGGTTTACAGCATAGCTGATGCTTCTAAGTCAGCCGGCCAGGACTGGACGCTTCCCTCCTACATGCCAGACGTGTGAGGGCAACTCTGCATCATTCCAAGAGTTACTGACTAACCTATCAGATCACACCACAACCGCGAGGAACTACCTCTCTGCGGGCTCACTGACTGACTCTCCTCCACGCAAGACGTTTCGTACGTATTCATCCTTGCTTAATTTCCCCACCACAGCGCCTTGAGGCTTCAGCACATCGAAATGCAGTACTTTACAACAACAAAAATTACATAACATATACACAAAAAAGTTGTTGTAAAGGGCAGGGTGAACGTTGTGGGGGTGAATAAAGTATTACTTCAGGAGTAGTCGGTTAGGTTCGTAATAACAAATAACACACTATGTGTGATATAATAACCTCTGACAGGAACTTAGTGAGCACATTCCAGTACAGACAGTGTCACGTAAATGAGGACTGCATTTAGGAGAAAGCAGATGAGAGCGCGTGCGCGTGGTTTTGAACAGAGTGCAGACATTGACGGGTGCATCATTTCCACCTCTGGGTAGATACACATGGTTGGGCCTTACCCTTCCTGGAGATGTGCACCTCCAGCCGCGGGTGCGAGTCTCTGATGGCCTCGGCCAGGCGCTCCTCCTTCTCCGGGGCAGCCACGGTCCTCTCCGGCATCAGGCGCACCCTCAGCCTCCCGGCGCCTGTGCGCAGCCACCAGTCGAAGAGCTCCGTCAGGTTCAAGCGCAGGGCCCCCCCGGCTGCGCTCAGGACCTGCTCTTCCCATGCCCGGCCGTGGTTGCAGCCCTTCAGGATCAGCGCCTGCCCCAGCGGCAGTACTAGCTGCTTGGACCTGCGCAGGTTCCTCACCGAGCCCTCGTTCAGCACCGTGGACAGGGGTCGGTGCTGAACCGACTCGGCTAACTCCCTGGGCACCTGGTGTCTAAGGTGCAGCGGGCTCCAGCGCCGGGACCTGCCGGGGGTCCTGGGGTAAGCTGGTGTCGAGCATCTGGGAAGGGCTCGTCTGGACTCTCCCGGGCCTGAGCTCGCTCCACTGGGCATCGGTGCTCTTTCTTCCCCAGGTTTCGGAACCTTGGTCAGCGCAGCTTCCTCCGCCCTGTGTGAGTTCAGGACGCTGGACAGAGCTCCTCCGGTCGCTGACTTCGGTGCCTCGGACTCGGCTTCTTCGGTCGCTGGTTTCAGTGCCTTGGACAGAGCTTCACTCGCGGTTTCTTGGTTGTCAGAGTTCAACCCCTTGGATAGCGCTTCTTCCGTAGTATTAACATTCAGTGCCTTGGTTACCGTCTGTCTTGGGGTATCTGAGTTTAGTTCCATGTAGAGCGCCTCTTTTGCCGAGTTTAACTCGGGTGACTTGGAAAGTCCCTCTCCCGAGGCTTCCGCGTACCCGTCTTTGGATAGCGCCTCTCCCCTGGTGTCCCAACTCGGTGCCTTGGATAGCGCCTCACCCGCAGTGTTCAAGTTCAGTTCCTCTGTAGGCGCCCCTTCTGTAGCGTCCAAGTTTATTTCCTCCAAAAGCGCCGATTCTGTTGTGTCTGAGTTCCGTAACTTGGTCGACTCTTGCCCCAAATCTCCTGAGACCAGCCCCCCGGCCAGAGCGTTCACTGATCCTGAGTCCGAGTTTAGTGTATTTTTGAGGGTTTCTTCTTCGAATGTTGTGCCCGAGTCTAGTGCCTGTGGGTACAGGCCCTTCCCGGTGCCCCGTGTCCTTCCTTGGATGTGCTTGTACCCCTCCTGCTCTCCGGGCAGGTACTGACCTGCAGGCACCCCCGGGCTCCAGGCACTCCCGGCCCACCGCCTGGCCCTGAGTGGACTCTCGTGGTGCTTCTCCTTGGGTGGCCCATGCCGGTCCTCCTCATCAAAGTGAACTGACTCCTCGCTCCCAGGCCGGACCCCGTGTTCCACGGCCGCCATCAGGGCCCCACACCCCAGGGTCAGGACACAGGTGACCTCCCAGCGCCCCTGGTCCTCCGCGGGGTGCACCCCCAGCAGGTCCCGCAGCGCCGTGCGCAGTGTAGCCGGCAGGATGAAGTCAAGGGACAGGTTCTTCCTCTTGAGCCGGGTGGCTCCGGGCTCCCGCTGCCGAGGGACAGGGGACCCGCGCAGGGCAGCCTGTGCCAGGACTGCCGCGGCGCAGCACAGCTGGAGAAGGGTACGTGCCCTCATCCTGGCACGGATAAGGAATTGAAAGAGGCTGGACGAAGGGTGCAAGAGACAGGGCGGCGCTGCTGCTGCCTCCTCACTTTAAACACAGCCCCTCGAAGCTTGCACGCACCTTAATTGAGATCACATACAGCGCCTCATATCCTCAGATGAACTCTGCAGGAACTGGTGGGTTCTGCGAGCCCTCATCCTTGCAAGGGGAGGTTGAGGCGACCGGTGCTGCAGAGAGGAGCGACGCTGCTGCCACCTCACTTTAAAAAGAGTTTCTCGAAGCTTTCGTGCACCCTGG
The DNA here is from genome assembly GCF_031143425.1 of Pleurodeles waltl. NCBI lineage: Eukaryota > Metazoa > Chordata > Amphibia > Caudata > Salamandridae > Pleurodeles > Pleurodeles waltl. Next base: position 148,643,233 of record NC_090444.1, on the reverse strand, counting down.
TCTAGATGACACGAACAGCGCCTATTTCTACGATTAACTGCGCAGGAGCTGAAGGAAGCTGAAGGGAGGAGTCCTGTAAGAAAGAGCGGGAAAACTCCACTGGCACTGTTGTCTACTCACATTAACCACATCCTCCTCCGTTAGATGCACACTCTGATTGGGATCGCATACCCATATATCCATGAGTTAACCATGCAGCAGCTGAAGAAACGTAAATGTCTTCGCAAAGGAGCGTTTACTAGGGGCAGTCTTCATTCATCTGACGTAAATCTTGCTGCGGTTTTGCACAGATTCTTTTCGGCTTTTTGCAACTTTTCCAATTTCTCAGCCGAGTCCCGAATTGAAAGAGTCGATCCGCGCGCTTACAGATCAGTCTCTGTTTACAAACGTGGCTTTCGAATTTCACTGTCACTGCAGAGACACCCGGGGGAGGGGGGTGAAGGGGAAGTGGGGTCAGAGCTTCTGCTACGTGATTGAAAGAGTGGGGACTGTCAAGAGGGGGGAGTTGACGATGCTGAAGCGGATAAGTTCAAGTGCCTCCTTCTGATGACTCTCTCTGCTGATGCTCTCCGGTGGCGCTCCCTGGAGGTCCGCACTGGTGATGGCCCCAGTTATACCTACAGGGAGGGCAGGTGGGGGCACATGTGATACTCTCGAGTGATGCTTTCAGGTGATGCCCCCAGATGCTCGAATGGGACGTTCCCAGGTCAGGATCTCATCGCTGCCTCCAGCAGGCGATACTCTCCGGTGGCGCTCCCTGGAGGTGCGCACTGGTGATGGCCCCAGTTATACCTACAGGGAGGGCAGGTGGGGGCACATGTGATGCTCCCGGATGCTCGAACGGGACGTTCCCAGGTCAGGATCCCATCGCTGGTTCCAGCAGGCGATACTCTCCGGTGGCGCTCCCTGGAGGTGCGCACTGGTGATGGCCCCAGTTATACCTACAGGGAGGGCAGGTGGGGGCACATGTGATGCTCTCGAGTGATGCTTTCAGGTGATGCCCCCAGATGCTCGAATGGGACGTTCCCAGGTCAGGATCTCATCGCTGCCTCCAGCAGGCGATGTTCTGGAGGTGCAGACTGGTGATGGCCCCAGTTATACCTACAGGGAGGGCAGGTGGGGGCACATGTGATGCTCCCGGATGCTCGAACGGGACGTTCCCAGGTCAGGATCTCATCGCTGCCTCCAGCAGGCGATGCTCTGCGGTGACGCTCTCACGGGTCTGGAGACCTCTCACTTCCCCCCCAGTTGAGTGGAGCGGTGCTAGCCCGAGAGAGGCGAGGTGCAGTCGTGCGTCTGCGGTGGCCGCGAGCTGCAGCCGGACTGAGCTGCAGAGAGGCGGGAGAGGGAGAGCAGGGGCACGAGTCTCCCCTCTGCCTAGCCTAGCCACCCCTGGAGATGGGGTTTACGGGCTCCAACTCCCAGCCATCACCTGCCACTACCCGACGTCAGCCCCGCGGGACTCCCAAACCAATGCCTCCTCAAGGAAGCGCTCACATGTAACTACAGGGAGGGGAGGCGCTAGCGAACGGGCTCATTCAGAAAAGCGCCAGCTCAGCTGCTGCTCTCGCAGTGTGGAGCAGGCACGGCTGTGCGGGAAAGGCGTGTGCAAGCACGGGACAGAAGCAGGCAGCGGGGCGAGCTGGCGGGGCAGACCTCACTGGTGGGGAACATGTAGCTGCAATTCCGCAAATAGAGACGTGGGAGTTTTGCCCAGTATTAATTGCATTGTAACCACCCTATGGCACAAAATATCTTCAGTGCACTTTGCATCAGCACCTTCTTCAACAGGAAGCCAATTTGTTTGTAAAGGTTAATTGAGAACCCCCGCCCCACCCAACCGCCTCGCGCCCGAATTTAGTAAAGACCTGTAGCCTGTTCCAAAACGCCCAGTGTGCTGATGTGGCACAGGACGCAGACCTGTCTCGTGTAGTGCCAGATGATCAATTATCATTTTCAGAATACGGTCCTACTTAAATATAATCCACAAAAGAATTGCCCAATTCAAATTAACATAGAGAGGCTGCATCCGGTGGGACCACCGTTTTATAAATTATATTTAGGAGACTAATTACATGTGTGACAGATGATTTTTATACATGTGATATTCTGACATACAACCAAGTGTCTGCAGCGTAGATCAAATCTCTACTGACAAGGACCTGTTAGGAAATACGTGTGCAGTAGATGCCTAATTCTATTCTCTCTGTGTGAACTCCCTGGTAGCTGTGGCACAGAGCAGGCAAAATTAATTTAGGGAAATGCATAAAGTAAAACAGTTAAAAAATCAAAACACAACACAAAAAAATAAAAACAGAGATAAGTTTAATGAACAAAACAACACCAAAACGAGACAAATTCTATAAGGGAAATGAGAGATGTGATTTTTTAAACATTTAGGGCAAAAAACACCAAGAAAGAGTAAAGCACCAATCAGAAGACGCTGAGGTTGGCCAAGAAATAGGTGCAGATGATACACCAAGCAGAGCATTCTGGGCAAAGATTTTACCTTCTGACTAATCATCTGAAATGGAAGTTGAAAGAATTCACTAAGAGAGTAAGGTTGCAGGTTCCATCCCGCAAAGTCCAATGCAAATGGCGAGCTTGTTGACAAAGTCCGGTTGAAGCCATTGGTTTAGGTGGAAAAGGCTGAGCAAGAGAAGTTCCAAAGTTCGCAGCTGCCACAATGTTCACGTCTGATGGATACTTTTGACACTTTTGCCCCATCAAAATTTCCACTTTCAGACTTAGACACTGATTTAGAGTTTGTCGGTGAGGTTACTCCATCACAAACATAACAAGTATATTATAGGTCTTATTAAATGTGCATGACACTTGTGATAATGCAGACGGGATATCTGTAAAGCTTGTACTAGAGTAACCTGCCCCCAGACTCTAAATCCGGCCCTTAGTCTTTTTTTATGGAGCTCAAAATCAGTAAGTGGGACAAGCTTTGAACTGTACCTAATGCCTGCTTGAAATCAGACACTTTGCTGTGCGGTCTCGCTGATGCTCCAGAGGCCTTGGAAGTCTAACATTTTGTTAAGTTCCAACTTTCCAGACTTTCTGGAGCAGGTGCACTTGGTCACTTCTAATGCTCGCAAGATCTCAGGGACAACATTCAGGAGCCAGACTTACTGAGGCAGAGGCCACCAGTTGGGTCCAGCCCATGTCCAGTTGCTCCGGTCGGATGTGCACTTTAGAAGAAATACCTCTTGCAGCTTTTTGTGCCCTGTTAGTAACACAGGATGTCATCTAAATGACTGTGGGCATCCTTTGCTTAGTTCTGGCTAGAAGCTGCAGCAGGTCTAGCCCTTCACATACCTATTGGGGTCTCAAACAGCATGTCCAGTATTCTCCTGTTCACCCAGTGATCCAGAGAGTATTCCAATGAGCTGTGGGTTAGGTGTCACTTTTGTAGGATTTAGTAGCTAGTGGGTTGGGAAGGATATTCCTGGACACTCCCTAACAAATGAGAACAACAGTTCCCAGGAGTAACTCTTCCTATATTTGCAACACGTCCCATTTGCTTGACTGCAAGTTATCTACAGTTCACTATTGTGAGGCAAATCCAGGACAGCAGCACATTTGTGTCACTGGAGGCTGCTGCTGTTCTAGCCAACAGTATGGTTAGGGATATGAGCTGTCTTCTCCTCCTTAACTACACCAAACAGGATCTGGGAACAAAAATAGTAAAGAGAGCCCAGTGAACAAAAGGGTTCTCTTCCCCAGGTTTCCCTTTAAACTTAATTATAAAGGGACATGCCTCATCCTAGTCTCTTTCAAGCTAATGAAGTTTCAGAACCCTGTCCTCCCCTAGCTCCCATTCCTGAGCTATTATGGTAAGTAAGGTGCAAATAATGCCTATTATCTAAAAATTAAGACAGTGAGACGGGATAGGGGCTGGTTGGTGCTCATACCCCCTAGCAGACTGGAGTGTTTACGGGGCCTTTCAGGAGCTGATTTTCCTGACCTGCTAACCCTAAGATAGTAAGGCGGGATAGGGGCTAAATTAAAGTTATCACTCCCTTATTTAGTATGGTAAAGTAGGGTTCTTTACTGTCCAAAAGGAATATTAAGGAATATTTTCAAAGGTTTACCTTAAGGTTTTAAAGCTGCAGCAGCTAGGCTTCACAGGTGGGCCTGAAACCATGCTTTCTTTGCTAGCCGAACATGTGCTGCAATCCACAGGTGACATTTAACTCTGGCATGCAGTTTCTGCATTTCCTGTCTCATATACTGTGGCCTTGCTGGGGAGTTAAATATGCCAATTAAGTATTAGCTGATTTTAGCTTGTTTTAGGTGTCAAACGCATTCACTGAGTACTGGACTGCAGTGCCCCAGTATTCAGAGGTAAAAAAACTGCAGCATCGATTCACAAAAATGAGAGTGACCACACAAAATGAGACACTTCCTCACAGTCGCCGTTTCCAGCAATCTCTCTCAAAATCAAGAGAATTTATGTACCTGCATGTAATCTGGTGCTAAATGGAAGATACTAAACTGCATTAAGCTCAGTTGCGACAAAACTAACCAAGGTCTTATATTTGGACAGCAGTGGTCATTTTAACCCCCACGTTAATGGCCTCCAGATTTGAGACCCGCTCCTACTCCGGTCAGTTCTGCTAAAAGCCTTGGTGGCTTTTTTGACACTAAGTTATGTTTTTCTACCCAAATAAGCAAGACAGTGCTTCAAGCTCCCATCCCCTCCGGCCTTGATTACAGGAATTCTTTCTACTAAGGGGCACCACACTGACTCTCACATCGGCCTAGAGACTGTTCAGAAATCTGGAGATCAATTTATCTTGAATCTTCCCGCTTCTGCCTCAGTTTTTTCCTACCTTGAGAGTGTACATTGGCTGCCCATCCACTGCTCTATTTTGAAAGCTCTCTGCTTCACTCACAGACTAATCAATAATTCTGGTCCAATCTACTTCAGAAATAACGTTTTTACCCCAGCATCCCTCCCACCCATCTCTGTGCCTCATCTTCAAAGAAGCTGGTCATTCTGAAGATCAGATAAGCAGACTGGAAGGGCGATCATTTTCCTATATGCCTGCCAAACACTGGTACTCCCTTCCAGCACATGCCAGCAGCAACGCCAGCTTCAGTCCATTCAGGAAAAAACTGAAAAACATGGCGGTTCTGCAATCTTATTCCCTTATTAGTACTCTGTGTCTGCTAGTGCACGGATACCCTCTGGGTCACCGCTGCGTTTTATAAAATGGCTTCTTCACGATCATCATCACCATCCTCTTCCTCTTCAAGCAGAATATGCTGCATATTAAATCATATTACTTCTGTGTGAATGTGAACTCGAAAGACCACCATGACCTTTCAGTCATGAATAACCACACCAGTTTAATATGATTTTGTGAAGTTTATTCCCTATTGATTACAATTCTACTAGCAAGTTTATTAGTCTCAAAACCAAGAAACACATTAGCATGGTCACAATATGGCAACTCTGATAAGATTTCATCAAAGCAAGAATCACAAACCTTAGAATAAAACACGGCGTCAGCATAGGTTATCTTCAGCAGAGTAACATCACGTTATTCAACAAAGCATAGATTCAGTCATTTGTCTATTTGCGTCAGTTTTGTGATCCCCTCTCAACTAACCTCGAATTAGCATTAGCATGTTGGGCTTCATGCAAAACAATTTAGTAACACCAATTTAGAAAACATCTAGCTATGGTCTCTGTCAAAAGAAGCAGTTGGTACCTAGAAAGGAAAAGCAAAAAGACAATGACAATTTCATTGTCATATAGTTACCCTCCGTATTTGGGTTAGCACTCAGGTTCGATCTTCGTCCCCAGGACATCAGTTGATTCGCCATCAGCCAGGAATTCAGCAATTGGGTAAAAGGGGCACTTCCCTCATAAGGAGGTAAAGTGTAAACGGGCAATTTATAAGGCAAGAATGATTTTAAGAACCAAACAGCAAAGTCTCTATGCAGAGTGACAAAGTGTCTGGGTCATAGCAAATCGCATCAGCATCTCCCCTAACTCTCTCCTATCGCTCCTGTTCTCTAGTCTCCATTCTAACTTACTTCCTGGTGTCAAGGGTTTTTATCCCATTTTCGTTGTACATTCCCCTAAAATTTGTTTGGACAAGGGGTTGCACCCCACTATCTTTAACCAATTGTCTTTACATTAGCTCATCGAATTTGTCACCCCATAACAGTTCTCACATATTTTATTGGTGCTTATGATTGACGTCTTTAGCGGGTGGAATGTCCGGTATGATTTCATAGTCTTGTGGTCCTTTGCACATCTTTGGTCAGTGGCTCCATTGTCTGTACCGGTTCAGGCGACCTTGTACCTGTTCCTCGTCTACAGTGTTGGATTCAGCTAAAATGTTTCTACAAGCAAGTCGAATTTCATGAGAACGGATCTACTACAGTTACATTCAGCTTCTAGTTTGGAGAAAAAACAAGAGTTCATGTCCTTCAGCAAGTCAGCACACTGCACGTTAGAAAAACACATTTAATATGAGAGTCAGGCAGCTAGGCCTCGACTCATGCTAACTAAAGCCTAATGATTCATTAGCAAAACTTTAGCATATAGATTTTCAATATTAACGCACAATCACAATTTTAATAAACATTTCATAATTATTAGTCAGTTTCATTAGTCCCCATATATGTTGACGGCCACTCCCCGTGGGCACATTTCAAGCGCACGTTTTAGCACAATACATTTTCTATGCAGCATTACTACACATTAGTTCATAATCATTTCATGTTAATATAGATTATATAAGCTACGCTCTCTCAGTCTCTCCTCTGATGATACTTGTCATCACACAAACCTTTCCCTTCTTAACCTTTCACTTTCCGCATTATGCACATTTCAACATCCTGTCCTTTGTGTGAGCTTTCCCAAATTTCATTAAACATTTCTTACTTTCATTTTCTTCATTTCTTTTGTTTCATTTTGTCAAATTTCTTTTAATTCTTTCATTAACTTTACATGATAACCATAATCCCAATAAACAAATGAGAACAATCAGTAGACCCCCTAATATTTTTGCAAGAACCCCATTCCAAATATTACTAAACCAATTCCCTACTCTGGTAATTCCTTTCCCAACTTTCTCCCAAACTCCAGGTTCTTTCAGCTCCTTCAAAACTGCACTATCTCTTGTTAGGTTAGTAAGCATACCTCTAATCTTTTTGCTGTTATCTGGTATGAACGCACAACAATGGCGCTCATTAAGCATCTTACAAACTCCGCCACTCTTTCTAAAAGAATGTCTAAAGCAAGCCGGTTTTGAAGAGTCATAGCTCTTTCCGCAGGAAGTTCAGTATCCATCAGGAGTATAGCCCCTGTGAAGTTTGTCATCATGTTATCCACAATAGTAGACAACTTTCAAATCTTTATGGAGTTTAAGATAACCCCTACTGAAGGAATTATGGCTCCAAATATGTCATCAATGACAGCAGCCGCTGTCTCTTTCTTTTGTCTAGTGTGTTGTAAATCAGACATTTTAGGAATTTGCTTTAAGTCATCAATCTGGTAGATCTTTGGGAAAACTATTCCCAAATAGCATGTCCCATACCATCTCTTTGGAAGACGGTAATAAACATTAAGTCCACATATATAATAGATCCCAGGGATCGCTGGATCCTGTCCATTTAACATGAATGTCCATTTACTCTGAAACAAAAACACATGCCTGCATTCACTCGTTCCCACAAATAAAGTGTCATGCTCAGATTTCGGCCTATATATACAAAGCCTACCTACATGTAATGCATCTACAGCTAACTTGCCCTGTGTCTTTATTGCAGTGTAAGCATAATCATTTGCAAGCATGTGTTTTTCCAATCCCTTTTCTAGCCTTTCCTTTAATGCCTTTCATCTATCATCAGTGTGATTTCAGAAGCTCTTCTCTACAGGTGTTAGTAAGCAGGTTAGGTTATTGCGATGAGCATAAGCTGTCCCAAATGTCAGTGTCGGCTCAAAGAAACCCCTAACTAATTTTATGCTGTGTTCTTTAGCTAATTTGTGTAGAAACTCAATCACAAGCACAAGAGAAAGCACTACATCTAAGTTAGAGTAGAAGTATTGCACATTCTCTTGATCATAGAATCTTGTTAACAGCAAACTACAGCTTATCCCGTAAGTTAGCGGCAAGCTATGGTAAGTAACCCCTTCTTGCACTGACGAAGGAATCTTTGTGCACACATAACAATTCTTTGCATCCATTGTGTCAACATACTCATTCAACAAGTGATAGAAGACATTAGTAGATAGTTCCCCTTTTGAATTAGTTCCCTCATGCAAGTATTTTGCATCCTGCTCAAACTTCTCCCATGGTGTGAGTGTAGCAGTCTCAGGTTTTGAAGCATTATTAGTCACTTTCTTATCCATCCATGGCATTCCCACAATCACACCTATAATTATTATTGCACATACAATACCTAGAATAGCACTTAACCAACCACACATCTTACCCTTTTTACTCTTACTTTTAGTGAAACTCATGATCTGTAAAGAATCAGATAGCAGAATAATACAAAGCAAACAATCAACTTGAGGATGATATAAAAGCTCTTTTTTTGTGTGTGCAAAGTTTCTCTCTATCTGCGAGTATTTACAGCGTTTCACTCACTCCAGGACCCCCTTTGTCAAATCAGGTTTAGCAGCTTGTCGTAATCGGTTTTCAGAGTCAATTCAGGTTATCAGTGTCACATCCGGTAATTTTTCAGTCTCTTTTCTCAGCTTCTCAGCTTTCAATTTTTAATTTCAATATTTTTAATGCAGTCTCTTTCTAGGGTTTAATTCAGGTGCCGTAGAATTGACCTGGTACCTCTCGATCAAAACAGAACGCCAAGAATTCTTGTTGCCATTCAGCTGTTGTTGCATATGCCCATTCAGGACCTGCGTACTTTCTATTTGCGACTCTCTTTCTTTTCAGTTTGCATTCACTTTGTAACTCTCCTTCACTAAGATCTTCTTTTCTGGTTGTGTCAACTTCTTCCTCTATTGTATCACAAGGGACCACTTTCTCTCCTGCAGCTTGTTGCTTCGGCCAGTTATCTCCTTTATGCGTTTTCTTCCGCCTTGGCCTTTCAGAACGTTGAACAGCGCCCTCCTCTTGTGCTATGGTGTTTTCTCTTGATGGACCTGCAATCGGCTCAGGAGGAGTCAGTTCACTTTGACCTCCTTCTGCTTCTTCTCCCTCACCTTCAGGGTCTGTTTCGGGTTCAACTTCAAACCCGTATCCGTCTGCTTCTGGGAGAACCCCTCTTTGTGTCGGTTCCCCTGTTACCTCAGCTGAGATAGGCTCACTGTCACCCCTCTGGAACTCACTTTGAGTGACTAAGCCGTCCTCAGTAGGCTCTCCTTCAGTCTCAGTTCCCCTTTGAATACTCTCCGGCCCTGAGACTTCCTTATCTGCAGCTGCTGTTTTGGACACTTCAAGCTCTCCGTCAGTTGGACACGTCACTATCTTTGTGTGACTGGCATGTATCCAATTCGGAACGCCTGCACATTTCACAGCAGTAGTGGTTGTCAGTATTACTTGATATGGCCCCTTCCAACGCGGCTCCAAGCACGACTTCCTCACGTGTTTCTTGACAACAACTCAGTCACCGGCTTTCAGGGTGTGAGCTGGATCACTGATCAGTGGCAATGTGTTAGCCTCCACCTGGTGAGAAAAAGAGCGGACCACATCAGCCAGACCCTTGCAGTAGTCCAACACCATATCATCCGTGATGTTCACAAGAGCATTTGCTGGTACTGCGGGCAATCGCATAGACCCATCAGAATCTCATGAGAAGATAGTCCTGTTTTCTTGTCAGGTGTGTTTCTCATTGACATCAGTACTAAGGGCAATGCATCTGGCCATTTCAGATTGGTAGCTGCGCACATTTTTGCCATTCTCGATTTCAAGGTACCATTCATCTGTTCCACTAGTCCTGATGCTTCAGGGCGGTAGCTACAATGCAGCTTCTGCTCAATGTTCAGTGCGGCACACAAGAGCTTAATCACCTCATTGCCGAAGTGTCTGCCCCTATCTGATTCGAAAGAGATCGGGAATCCAAAACGTGGTATTAGCTCCATAAGCAGCAGTTTTGCTACTGAGAGACTATCATTCCTACGTGTAGGGTAAGTGTTAGACTTTTCATCCTTGGCGTGGTCTCCCTTAACTTTTTGCCTCTGTTCCCCAGGTTGTTGATGTGTGCTGGACTCTGATTTTACTGTTTTTGTTACTCTGGGCACTTTACCACTGCTAACCAGTGCTAAAGTGCAAGTGCTCCTGTTTAAAATGTGTACGTAATTGGTTCTCCATGATTGGCATATTTGTTTTACTGTTAAGTCCCTAGTAAAGTGCACTAGAGGTGCCCAGGGCCTGTAAATCAAATGCTACTAGTGAGCCTGCAGCACTGGTTGTGCCACCCACACAAGTAACCCTGTAATCATGTCTCAGACCTGCCACTGCAGTGTCTGTGTGTGTATTTTTACACTGTAAATTCGACTTGGCAAGTTTACCCACTTGCCAGGCCTAAACCTTCCCTTTTCTTACATGTAAAGCACCCCTAAGGTAGGCCCTATGTAGCCCCAAGGGCAGGGTGCAGTGTATGCATAAGGTAGGACATATAGTAATGTGGTTTATATGTCCTGACAGTGAAATACTGCCAACTTCGTTTTTCACTGTTGCAAGGCCTGTCTCTCTCATAGGATAATATGGGGGCTACCTTTAAATATGATTAAAGCGTAGATTCCCCTAGAGAGTAGATGGAATTTGGGGTCCCTGAACTCACAATTTAAAAATACATCTTTTAGTAAAGTTGATTTTGAGATTGTGCGTTTGAAAATGCCACTTTTAGAAAGTGAGCATTTTCTTGCTTAAACCATTCTGTGACTCTGCCTTGTTTGTGGATTCCCTGTCTGGGTCAGTTTGACAGTTGGGTTGTTTTTCACCTCACACTAGACAGTGACACAAAGGGAGCTGGGGTGTAACCTGCATTTCCTGATTAGCCATCTCTACTAGGAGCGAGGGGTGGAGTGGTCACTCTCCTCTGAAAGGACTGTGCCTGCCTCTGACAATGCAGACTCCAACCCCCTGGTGTGTGTCTGAGGCCTTGCCTGGGCAAGGCAGGATTTCACAAGTAGGTGTGAGTCCCCTTTGAAGAAAGGTGACTTCAAAGACTAAAATGGGTATAAGAAGGGCACCCAAATCTACAGACTTTAGAAAAACTTCTGGAACCAAGAGGAACCTCTGTCTGGAGAAGAGCTGATAGCTGAGGAAGAAGTGCTGCCCTGCCTGTGACTGTGCTTTCTGGAGCTTTCCTGCAGTGCTGCTTCTGCCAGAGTAAGAGGGCAAAGACTGGACTTTGTGTGCCTTCCATCTTGTGAAGAAATCTCCAAGGGCTTGATTTAGAGCTTGTCTCCTGTTGTTTGAAGTCTCAGGGACAGCAAAGACTTCTCTCTGCCAGCACCTGGAGTCTCTGGAGAGACTTCTGCTCTGACAAGTGGTGCCCTATCCAGTCCATGGGCCCTTGAAAGGAAACCTGGTGGAAATCCAAGGAAACCGACGCCGTGACCCTCGCTGGAACGCAACGTTCTTCGCAGGCCCGACGCCGCTGCAGCCCCGCTGAAGTCCGTGACTCCGTGGAAGTCGCCGCACCACGTCGTGACCGACGCCGCTCGAAGTGCGCGGAATCAACCTTTCACACAGACGCCACGATTCCCGACTTCGCGCATCGGCTTGTTTTCACTCTTCACCAAAGGTACTGTACTTGGGGGTCTACACGACTCCGTGTCCGGCGCCGCTGGTGTCGGCTTGTTGGGAACGACTCCATCACGACGCCTTGTTAATATCTCATCGAAGCATTTTTGTTTCTAAGCGCTATTTTTGAGTTTAATTTTTCATCTTTAAAAATTCATAACTTGACTGGTGTATGTTGGAATTTTGTCGTTTTGGTCTTGTTTTGTTTAGATAAATATTTCCTATTTTTCTAAACTGGTGTTGTGTCATTTTGTAGTGTTTTCATTAAGTTACTGTGTGTGTTGGTACAAATACTTTACACCTAGCACTCTGAAGTTAAGCCTACTGCTCTGCCAAGCTACCAAGGGGGAAAGCAGGGGTCAGCTGAGGGTAATTTTTTTTTACCCTGACTAGAGTGAGCGTCCTTGCTTGAACAAGGGGGTAACCTGACTGTCAACCAAAGACCCCATTTCTAACATTGGTGATCAGCGGTTGGGATTTGGACTTGTATTTGTACTTCACATACAGTAATTAAGTGTACACTACTGTTTGAGTTCAGACCACTACGTGACCACATACTACTAGTCTTGTGATTTTTGTTTTTTTTCTATTTGGACTGTTTTTGCTCTGCATTCAGTTTCTTTTTTTCGCTGATCCTGTGATTGAATTTTCTGGAACTTCATTTGCGAACTTGTTTCTGCATTTGGAACTTTGCACTCTTTTTACCTTTCATCATGTCCCATGCTGGAGATGCATCAGTTGGAGCTGACTTTGACCTTGAGAAATTGGAGAGGTATACCAAAGCTCAGTTGAAGCAGTTCTGTAAACGTTTTGACTGTCCCATTAAGAGCTCATCCAGGAAGGAGGAGCTGCAAAAGGCGCTGAGGGCCTGGGTGACAGCCAAGAGCACTGAAGGGCACACAGAGGATGAGGGAGATAAGGAGGATGAGGAAGAGTGTTCAGTACACAATGGTATTGTGGGTGGGCCTGTTATGTCCAGGGAGAAGGTCTCCAGGGCAGGTAGCAGTGTCTCATCCAAGGGTCTGACACCTGAGGAGTTACAGGACAGACAGGCAGAAAGGGAGTACCAATTGGAGCAGAGGAGGCTAGCCCTTGAGGAGAGGAAGTTAGCGATGGCTCATGAGCTTAGCTTGAGAGAGATGGATCATAGAAGCCAGTCCAGTAGAGATGGTGGCAGCAATCCTACAGTGCAGCCTGAGAGAAGGGTACACATCCCAAAAGACCTTGTGAGGGATTATAAGAGGGAGGATGATATCTACATGTGGTTCAAGGGTTATGAGTCAGCTCTCCACATGAATCTGGTCCCTGAAGCTCATTCGGGGGCAGCCCTGTGGAAGCATTTTGAGGCAGAGGGGAGGGACACACTGACAGCCTTAGGGGATGCTCAGGATCTCACCTACCCTGTCATGAAGGAGGCCTTACTCACCAGGTATGGTCTCACCCCTGAGCAGTACAAGGAGAAGTTTAGATCCTACAAGAGAAAGGAATCCCAAACATGGTTGGAATGTGTTGATTCTTTTTGCAGGTCACTGGATGGTTGGGTGAAGGGCAGTAAGGTAAACACGTATGAGGGGCTTTACAATTTAATTGCTTGGGAGCACTTGTACAGTTTATGTTTTGCAGAGCTGCGCCAGCACCTCATTGACAGCAAGCTGACTGACCCGAAGAAGCTTGTGCAGGAAGTGGACCGCTGGGAGAGCACCAGCGTCCAAAAGAGGTATGGGAGAGACCACGCCAAGGATGGGCAGGGTCCCTCTCAGAAGAAAGGGGGGGGGGTAAGGGCAAACAGGGGGAGTTCTCTAAAGGGCCCCAAACTGATTCCCAGGGTAAGGATTCACAACCACCCAGTGAAAAGAAGCCATGGTTGTCCAAAGGGAAGCCAGTGGCAGGTGGTCCCCCACGTAAGTGCTATGCATGTGACCAGGTGGGTCATGTGAGGGGGGACCCCAAATGCCCCAAAAGTACACCGGCACCTACTGGTGCACTGTCCCAGGGTTTGGCCAGTGTAGTGCTTGGGGAGGAGTTGGTTTCAGGTGGGTGGGAACCAGCAGAAATTACCCTTGTCTCACTAGGGGACAGTGAGATGGTCCAGAAAAACCTAGTGCCTGATAGCACAAAGAAGTACAGGCAATGGGTGACCATCAATGGACAGAGGGTGGAGGCTCTGAGAGACACAGGAGCCAGTGTGACTACAGTGAGGGGTCACCTGGTGTCTAAAGAGCAGATTGATCCCCGGTTACTTCACCAAGTAGTTGCGGTAGACAACTCTGAGCGCCTCTGCAGAGTGGCACAGGTTCCCTTTGAATGGGGTGGGTCTCAGGTTCCTGGAAAGTAGCTGTGAGTCCAACCATGCCTGTTGATTGTTTGCTAGGTAACGACCTGGAGGATTCCCCTTGGAAGGAGGTGGAACACAGGTCTCACTTGGAGATGTTGGGTCTGCCTGGGTGGGTATGCGTATCCACCCAGTCTATGGCAGCCAATCAGGGTAGTCAAGAGACCCTAGAGCCTGAAACAGTGGCCCAGGGGACAGCCAAGAAGAGGAAGGGCAGGGGGCGCGGGAAACTGGCCCCAGAAGTTCCCACGGTCCGGGAGGAGGCAGAGCTTGAGGGTGATGCCCCAGAGCCTACAGGGGAACAGGTGGCTGAACTGGGGAAGGTCCCTGAGCTGTCACAGTGGAAGCAGGAAGGGGGACCCACCAGGGAAGCATTCTGCACAGCGCAGAAGGAGTGCCATACTCTTGAGGGGCTGTGGCAGCAGGCTGCAGCCCAGGCGGCTGGCCAGGCGCCAGGTACTCACATGATATATTGGGAGGATGGCCTCCTGTATAGTGAGCCAAAGGTTCCTGAGCCTGGGTCAGCTCATATGCTGGTGGTACCCCAGTGCTTCAGGGCCTTCCTACTGGGTTTGGCTCATGATGTGCCTTTGGCAGGACATCTAGGGCAGGACAAGACCTATAAGAGGCTTGTCTCCCACTTTTACTGGCCCTTGATGCACAAGCAGTCAGCTGCTTATTGTAGGTCTTGTCAGACTTGTCAGGCAAGTGGCAAGAGTGGGGGGAAATGCAAAGCTCCCCTCCAACCTCTACCTGTAGTCAGTACTCCCTTTGAAAGGGTAGGAATTGACATTGTGGGGCCTCTGGATCCCAAGACAGCCATGGGCAACAGGTTCATCCTGGTCTTGGTGGACCATGCCACACGGTTCCCAGAAGCCATTCCTCTAAGGACAGTCACTGCCCCCGTGGTGGGACGTGCCTTGATGGGAGTTTTTACCCGCATGGGGTTCCCCAAGGAAGTGGTATCTGATAGAGGTACAAACTTCATATCCACTTATATGAAGTCTCTGTGGAAGGTGTGTGGGGTAACGTACAAGTTCACCACACCTTACCACCCACAAAGTAATGGTCTGGTTGAGAGATTCAACCGCACCTTGAAAGGCATGATTCAGGGCCTGTCAGAGACCTTGAGGCGTAAGTGGGACGTCCTCTTGCCATGCCTTTTGTTCGCTTACAGGGAGGTGCCTCAAAAGAGACTTGGCTTTAGCCCCTTTGAGCTCATCTATGGCCACCCTGTGAGGGGACCGCTCAGTCTGGTGAAGGAGGCTTTGGAGAAAGCGCCTAGTAAACCACCCCAGGATGTATTTAGCTACATGCTGGCACTAAGAAACCAGACTGCCCGCTTCAGGAGTCTCGCTCAGGAGAACCTGGAAGCAAGCCAAAAGGATATGAAACGGTGGTACGACCAGAATGCCATTCTGGTTGAGTTTCAGCCTGGACAAAAAGTTTGGGTCATGGCACCAGTGGAGCCTAGGGCTCTCCAAGATATGTTGACTGGGCCTTTTGAGGTGGTGGAAAGAAAGAGCGAGGTCACTGTTGGAAAATGGGTTATTGGTAGGGCAGGTAGGTACCTACACCTAGCAACAAGCCACAAACCTCCACATAAGTACAGTTAGGTCTCAGTAAATTAATCCCAGCTCTACCCTTGGTAGCTTGGCATCGAGCGTCAAGGCTTAACTTAGGAGACAAAGTGTAAAGCATTCAAATATCACACAACAGTAATTAAATAAAACACAGGAAACAGTTTAAAAATCCAAAACCAATTTATAAAAATAGCTTATATTTTTATCTTTAAAATGACACAAAAACGATTAAAATCAGTTCAGGGGAACCGGAGATATGAATTTTTAAAGTATTGTTATTTTCTAGCGCTTAGAAACAAAAAGCGCCAATCGGGTCATCTGGTTGCACCAGGACCGGGGCAAAGTCAAACTTTCAGGCCGACCGCGATGGAGCCCTGCTCGGCTACAAGTCGCGGGAGGCCTCGGTTAAAAAGTTACCTTCTGACTTAGTCTTTATTTTGAAGTTTTTCTTCACCGGGACGAACCTGCCAATTGGATCCGACCTCCTGGAGCCCTTGTCCGGATACGCGAAGTCGGTTTCCTCAGTGGTGATTTTTACCTTCGGACTTAGTCGTTTTTTCGAGATGAAAATCCTTCGACCGGGGTAAACCTGGATCTTGATCCGACGTCCGTGGAGCCCTTCTCGGATACGATGGCTGGAAGGTCCCGGTCAACTTTTTACGTTCGGACTTAGTCTCTTTTTTGGATGTTTTTCTTTACCGGGACGAACCACGAAGTCAGGCCGGGTCGCGGTTGAGGCAAGCCGGCTAGAATTTCCGCGTCGGGTCGGTCACTTTATGGAGCTTTTTTCCAAAAATTCACCAATCTTTTCCAAACTTCTGGGGCTTCACCCAGATGTTCTTTTAAGGTTCTTTTGGGGTCCACAGCTCACCCCAAGGGTCCAGAAGTTCTGTGATGGTCCTTGGGAAGTGCGGACTTCAACTCCCAGAATACACCTGGCGCAAACTCCTTTTTGGCCACTGGACAGTGGTCAGCTGGTCACTTTTTCAGGAGTTGGTGCAGGGGACTCTGGTTAGCAATTTTTCACCTGTAGCAAACAGGGAGTCCCTCCTTGAACCAGTGGAAGCCAGGCAAAGTCCTTCTTGTGGTGAAGCCCAAGTGTGCAGCTGGTGCAGTCTTTCTGAGTGCAGGGTCCAGGTGCAGGCCAGGGGTCCAGCAGGGCAGTCCTTCTTCTTCTTGTAGTTCTTTCTTCTTGAAATTTGGTGGGGATCTGAGGCGTGGGTGCAGGTCTGCCAGTTTTATCCTTGCTCCTGGGTGAAAAGCAGGGGGGGCCTGGTTCTCCAATCAGGGACAGGGTCGTCCCCCTGTGATGACCACTTCCTGGGAAGTGTGGCAAAAATCCATCCCAGAAGGCAACAGTCTCTAAAAATCCAAAATGGATGAATCTGATTTTTGGAGGAGAGATCTGGCTGAGCCCACCCACTGGTGTGGCTAAAAATCATAAACACACCCCTCTCCTGCCCTCTCCTAATCTAATCAAGGGGGCACCTAGCTGTCTGGGGTTGCAGGATGTGGGGGTGTTGTTGGGTGCTCCAGATGTCCTTCTCTGCCTTTGAAGACCAGTTTGGTAGCCCTCCCCCTTCCTGCCTCACCATCTGCTGAGGGGAGATTCTCTCCCCCAAGCACATTCCTTTGTGTGAAGCCAGGCCACTTCACACCTCATTAAAGTGGCCTGGCAGAAGCTGCTGCAGGCTGGCCAATCAGAGCACAGCAGCAAAAACAATGCAGAGCTGAAATTGGCAACTTTTTAGGTAAAGTCTAAACTTTTTACCTGCACTAGTTATATTAAATCCAACAACTTGAAGTTGTGGGATTTATTATAACAATCAATTTGATACCAAATTCTTGGTATGTAACATTTAAGGAGACTTTAAAATTTAAAATAAAGTCTGCCCATTCTAGCCTATGAAGGCCATTTACTTCAATGAGGGAAAAACGAATTTGGCTGTTTTTACCTCACCAGGGCTTATAAATCTATTTTTATAAAGTCCCTGCTTATAGTTACATGGCACCCAGCCCTAGGGGCACATAGGGCACACCTTAGGGGTGACTTATATGTAAAAATAAGGTAGTTTAAAACTTTGGAAGTACCTTTAATTCCAAAGTCGAATTTGCATATAACTTTAATTTAAAAGCAGCCAGCAAGGCAGGCTTGCTTTTAAAATGACACTGGGCACCTCAGCAATGCACCTAGGTGTGCACCACCTATGCTGTGGTCCCTAAACCTACATGCCCTACCATATACTAGGGACTTATAGGTAGGTTAACTTAGCCAATTATAATTAGCCTAATTTGCATATCCATTTTACACAGAGCACTGGCCCTGGGACTGGTAAGCAGTACCCATGGCACAGCCAAGAGTCAGTAACCACCAGTACCTATCCAGAAAGAGTGGGGGTGATCAGGCAAAAAAAAAGGACTTTCCTACACTGCCCCCCCCCCCAGATGAAAGGTGATGGGTACTAACCTACACCCTGGTAGTCCTCATCAGCTAAGTGGAAAAACCTGGAAAGGCCATCTGCATTGGCATGAGCAGTCCCAGGTCTGTGCTCCAGTGTGAAGTCCATCCCCTGTAGGGAAATGGACCACCTTAACAGTTTTGGGTTCTCCCCCCTCATCTGCATCAACCATCTGAGAGGTCTGTGGTCAGTTTGTACACGGAAGTGAGTGCCAAACAAGTAAGGCCTCAACTTCTTCAGGGACCAAACCACAGCAAAGGCCTCCCTCTCAATGGCACTCCATTTTTTCTCTCTGGGGAGTAGTCGCCTGCTGATGAAGGCAACTGGGTGATCATGGCCCTCTTCATTAACTTGTGCTAACACTGCCCCAATCCCTTCCTCTGAAGCATCTGTTTGCACTACAAACTCCTTGCTATAGTCAGGGGCCAGTAACACTGGTGCTGAACACATAGCCTGTTTTAGGGTGTCAAAAGCTTTCTGACACTCTGGGGTCCAAATGACCTTCTTGGGTTGTTTCTTGGAGGTAAGCTCAGTCAGAGGGGCCACTATGGTCCCAAAATTCTGAACAAACCTCCTGTAATACCCAGTCAGGCCAAGAAAGGCCCTGACCTGAGTCTGGGTTTTTGGAGCCTCCCAATCCAGGATAGTCTGGATCTTGGGCTGGAGAGGTTGTACATGGCCTCCACCAACAAGGTGGCCCAGGTACACAACAGAACTTTGCCCTATCTGGCACTTGCTTGCCTTGATAGTCAGGCCTGCTTGAAGCAGGGCCTGAAGCACTTCCTTCAGGTGGACCAGGTGGTCCCTCCAGGTGGAACTAAATACAGCTATATCATCCAGATAAGCTGCACTAAAAGATTCCAACCCAGATAGGACTCTATTCACCAACCGTTGGAAGGTGGCAGGAGCATTTTTCATCCCAAAGGGCATCACCTTGAACTGAAAGTGGCCCTCTGGTGTGGAAAATGCTGACCTCTCCTTAGCTCTTGGACTTAAGGCAATCTGCCAATATCCTGAGGTCAGATCAAATGTGCTCAGGAATTTGGCAGCCCCCAACCTGTCAATGAGCTCATCAGCTCTAGGTATGGGGTGAGCATCAGTCCTAGTGACTGCATTTAGACCTCTGTAGTCCACACAGAATCTTAATTCTTTCTTCCCACCTTGGGGATTAGCTTTGGGTACCAGTACCACTGGACTGGACCAAGGACTATCAGAGGGCTCAATTACCTTCAGGTCCAACATCTTAGCCACTTCAGCTTTGATGTTGGCCTTGACCTGGTCAGACAGCCTGTACAGCTTGTTCTTGACAGGCAAGCTGTCACCAGTGTCAACATCATGGACACACCAATTGGTGAGTCCAGGGGTCAGGGAGAACAGACTAGCAAACTATCCCAAGACTTGCTTACAGTCTTGTTGTTGCTGATCTGTCAGTTTGGGAGAGAGTACCACTCCCTCCACTGACCCATCTTTTTCCTTTGAGGACAGGAGGTCTGGCAGAGGTTCACCCTCCTCCTCCTTCCCTTCATCAGTGACCATCAGCATGGTCATGTCTGCCCTGTCCTGGTGGGGTTTCATCCTATTAACATGCAGGATCCTGTGAGGATTCCTGGGGGTGCCAAGGTCCACCAAGTAGGTGACCTCACCTTTTTTCTCTAGGATTGGATAGGGCCCAGTCCATTTGGCCTGTAGTGCCCTAGGAGCCATGGGCTCCAAAACCCACACCAGCTGTCCTGGGTGATACTCAGGCATGGTAGCCTTTTGATCATGCCAGAGCTTCATGAGCTCCTGACTGGCCTCCAGGTTTCTGCTTGCCTTCTTCATATACTCAGCCATGCGAGACCGCAGGCCTAGTACATAATCCAGCACATTCTCCTTGGCTTCCTTGAGAGGCTTTTCCCAAGACTCTCTCACCAAGCACAATGGGCCTCTTACAGGGTGCCCAAACAGTAACTCAAAGGGGCTGAATCCAACCCCCTTCTGTGGCACCTCCCTGTAGGCAAACAGCAGGCATGGGAGGAGGACATCCCATCTCCTCCTGAGTTTGTCAGACAAACCCATGATCATGCCCTTCAGGGTCTTATTGAATCTTTCCACCAGACCATTGGTCTGTGGATGGTAGGGTGTGCTGAACTTATAAGTAACACCACACTCCTCCCACATGGCTTTCAGATAGGCTGACATAAAGTTTGTGCCCCTATCTGAGACCACCTCCTTTGGGAATCCCACTCTGGTGAACACACCAAGTAGGGCCCTAGCCACTGTGGGTGCAGTGATTGTCCAGAGGGGTATTGCCTCAGGGTACCTGGTGGCATGGTCCACTACCACCACAATGTACCTGTTACCTGAAGCAGTTGGTGGGTCTAGGGGACCAACAATGTCAATCCCCACCCTCTCAAAGGGAGTCCCAACCACTGGCAGTGGAATTAAGGGAGCCTTTGGCTTGCCCCCTGTCTTGCCACTGGCTTGACAGGTGACACAGGAGCTGCAAAACTCCCTGACTTTTTCTGACATTTCGGGCCAAAAAAAATGGTTGACCAGCCTGCTCCAGGTCTTGGTCTGTCCCAAATGACCAGCTAAGGGGATATCATGGCTTAAGGTAAGGAGGAATTCTCTATACTTTTGGGGGACCACTACTCTCCTAGTAGCCCCTTCTTTAAGGGTCCTAGCCTCAGTGTAGAGAACTCCATCCTCCCAGTAAACCTTGTGGGTACCACTGGTATCCCCTTGTTCTTGCCTGGCAGCAGTCTGCCTCAGGCCCTCAAGAGTGGGACACTCTCTTTGTCCCTGGCACAAATCTTCTCTGGTGGGCCCACCTGCCCCTTGCAGTTCTGCCAATTCAGGCAGAGTTTGCAGGGAAGGTGTCCCTCCCTCAGAGTTCAGATCCTCCCCCTCAAGGTTGGATTCTTCCTGACCCTCTGTACTTGTTGGGGCTGGCAAGCCAGACCCAGTGCTCTTTCTCTTTTTCTTGGAGGCTTGGCCCATTGTTCCAGGGTCCAAGTGTCCAGCATTTCCCTGTTGTGCTGCCTGTGACCTGGTCACAGCACACACCCATTCAGGGAGGTCCAGCATCTGTGCATGGACCCTTCTCTCCACTTCTGACCATTCAGATGCTTCAAGATCATTTCCCAGCAGACACTCTACTGGGAGGGCAGGAGCTACAGCTACTTTTTTAGGGCCAGTCACACCTCCCCATTCCAGACTCACCATAGCCATGGGATGGAGTTCGGTTCTGCTATCTGCATAAGTCACCTGGTGGAAGACACCAGGTAAGACCTGCTCTGGAGAAACCAGCTTTTCTGTGACCATTGTCACACTGGCTCCTGTATCTCGCAGAGCTTCCACTTCAGTCCCATTGACTTTAGGCCTCTGCCTATACCTCTGCATGATGGGAGGTAAGGTGGCCATAGTTGCAATGTCCACCCCACCCACGGATACTAAGGTGACTTCAGTGTACCCTGATTCCACCCCTGGGCCAACTTCCACCCCCAACCCTACACTAGCAATCCCCTGGGATTGCCCACCAGTGGGGGGCTTCTTGGTGCAGATAGCATCTCCTCTTTTATGTCCTGGCTGATAACAGTCAAAACACTTGCCGGCCTTAGCAAGCTCCTGAAACTTTCCTGCTTTAGCAGGATCAAAATTCTTTCCCTGATACCCTTTCCCTTTAAAAGTGAATTGGCTCGGGGCTCCCCCTCCCTGAGAAGTTTTTGGGGACTCTTGTGAGGACTCTTTGGGTTTTTTGTCATCTTTCCCTTGGTTCTTCCCCTGAGAAGAACCATGCCCTCCCTTTTTCTGATCACCCCCTGGGGGTCTCTGGTTAACTCTAGTTCTTAACCAGTCATCTGCTGCCTCCCCCAGCTCTCTGGGGTTGGTCAACCTAGAGTCTACTAGATACTGGCGGAGCCTCTCTTGGACACAATTAGTTAGAAGGTGCTCCCTCATAATCAAATTGTACAGCCCCTCAAAGGTACTTACCCTGTTGCCCTGTATCCAGCCCTCCAGTGCTTTTACTGAAATGTCCACAAAGTCCACCCAGGACTGGGTGCTTGTCTTTTGGGTGTCCCTAAACTTAAGCCTATACTGCTCTGGGGTTAGACCAAAATTTTTAGTCAAGCAACTCTTCATACTGGGGTATGAGTCTGCATCCTCCCCACTCATGGTTAGGAGCCTATCCCTCCCAGAGTTGGGAACTAACTCCCAAAGGAGTGAACCCCAGTACTGAGGCTTGACTTTCCTCATCTGGAGGGCCCTCTCAAAGGCCCCCAGCCACTTATCTATGTCATCCCCCTCCACATAGGCAGGAACCACCCCTTTGGGTAATCTGGGGGCAAAACCCCCACCCAGGGACACCTCAGTTTCTTTCTCGCTGCTTCCATCTTTTTTTTCTTTGCTTGCCCACTTTTTCTTTTCTAGGGCAAGCTTATCTGCCTCCAAAGCTATGTAGGCTAGCTGGGCTTCCAGCTCTCTCTCCCTGATGGATGGGTTCTCTTCTCCTGAAAGGACCCTCTTCCTACCACTAGCTTTGGGTCTGCGCCTAGTGACTGTATCCAGTGAGGACCGTTCCTCCTCTTCCTCACTTGGGGTCTGATGCCTTCCCTCCCCTGAGTGGTTAGAGTTAGCATCTTGCTCTTTTTCTTCCTCCTCTGGAGCTTCCTCTGTCTCTACCTCTTGGGCCTCAGCCCATGCTGTCATGGATTTAATCAGGATTTGCTTCCTGAGATCAGGGGTTGCAGGCAACCCCCTCTCAATACACAACCCCCTAAGCTGGACTACTGTCAGTGTGGGTAGGCTAGCCAGATCAAGCTCCATGGTTCCCTAGTTTTGTGTCAACAAAAACTTTTTGCAAAAATTGGTAACAAGAATTTAGAAAAATTACAAAAATTCAATAATTGAAATTAATCCAAATTAATTAAAAATTCAAAAATTAAAATTAAAAATTAAAAACAATTTTTGCACTAGGACAATTTAAAGGATTTTTAATTTGTTTTATCTAAAACTGTAACGTGATATTGAACACAAGTACAGGATCCCGTCGCTGCTTCCAATTATGTTGGAAAATGGGTTATTGGTAGGGCAGGTAGGTACCTACACCTAGCAACAAGCCACAAACCTCCACATAAGTACAGTTAGGTCTCAGTAAATTAATCCCAGCTCTACCCTTGGTAGCTTGGCATCGAGCGTCAAGGCTTAACTTAGGAGAGAAAGTGTAAAGCATTCAAATATCACACAACAGTAATTAAATAAAACACAGGAAACAGTTTAAAAATCCAAAACCAATTTATAAAAATAGCTTATATTTTTATCTTTAAAATGACACAAAAACGATTAAAATCGGTTCAGGGGAACCGGAGATATGAATTTTTAAAGTATTATTATTTTCTAGCGCTTAGAAACAAAAAGCGCCAATCGGGTCATCTGGTTGCACCAGGACCGGGGCAAAGTCAAACTTTCAGGCCGACCGCGATGGAGCCCTGCTCGGCTACAAGTCGCGGGAGGCCTCGGTTAAAAAGTTACCTTCTGACTTAGTCTTTATTTTGAAGTTTTTCTTCACCGGGACGAACCTGCCAATTGGATCCGACCTCCTGGAGCCCTTGTCCGGATACGCGAAGTCGGTTTCCTCGGTGGTGATTTTTACCTTCGGACTTAGTCATTTTTTCGAGATGAAAATCCTTCGACCGGGGTAAACCTGGATCTTGATCCGACGTCCGTGGAGCCCTTCTCGGATACGATGGCTGGAAGGTCCCGGTCAACTTTTTACGTTCGGACTTAGTCTCTTTTTTGGATGTTTTTCTTTACCGGGACGAACCACGAAGTCAGGCCGGGTCGCGGTTGAGGCAAGCCGGCTAGAATTTCCGCGTCGGGTCGGTCACTTTATGGAGCTTTTTTCCCAAAATTCTCCAATCTTTTCCAAACTTCTGGGGCTTCACCCAGATGTTCTTTTAAGGTTCTTTTGGGGTCCACAGCTCACCCCAAGGGTCCAGAAGTTCTGTGATGGTCCTTGGGAAGTGCGGACTTCAACTCCCAGAATACACCTGGCGCAAACTCCTTTTTGGCCACTGGACAGTGGTCAGCTGGTCACTTTTTCAGGAGTTGGTGCAGGGGACTCTGGTTAGCAATTTTTCACCTGTAGCAAACAGGGAGTCCCTCCTTGAACCAGTGGAAGCCAGGCAAAGTCCTTCTTGTGGTGAAGCCCAAGTGTGCAGCTGGTGCAGTCTTTCTGAGTGCAGGGTCCAGGTGCAGGCCAGGGGTCCAGCAGGGCAGTCCTTCTTCTTCTTGTAGTTCTTTCTTCTTGAAATTTGGTGGGGATCTGAGGCGTGGGTGCAGGTCTGCCAGTTTTATCCTTGCTCCTGGGTGAAAAGCAGGGGGGCCCTGGTTCTCCAATCAGGGACAGGGTCGTCCCCCTGTGATGACCACTTCCTGGGAAGTGTGGCAAAAATCCATCCCAGAAGGCAACAGTCTCTAAAAATCCAAAATGGATGAATCTGATTTTTGGAGGAGAGATCTGGCTGAGCCCACCCACTGGTGTGGCTAAAAATCATAAACACACCCCTCTCCTGCCCTCTCCTAATCTAATCAAGGGGGCACCTAGCTGTCTGGGGTTGCAGGATGTGGGGGTGTTGTTGGGTGCTCCAGATGTCCTTCTCTGCCTTTGAAGACCAGTTTGGTAGCCCTCCCCCTTCCTGCCTCACCATCTGCTGAGGGGAGATTCTCTCCCCCAAGCACATTCCTTTGTGTGAAGCCAGGCCACTTCACACCTCATTAAAGTGGCCTGACAGAAGCTGCTGCAGGCTGGCCAATCAGAGCACAGCAGCAAAAACAATGCAGAGCTGAAATTGGCAACTTTTTAGGTAAAGTGTAAACTTTTTACCTGCACTAGTTATATTAAATCCAACAACTGGAAGTTGTGGGATTTATTATAACAATCAATTTGATACCACATTCTTGGTATGTAACATTTAAGGAGACTTTAAAATTTAAAATAAAGTCTGCCCATTCTAGCCTATGAAGGCCATTTACTTCAATGAGGGAAAAACGAATTTGGCTGTTTTTACCTCACCAGGGCTTATAAATCTATTTGTATAAAGTCCCTGCTTATAGTTACATGGCACCCAGCCCTAGGGGCACATAGGGCACACCTTAGGGGTGACTTATATGTAAAAATAAGGTAGTTTAAAACTTTGGAAGTACCTTTAATTCCAAAGTCGAATTTGCATATAACTTTAATTTAAAAGCAGCCAGCAAGGCAGGCTTGCTTTTAAAATGACACTGGGCACCTCAGCAATGCACCTAGGTGTGCACCACCTATGCTGTGGTCCCTAAACCTACATGCCCTACCATATACTAGGGACTTATAGGTAGGTTAACTTAGCCAATTATAATTAGCCTAATTTGCATATCCATTTTACACAGAGCACTGGCCCTGGGACTGGTAAGCAGTACCCAGGGCACAGCCAAGAGTCAGTAACCACCAGTACCTATCCAGAAAGAGTGGGGGTGATCAGGCAAAAAAAAAGGACTTTCCTACAGTCACCTATCTGGTAGACTTGCAATCCCCCAGGAACCCTTTGCGGGTCCTACATGTCAACCGCCTCAAACCACACTTTGAGCGAACTGAGCTATCCATGCTCCTAGCAACAGATGACGGGGTGGAGGAAGAGAGTGAGCCTCTTCCTGTCCTCCTGTCTGCAGGAGAGAAAGATGGGTCTGTGGAGGGAGTGATCCTCTCCCCCTCCCTGACTGAGGAACAGCAGAGGGACTGTCGTCACATGTTGGGACAGTTCGCCTCGCTGTTTTCCCTGATCCCAGGAGTCACACACCTGTGCACACATGATGTGGACACTGGGGACAGTACACCTGTTAAACATAAGGTTTACAGGGTGACTGACAGGGTCAGGGCATGCATTAAGGATGAGGTATCCAAAATGCTTACCCTAGGGGTTACTGAGCACTCCAGCAGTCCTTGGGCCAGCCCAGTGGTATTGGTCCCAAAGGCTGCTGCACCTGGTGCCACCCCAGAACTCAGGTTCTGTGTGGACTACCGGGGACTCAATGCGGTCAGCAAGACTGACGCACATCCCATCCCCCGAGCTGATGAGCTCATTGACCGGTTGGGAGCTGCCAAGTACCTCAGTACGTTTGATTTAACATCTGGGTACTGGCAGATTGCCTTAACTGAGGGGGCCAAGGAGAGGTCAGCATTCTCTACACCAGATGG
This sequence comes from Pleurodeles waltl, assembly GCF_031143425.1. NCBI lineage: Eukaryota > Metazoa > Chordata > Amphibia > Caudata > Salamandridae > Pleurodeles > Pleurodeles waltl. The sequence continues at coordinate 148,616,900 of NC_090444.1, read as the reverse complement.
ACACTTTCAATTTAAAGTGATGCCATTTGGGATGAAGAATGCCCATGCCACCTTTCAGAGGTTGGTCAACCAGGTGTCGGCAGGACTGGATGAGTTCAGTGCCGCCTACCTGGATGACATTGCTGTGTTTAGTTCCACATGGAACGAACACCTGCAACACCTCTGGAGAGTGTTAGAGGCCCTGCAGAAGGCAGGCCTCACTATTAAGGCGAGCAAGTGCCAAATAGGGCAGGGTTCTGTGATGTACTTAGGACACCAGGTGGGGAGTGGCCAGGTGGCTCCCCTACAGCCTAAGATTGACACGATTCTGGCTTGGCAGCCTCCCAAGACCCAGACTGAAGTGAGAGCCTTTTTAGGTCTCACAGGATATTACAGGATGTTTGTTAAGGGATATGGTACCATTGTTACCCCCTTAACTGAGTTGACTTCTAAAAAGCAACCCAAGAAAGTGAACTGGACAGAGGCTTGCCAGAACGCTTTTGATGCCCTGAAGGCTGTCATGTGCACAGCACCTGTGCTGAAGGCACCTGACTACTCCAAGGAGCTTGTTGTGCAAACAGACGCAGCAGAGCATAGTATTGGAGCAGTACTCTCACAGCTTAATGAAGAGGGCCTAGATCAACCAGTAGCCTTCATTAGCAGGAGGTTACTACCCAGGGAACGTAGATGGAGTGCCATAGAATGCGAAGCGTTTGCTGTGGTTTGGGCACTGAAGAAGCTAAGACCCTACTTGTTCTGGACTCACTTCCGAGTTCAGACCGACCACAGGCCCCTCAGATGGTTAATGCAGATGAGGGGTGAGAATCCAAAACTGTTGAGGTGGTCCATTTCCCTACAGGGGATGGACTTTACGGTGGAACACCGTCCTGGTACAGAGCACGCCAATGCTGATGGTCTGTCCAGGTTCTTCCGCCTTAGTGATGAGAACTCCCATGAGGTTGGGTAGTTGCTCCCCACTTTTAGCTGGGGGGGACACGTGTTAGACTTTTCATCCTTGGCGTGGTCTCCCTTAACTTTTTGCCTCTGTTCCCCAGGTTGTTGATGTGTGCTGGACTCTGATTTTACTGTTTTTGTTACTCATGGCACTTTACCACTGCTAACCAGTGCTAAAGTGCAAGTGCTCCTGTTTAAAATGTGTACGTAATTGGTTCTCCATGATTGGCATGTTTGTTTTACTTTTAAGTCCCTAGTAAAGTGCACTAGAGGTGCCCAGGGCCTGTAAATCAAATGTTACTAGTGGGCCTGCAGCACTGGTTGTGCCACCCACACAAGTAACCCTGTAATCATGTCTCAGACCTGCCACTGCAGTGTCTGTGTGTGTATTTTTACACTGTAAATTCGACTTGGCAAGTGTACCCACTTGCCAGGCCTAAACCTTCCCTTTTCTTACATGTAAGGCACCCCTAAGGTAGGCCCTAGGTAGCCCCAAGGGCAAGGTGCAGTGTATGGATAAGGTAGGACATATAGTAATGTGGTTTATATGTCCTGACAGTGAAATACTGCCAACTTCGTTTTTCACTGTTGCAAGGCCTGTCTCTCTCATAGGATAATATGGGGGCTACCTTTAAATATGATTAAAGCGTAGATTCCCCTAGAGAGTAGATGGACATGTGGAGTTTGGGGTCCCTGAACTCACAATTTAAAAATACATCTTTTAGTAAAGTTGATTTTGAGATTGTGCGTTTGAAAATGCCACTTTTAGAAAGTGAGCATTTTCTTGCTTAAACCATTCTGTGACTCTGCCTTGTTTGTGGATTCCCTGTCTGGGTCAGTTTGACAGTTGGGTTGTTTTTCACCTCACACTAGACAGTGACACAAAGGGAGCTGGGGTGTAACCTGCATTTCCTGATTAGCCATCTCTGCCAGGAGGGAGGGGTGGAAGGGGCACTCTCCTCTGAAAGGACTGTGCCTGCCTCTGACAATGCAGACTCCAACCCCCTGGTGTGTGTCTGAGGCCTTGCCTGGGCAAGGCAGGATTTCACAAGTAGGTGTGACTCCCCTTTGAAGAAAGGTGACTTCAAAGACTAAAATGGGTATAAGAAGGGCACCCAAATCTACAGACTTTAGAAAAACTTCTGGAACCAAGAGGAACCTCTGCCTGGAGAAGAGCTGATAGCTGAGGAAGAAGTGCTGCCCTGCCTGTGACTGTGCTTTGTGGAGCTTTCCTGCAGTGCTGCTTCTGCCAGAGTAAGAGGGCAAAGACTGGACTTTGTGTGCCTTCCATCTTGTGAAGAAATCTCCAAGGGCTTGATTTAGAGCTTTCCTCCTGTTGTTTGAAGTCTCAGGGACAGCAAAGACTTCTCTCTGCCAGCACCTGGAGTCTCTGGAGAGACTCCTGCTCTGACAAGTGGTGCCCTATCCAGTCCCTGGGCCCTTGAAAGGAAAGCTGGTGGAAATCCAAGGAAACCGACTTCGGACGACTCTGGACCGACGCCACTGCTGAATCCAGTAACGCCCCCTGCACCCGACGCCGTGACCCTCGCTGGAACGCGACGCTCTTCGAAGTCCCGACGCCGCTGCAGCCCCGCTGAAGTCTGCGACTCCATGGAAGTCGCCGCACCACGTCGTGACCGATGCCGCTCAAAGTGCAGGATTCAACGTTTCGCACAGACGCCGCGATTCCCGACTTCGCACATCGGCTTGTTTTCACTCTTCACCAAAGGTACTGTACTTGGGGGTCTACACGACTCCGTGTTCGGCGCCGCTGGTGTCGGCTTGTTGGGAACGACTCCGTCACGACGCCATGTTAACATCTCATCGATGCATTTTTGTTTCTAAGCGCTATTTTTGAGTTTAATCTTTAAAAATTCATATCTTGACTGGTGTATGTTGGATTTTTGTCGTTTTGGTCTTGTTTTGTTTAGATAAATATTTCCTATTTTTCTAAACTGGTGTTGTGTCATTTTGTAGTGTTTTCATTAGGTTACTGTGTGTGTTGGTACAAATACTTTACACCTAGCACTCTGAAGTTAAGCCTACTGCTCTGCCAAGCTACCAAGGGGGAAAGCAGGGGTCAGCTGAGGGTAATTTTTTTTTACCCTGACTTGAGTGAGCATCCTTGCTTGAACAGGGGGGTAACCTGACTGTCAACCAAAGACCCCATTTCTAACATTGGTGATCAGCAGTTGGGATTTGGACTTGTATTTGTACTTCACATACAGTAATTAAGTGTACACTACTGTTTGAGTTCAGACCACTACGTGACCACATACTACTAGTCTTGTGATTTTTGTTTTTTTTCTATTTGGACTGTTTTTGCTCTGCATTCAGTTTCTTTTTTTCGCTGATCCTGTGATTGAATTTTCTGGAACTTCATTTGCGAACTTGTTTCTGCATTTGGAACTTTGCACTCTTTTTACCTTTCATCATGTCCCATGCTGGAGATGCATCAGTTGGAGCTGACTTTGACCTTGAGAAATTGGAGAGGTATACCAAAGCTCAGTTGAAGCAGTTCTGTAAACGTTTTGACTGTCCCATTAAGAGCTCATCCAGGAAGGAGGAGCTGCAAAAGGCGCTGAGGGCCTGGGTGACAGCCAAGAGCACTGAAGGGCACACAGAGGATGAGGGAGATAAGGAGGATGAGGAAGAGTGTTCAGTACACAATGGTATTGTGGGTGGGCCTGTTATGTCCAGGGAGAAGGTCTCCAGGGCAGGTAGCAGTGTCTCATCCAAGGGTCTGACACCTGAGGAGTTACAGGACAGACAGGCAGAAAGGGAGTACCAATTGGAGCAGAGGTTAGCTGAGGGTGATTCTCTTTTACCCTGACTAGAGTGAGGGTCCTTGCTTGAACAGGGGGGTAACCTGACTGTCAGCCAAAGACCCCATTTCTAACAGTAAGCTTCAATCCAGTGACTGAAAACACACACAATCACCAACACATATATTAGTCCTCGACACACAGGCATTTCAATGAAGTCCATCTGCATCCTGCTAAAAGGACCGCCAGCTCTCCCAATGTGGCTCATATTCACCACTCTCCCTTTTCCTGCATTCATCTGTTGGCAGATGATGCACCTGTGACAGATAACTTCTGCAGCTTGTCTGAATTTTGGATTGAACCAATCTATTTTTAACAACCTGATCATTGCATCTCTCCCTATATGGGCTTGGCCATGATAGAACCTCGCAAACTGTGACAGAAGACTGTTTGGCAAAACCATTTTCCCCTCCTCTGAGACCCATAAGTCATCAGCTCTTTGTACACAGTGCATTCTCTGCCAGGAGCGTTTCTCTTCTTTGCCAGCACGTGCCTGCAGTGATTTTAGCTCAACTAATGTGTCAACCACCCTTAATGCAAAATTCAAACATGTTTCATTCTCAGTTTCAGGAAACAATTCCCACTGATCTCGGAACGATATGCAGTTCAATGCGCAAAACCTTGCGACTCGATCTGCAAAGCCGTTTCCCATTGACACAAAGGGGGTTATTCTAACTTTGGAGGAGGTGTTAATCCGTCCCAAAAGTGATGGAAAAGTGACGGATTTACCACCAGCCGTATTACGAGTACATTATATCCTATGGAACTCGTAATACGGCTGGTGGTATATCCGTCACTTTACCGTCACTTTTGGGACGGATTAACACTCCTCCAAAGTTAGAATAACCCCCAAAGTCTTGTGACTTAACATGAGCATTGCATTTCACCACGGCAATTTCAAGAGGTAACTGAATCGCATGCAACAAATCCTTAATCTTTTCGCCATTTTTCACTGGTGAACCAGAAGAGGTCATGAAACCCCTTTGTGACCATAATTGGCCAAAATCATGTACAATTCCGAATCCATTTCTGCTGTCAGTATAGATAGTGACTTTTGGGTTTTCGGCTGTGTGGCATGCCTTAGTAAGGGCAAATAATTCAGCCGCTTGAGCAGAGTACACTCTTTCAAGCCAGGAAGCTTCTAAAATACCGGTGATTGTACACACAGCATATCCAGCTCTCAGTACTCCTACTGAGTCTCTCAAGCACGAACCATCGACGAACATAATGTAGTCATTTTCTTCCAACTGAGTATCTTTGATGTCAGGTCTTGGTTGGTACACAGTTCTGTTACCTCAAGACAATCATGTTCCACTTCCTCAGCAACATTAATGTCTGCATTTTCAATAGGAAGTTAAGTTGCCGGGTTCAATACAGTACATCTCTTGAGGGAAACATTCGGAGATCCCAGTATAATGGTCTCATACTTAGTTAACCTACCATTTGTCATTTGCTGTGTTTTGGTTCGTGTTAGCAGAATTTCAACTGAATGAGGACCATTACTGTTAAGGGATGTCCCATCGCTATGCCTTCACACTGTGTGAGGCTTTGACCAACTGCTGCAACTGCACGCAAACAACCCGGTAAGGCTGCTGCGACTGGGTCCAAAGTAGCTGAAAAATATGCTACTGGGCGGTTTGCACCTCCATGGACCTGTGTTAAAACAGACAAAGAACATGCATCACGTTCATGGCAAAACAGTAGAAAAGGCTTTGTGTAATCAGGCATACCTAAAGCTGGTGCCCTGTACATACATTCTCTCAACTCCATGAATGCCTTCATCTCTTTTTCGGACAAGATTATGTTACCCGGGTCATCCTGAACTTCCTTGCCTGTTAGTTTCACCAACGGTTTAGAGATAATCGAGAAGTTGGGAATCCACTGACGACAGTAGCCCACCATTCCCAAAAACATTCTGACATCTCTTTTGGTTGTCGGGGGATATTTTTCTCGACCCTTTCTTAATCAGGTGACCTAAATACTTCACTTCTCTCTGACAGTATTGCAGCTTCTTTGGAGACACTTTGGGGGTCATTCCAAGTCTGGCGGGCGGCGGAGGCCGCCCGCCAGACTTCCCCCCTCCGAAATACCGCTCCGCGGTCGAAAGACCGCGGAGGGTATTCTAAGTTTTTCCCTGGGCTGGCGGGCGGTTGCCAAAAGACCGCCCGCCAGCCCAGGGAAAAACTCCCTTCCCACGAGGATGCCGGCTCGTAATCGAGCCGGCGGAGTGGGAAGGTGCGACGGGTGCTGTTGCACCCGTCGCGTATTTCACTGTCTGCCAAGCAGACAGTGAAATACTTGTAGGGGCCCTCTTACGGGGGCCCCTGCAGTGCCCATGCCAGTGGCAGGGGCACTGCAGGGGCCCCCAGGGGCCCCACGACCCCCCCTACCGCCATCCGGTTCCCGGCGGGCGGACCGCCGGGAACTGGATGGCGGTAGGGGGGGTCGGAATCCCCTCGGCGGCGCAGCTAGCTGCGCCGCCTTGGAGGATTCCAAAGGGCGGCGGTACACTGGCGGGAGACCGCCAGTGTTGCCGGTCCAACCGCGGCTTTACCGCCGCGGTCGGAATGCCCTTGGGAGCACCGCCGGCCTGTCGGCGGTGCTCACGCGGTCCTCCAACCCGGCGGTCATTGACCGCCAGGGTTGGAATGACCCCCTTTATGTCTGTTCTTTCCCAAATGGTTCAGTAAGACAATTGTGTCATACCTGCAGTTGCTTTTTGTTCTGGACGCAATTAACAAATCATCAATATACTGTACTAGAGTCGAACTGAAAGGCAGTTCTAACGACTATAAATCCTTCTTCAATATCTGATTGAAGATGGAAGGTGACTCACAAAACCCTTGAGGAATTCTGCACCAACTGTACAACTTATCCAGGAATTTGAAACTGAAGAGAAATTGGCTGTCCTCATGAAGAGGCACTGAAAAGAATGCTTGAGACAGGTCCACAACTGTGAACCACTCTGCATCACACAGAACCTGAAACATGATCACAGCTGGATTTGGCACTATGGGGAAACACTTTACCACTATCTCATTTATTTTCCTCAGGTCTTGAACAATTCAAACCCTCCCACAAGGCTTTTTCAAACCCATTTTTGGTGAATTACATGGGCTGCTCAGCACTTCTTTCAGAACCCCTTGCTTCACAAAGTCCGCAATTATCTGTGCTACCTGAATGAGGACATCCTGTGCCATGTGGTACTGCGGTACCTAAGGAAACACTGCATTCGGCTTAACCTGTACTTTGACCGGTTCTACTCCTTTTATCAGTCCCACTTCTTTTCCTGTCAGGTCCCACACTTTCTCTGTCACTGTCCCCTGCAACTCGGGTGGCAAGTCATTCACTGTAAGCATTGGGAATAATGTTATTAAAGGGTATTCCTCATTTGGAATCTCCATCTCTAACTCTGAAAATTGTCCATCGTCCCCTTCATCATCACTGTTTGTCTGCACCGCAATTCCTTCATTGGAACAGATAATTGAACACCTCGATTTGCACAGCAAGTCTCTTCCCAGTAGGGATACGAGACTAGAATCACAGACTACAAATTTGTGCAATCCTTGGAAGTTGCCAATCTCAACTTGGACCGGGTCTGTAATCGGATTTGTCAGAAACTGATTTGCTACTCCTACCACTCTTATGGTACGCCCCAAAAGTGGTAATTTCGGAACCTCTGCACTTCTGACTGTAGAGCGTGTAGCTCCTGTATCAACTAGGAACAAAACCGTGTGACCCATTACTTTTCCTTCTACATAGGGACCCCTCTGATCTACCTCTAGGGACGCTGCAAGCTTGCACTCCTCACTGTCTGAACAATCATCTGACCATTCATCGTTTATTCCATCCTCACCACGCAATGGGAACTGTTGTACTGTGTTATTTTGAGTCATCGTTTGGCCTGTGACCTGTTGAGGAAGCATCACCTGTTGCCGTCCAATCAGAGCTAATGGTATCTGCATTTGCTGTCTAGGTATCATGGGAACCTGCTGTTGTGCCTGTTGCATCTGTGCTTGTTGGACACGGGGCATTTGTATTTGCTGCACGCGCTGTAATCCCTGCATTTGTACCATGTTATTCTGGAAGTTCTGATTTTGACCCCTCATTTTTGGACCCCTCATATTTTGAAAGGTACCAACATCATTGCTTTGTTGAACAACACCATCCTGCACCACCATTGGGCATTCCCACTTCCAATGCCCCACGCCCCGCACGCGTGCCATGGTGACACCTTTTTCATCCCCTGCACATCATTTTGAACCACCACAGTATTCAGGTCTGGACCACGGTTCACAAAACCTCGACCTCTCGGTTGTGCCTGGAACATGCCATTTCCCTGCGGTTGCTGCTGTATCACCTGCTGTACCCTATTTCCCTGCATCCCTGCTTGCGCTGCATTAATCTGCATCACCATCACCTTCTCTTTCAATTTTCTCTGCTTCAACTCAATCTCTTCACTACAGTATTTTGCATACTGCAACACCTCATCAATCGGCTTTGCTTGCCAACAAATCAAATGATTCTTAATCATCTGACTAATCTCTGGTCTCAGCCCTTCAACAAACCTGAACACAAGATGATTCATGTATTTTGGCTCAATGACCTCAGTGCCACTGTAATGTTTGAATGCCTTCAACAATCTCTTATAGTATGCATGAATCGATTCTTTGGCTTCCTGTGATGTCCGATCGATTTTCTGCCAATCAGTCACTTTCGGCGGCACTTTCTGCTTAAAAACTCAATCACTTTAGGATAATACTTCATCACCTCCTCAGATGGTGCTCCAGTCACCTTATCCCTTGCCGGTTCCTGTGTCGGTCAATCCACACCTCTCTTGCACTCAAGCCATAAATCGGGTGGAACTATAATCTCAAACAGTGTATTCAAGTCCTCCCAGAGACATTTCGCAAGCTTCACAAACCTGTCCGTCTGTTGGTACCATTCTATTGACTTCTCCCTCAACCTGTGATAATCATTTGTGAATGACAGGTTGTCTCCCCTGGACCATGGTACATGGACTAGCACCCCTCCGGCTGTCTCTCTCTCATTGGTAAAATTTTTATTGTCCCCGTGTCCGGTGCGGCTTTAGCCTGTTTTGGTTCCGGACATTCGCCTTTCTCTTTATCTCTTTTCTTTTCCCATCTGCCTTCCCATTTCTCTAAGGCTCCCCAAATTTGCGCACTTTGCAGTATTTCTTTAAGATGGACTTTCATTCCGGTAGACCTCATGTGATCAAAATCTTTAGAATCGAAGTCTAATCTGTAGCTTCTTTTCAAATGTTTAGTATCCTCAATATCTATGCCGTATTTGTCTGTCTGGTTTGCCAACCTCTGATGCACCTTGCCCACTTCTTTAGTGATTTTGGGGCACAGATACCTCAATTCTGCTTCTGTGTATGACTCTAATCTGTTCAATCCCATTGTTCCTTCCACTAGTTCCGCAGCTTCTACACCCAGTCTCACAAAATTCAAGTATTCTTCCCTTTCTGACTTCTCTGCGGTCACTGCAGTAGTTTGTGAAGCGTTGAGCTTTTCTAGCTACTCATTTAACTGTTGCGCGGAAAAGCCTTGCTACAAAATGTTTCCTGATTGCATCAATGGTCTCTGTGTCGTATTTGTACTCAGTTTCTGTGGGGCTAGCACACTTAGCCCTGCTTGCCTCATTGGCTCTAAAGGAGCCCCAATTGGACTGAGGTCTAGCAAAGACCTGAGTCCTTCTGCTGCTTGCTCTCTTGGTGTCATTAGTTGGGGAGTTCCTGTGAACCCTCCTGTTATTGCCTCTTGGGTCATCACTCCCTGATCACACATGCCAGGCTTACCCTGCACATACAGCGGTACTGGTGGACCAACAGTAATTGGTAATGATAAGGCAGCTGGGGACTGGCCAACCCCCAAACCCTGTGGGGCATTAACTCCCATAGCTTGATTCATCATGGGTGCTGTAGGGACTGACTGCGGTCCTGCAACTGAAGTGTAACTCGGAACTAGCTGTTGCTGCAGTTGGGGCAGCAATTGCGGAGTTGGCTCAATCTGCACTAGCTTTGATCTCGTATATATCGGATCAGGCGGCACCATCAGACTCGTATTTGTCTCTAGTACTGGGACATCTGGATAAATCCATTGAATCTGTGGCGGAGGTTGCAACTGTATCTGCGTGTCTGGTGCAGTGGGTACACTGACACCATTTTGTATCAAAACTGTATCACTTGTCTGCACTGTATTTGTAATTCCCTTACTCTGTGCCGGATCCTCAGGACCTTCACTAGTGCTCGGAGCAATGTCAATTATAGCATATGGTGGCGGGAGATCATGTAACAACTGATAAAGAAACTCTTCATCATCTGAATCATCGTCATCTACCCAAGACCTCTGAGTCTCCTTTGACTTGCTAGAGCCCTTGTCTGTCTTACAGGTGGCTTTCTTTCCCTGTGTCTCATCTTCCTGGGTTATTGCTGGAAACAGTTTAAGTCCGTCAACTATTCCCTTTCTCCACATTCTGCTCTCATTGTCCCATCTAGCCTCAGCTAAAGTCTCCTCTGCCCTTTTCATTCTACTTTCAAATTTTTGCTGTCTTTGTTGTATGGCCATTAAATCCCAGACTGCTAATGCCTCATACTGAGCTGGTCTTGGAGGCGGCTTTTGCACACTTAACATCCACCTCAAGTTCTCTGAGATTCTTGTATTGAACGTTCCATGCTCCGGAAACGCTAAACATCCCTCCTTCTCTTTTAATTTGCGAAACTGCTTCATCCAAAGACATGGCGCCACTCCCTTTCCCTCCATTACAATATAAGCTGGAGTACCCTCAGGCGGTGTAGGCTCCCCTTCACTCGCCATAATATATGTATCTCCCTTCCAGGCACTCTTTAAAGCCTTGAAAAACTTCATTTTTTTTTTGCGTCTCTTATTTTGTTTAGAATCTAATCAAAAAGTGACTTTAATTCCCAGAACACTCTTCACCCACCTTTCTCAACCTAATGCCTCTCACGGACGGCTGCCAATCCGTGCGCGACCTTTCTCAGCAACTGAACTATCCCAGCACAGCACCACTGACATCACACTCACACACACTGCACCTGACAAAATCTTGCAGCTTGTCCTCCTCACATGAAACTAATGCAATATATTGCGAGCATCTTTAACAACAAAACCCAAATTTGTCAGTTTACTACAGGAAGGATAACACAATTGCTTCAGAACTTTACAGAGATTTCACTTGAAGCCTCGGCCGCTACTGTCTCCTTCTCAGCTCCCGCATACGCAAGCAGAATTCGACCCGCAAATCCTACTCTCGACTTGTCAAAGGTTTGCTCTAGTGCACTTTAGAACTTGCCAAATCTCCATCGAAGGTTTCATTCACACAATTTGACTCATACTCGACTTGTCAACCACGCCCGATTGACCTATTAAACCGCACAGATTACAACATAAACCCAAGTGTCTCCTACACTTGTCAAAATACTCCGGAGTCTTAGACCACGACGGGTCCGTACATCACCAACAACAACCACGTGGATAATTTTGAGCACAAAGCGCCACACTCATATGAAGTTCACCAACTTCCCTACTCTCATACTGCGGAGTACGCCCACTCCTACTAAAACAACATTACCTGACCTAAATCCACACAAACTTCATAAAACACCTACAATATGCATAAGCTGAGCAAGCGCAAATTCTACAGCACACATACTAAAACGCTGAGAACATACCCAACTCATTTAGGCAGGCTCTGAGATTCCGGGAAAGTCATGGGGAATTTAGAAACACATCATACCTCCAATTTGCATTATCTTGAAAAACAATTCAAACAATAGTCCTCCGTCCTAGGGCCCCAAAGGGCCTAAACCGTCGCTCTGCTACCAGAAACTGATAACACTTCCCTTTATGACCAATTTACTCACTTTGGGACTCGTTTTAGGCCAATGAATCTTTTGACCCTGATTGAAGACACCTTAGGATGAGATGGCTAATCAACATGTCAATCAATATGTCTATAACGTCATCAAAGTTCACAGTAATACGGCAATTCAAATTGTTCAAAGTCAGTTAATAAACTCGAAAGACCACCATGACCTTTCAGTCATGAAAAACCACACCAATTTAATATGATTTTGTGAAGTTTATTCCCTATTGATTACAATTCTACTAGCAAGTTTATTAGTCTCAAAACCAAGAAACACATTAGCATGGTCACAATATGGCAACTCTGATAAGATTTCATCAAAGCAAGAATCACAAACATTAGAATATAACACGGCGTCAGCATAGGTTATCTTCAGCAGAGTAACATCACGTTATTCAACAAAGCATAGATTCAGTCATTTGTCTATTTGCGTCAGTTTTGTGATCCCCTCTCAACTAACCTCGAATTAGCATTAGCATGTTGGGCTTCATGCAAAACAATTTAGTAACACCAATTTAGAAAACATCTAGCTATGGTCTCTGACAAAAGAAGCAGTTGGTACCTAGAAAGGAAAAGCAAACAGACAATGACAATTTCATTGTCTTATAGATACCCTTCGTATTTGGGTCAGCACTCAGGTTTGGTCTTCGTCCCCAGAACATCAGTTGATTCGCAATCAGCAAGGAATTTAGCAATCGGGTAAAAGGGGCACTTCCCTCATAAGGAGGTAAAGTGTAAACAGGCAATTTATAAGGCAAGAATGGTTTTAAGAACCAAACAGCAAAGTCTCTATGCAGAGTGACAAAGTGTCTGGGTCATAGCAAATCGCATCAGCATCTCCCCTAACTCTCTCCTATCCCTCCTGTTCTCTAGTCTCCATTCTAACTTACTTCCTGGTGTCAAGGGTTTTTATCCCATTTTCGTTGTACATTCCCCTAAAATTTGGTTGGACAAGGGGTTGCAACCCACTATCTTTAACCAATTGTCGTGACATTAGCTCATCGAATTTGTCACCCCATAACAGTTCTCACGTATTTTATTGGTCCTTATGATTGAAGTCTTTAGTGGGTGGAATGTCCGGTATGATTTCATAGTCTTGTGGTCCTTTGCACATCTTCGGTCAGTAGCTCCATTGTCTGTACCGGTTCAGGCGACCTTGTACCTGCTACTGGTCTACAGTGTTGCAGTCAGCTAAAATGTTTCTACAAGCAAGTAGAATTTCATGAGAACGGATCTACTACAATTACATTCAGCTTCTAGTTTGGAGAAAAAACAAGAGTTCATGCCCTTCAGCAAGTCAGCACACTGCACGTTAGAAAAACACATTTAATATGAGAGTCAGGCAGCTAGGCCTCGACTCATGCTAACTAAAGCCTAATGATTCATTAGCAAAACTTTAGCATATAGATTTTCAATATTAATGCACAATCACAATTTTAATAAACATTTCATAATTATTAGTCAGTTTGATTAGTCCCCGTATATGTTAGCGGCCACTCCCCGTGGGCACATTTCAAGCGCACGTTTTGCAACAATACATTAATAAATTTTCTATGCGGCATTATTACACATTAGTTCATAAACATTTCATGTTAATATAGATTATATAAGATACGCTCTCTCAGGGTCATACAAATAACTGTATGCTGACGTTTGAAGAACCTCACCTGGCACTCCACAGCCATGGACTGACTATGACTTGATTACATGGATGGTGTCTTTCAGAGGCAAAGAGATCAGTCATGTACAATGCTTAAGAAAAGTTCATAGAAGTCAAACACATTTTCTTCACACTGTCCTAATACCTTTGGCAATAGAATGATTTATAAGTTACTCTAGTACTAAATCCTATGATAGGGTGCATATGTACAATAAGTGTCTAAAGAAGTATGTGATGCCTCCTGTCTGGGAGACCTTTGCTTGGAAAAAAAACCTGGCTTTCTCAAAGATGGTACATTGAGGATCTGCACTCAGTCACAGCACAGATTTGTTCCACTACCGTAATTTGCTAGCGTGGAGATGGATAAACAGAATGATAACCCACTTAGAAAACTTTATAGAAGCAGCATGGAAGCCTCTAAATCTTCTTATTATAACTGCAGAACCGATGGAGTAAGGAAATGAGCTGAGAACACTTTGAGATTCCTAGAGAAGCAGCTAGGGTCTACAGTAGTCTCCCTCAGAGACGAGAAACTAAAATTCTTTCAGCACCTAACATTCAGACTTATTTGTGGTGAGCATTATGATGGATATGTGAGGATATTCTCCAAAAGAGGAGATCTCCGCAATGCCTCCCCTGCTAGAAATGTCCTCAGCCTATCATTTTCATAACTCAAAGTGACCTCAGCTGAAGTAGATGGTTGTACTAAGGAATACATTTTTATTAGTATTTTGTTCAGTACACATCAGAAAATGCTAAAATCATGAAATCTAACTGTGCCACATCCTGAAAGACAGAATATAAAAGCTGTAACACCATACGTCTGCGAGTAACCAGTTCATGCAGTATATCCCAGTCCATGCACAAGCATTCACATTTCCACATCTGTGAGGCATCTGGAACAGTTAGCAGGTAGGTATTGAGGGGGCCCCCTATGTCCTTAAGGTGCAACATTACCTCTAGTTCCTCAGGTATATTTTCAACTGCTCTTTACAATTGGCCAAGTCAAAGAGCCATTGCCACTTCATGGGCATCACTCGTTTACCCAAGCATATCTCGACCCTCCTCTTGGCCAGCATTAATGCCACTGTTGTGAGCCTGCTCATTGTTGGCTGCAAATCCTTTAGCAGAGCAAGGAGACAGAGGTGCAGGCAACACACTACGGACTCCAGTATCAATGTGGAAAGGGCATCAGTGGCTTGTGACCAATAGAGCCAGTCAGGGGTCAAGACCATGGCGGCTGCATAAAATTGTCATCAGGTGCCCTGCATCTCAGACAGCATACTCATGCAGATCAAACCTGTACAGCTCACCAGGGGTATAGTACATTTGGTGGAGATACTTGAAATATATTGTATACAAATCACAATTAAGTGTAAACATGCTGGTTTGTGGGCACCAAAGCATCCAGCCTGCTGATTCCAGCAGCTGGCCCAGCACCTCATTCCATTTCTCCATTGCTGGGTCAGGGGCTAGTGGCCTATCTTTTTGTATGGAGATATATAACGTAGTTGTTAGAAATGGGGTCTCTGGTTGGCAGTCAGTTTGCACTCTGTCCAAGCAGGGACCCTGAGTCTAGTCAGGGTAAGGGAGTTACACTCCTAAGACAACCCCTGCTCACCCACTTGGTAGCTTGGCACAAGCAGTCAGGCTTATCTCAAAGGCAATGTGTAAAGTATTTGTACCAACACACACAGTAATACAGTGAAAATATTACAAAATGAATACCACACAGGTTTCGAAAAATCGATAATATTTATCTATTTCAAACAAGACAAAAATTTGAAAAATCCAACATACACAAGTGAAGAAATGAATTTTGAATATAAAAAGAGTCTTACTTCTTGGAAAACTTTGTAAATGTTGATTTTACACAAAGTACCTGGTTTGCATCAAAAATAAAGCCGCACGGGCAAGCGTGCGTCAGAAAAGTCAGTGATGTGTTGGCTCCTTACTCAGTGAGGCTGTGTGTCATTTTTTCTCCAGTCTGGTAGGGAATGCAGAGTTTTTCTCCCCCGCAAGAGAGCAATGCATCGATTTCCAGACAGGGCACCTCAGATCCGCACAGGGTCACGATGGCTTTGATGCCCAGTGATGATGCATGAGAAATCCAGTCCCACGGTGTTAGAAAAACGCGCTGCGTCATTATCAGCATCTGCAAGCGGGTGTTACGTTGTTTCTCCAGCTGCAATGCGTCGATCTCCCAGCCATGATGCAGGTGGGGCATTGATTTCAGCCGTGAAGCAGGTGGCAAGTTGTTTTTCAGCAGCGTTGCAGGTGGAGCGTCAAAAGTTTCCCCGCAAGGCTTCCTGTGCATGCATTTCTGTCCTTTTTCTACCGGTTTTCACCTTTCAAGGGCCCACGGACTAGATGGGGCACCACATGGCAGGGCAGGAATCGCAGTAGACAGTCCAGGTGCTGGCAGAGGAAGTCTTTGATGGCAGTGAGACTTCAAAACAGGAGGCAAGCTCAATCCAAGCCCTTGGAGATTCTTCTCAAGCAGGAATATACCACAAAGTCCAGTCTTCGTCCCCTTTCACAGGCAGAACCAGCACTCCTCCTCAGCTCTTCTCCTTGGCAGAGGTGTCTCTTGAATCAAGAAGTGATCTGAAAATCTGGGGTTTTGGGTCCACTACTTATACCCCTTTCTGCCTTTGAAGTAGGCAAACTTCAAAGGAAAGTCTCTGTTGTTCACATGATCCTGCCTTGCCCAGGCCTAGCCCCAGACACACACCAGGGGGTTGGAGACTGCATTGTGTGAGGGCAGGCACAGCCCATTTAGGTGTAAGTGACTAATCCTTCCTCCGTTCTAGCTCAGATAGCTCATAGAATATGGAGGCTACACCCCAGCTCCCTTTGTGTCACTGTCTAGAGGGGATTCACAAACAGCCCAACTGTCAGTCTGACTCAGACAGGGAATACACAAGCAGGCAGAGTCACAGAATGGTTCAAGCAAGAAAATGGCTACTTTCTAAAAGTGGCATTTGCAAACTAACAATCTAAAAACCACCTTCACTAAAAGATGTATTTTTAAATCGTGAGTTCAGAGACCTCAAACTCCATATTTCTATCTGCCCTCACAGGGTAACTGGACTTTAAGGATATTTAAAGGAAGTCCGCATGTTAGCCTATGAGAGAGATAGGCCTTGCAACAGTGAAAACCGTATTTGGCAGTATCTCCCTGTTAGGACATGTAAAACACATCAGTACATGTTCCACATTTAACATACACTGCACCCTGCCCATTGGGCTATCGAGGGCCTACCTTAGGGGTGCCTTACAAGTATAAAAAGGGAAGGTTTAGGCCTGTCAAGTGGGTACACTTGTCAGGTCGAATTGGCAGTTTAAAACTGCAAACACAGACTGCAGTGGCAGGTCTCAGCCATGTTTACAGGGCTACACATGTGGGTGGCACAGCCAGTGCTGCAGGCCCACTAGTAGTATTTGATTTACAGGCACTAGGCACCTCTAGTGTACTTTACTAGGGACTTGCTAGTAAATCAAATATGCCAATGATGGAAAAGCCAGTCACACAAACAATTTACACAGGGAGCACTTGCACTTTAGCACTGGTCAGCAGTGGTAAAGTGCCCAGAGTACCAAAAACATTAAAAACAGAGTTCAGCACACAGTCAAAACATGGGAAGCAGAGACAAAAAAAGACAGGGGAGATCACGCCAAGGATGCCATGTCTAATAGTAGTGATGGGTCCTTTACACATGGTGCTAGACAGCAGTGCATCTAGTGTACAGAAAGTGGGGGATTCATCCAGAAATTGACGGAATAATTCACACTCTGCAGCACAAAGGTGGAAGTATGTAAAGGTCTGCAATGGGGTGTGAGGTTGCATGGGGGAGATGTCAGCTAGTGCAATGAATGTCTTCCCCATATATATGTCCCTCATAGTCTTCATACCGGCCCTATCAAGTATTTCCAGGGATCCTGGCTCATGTGTAACTGATATGGCTGGGTGGTATAACAGAGGAAGGGCTGGCGAGTAGAATGGCTGTTTGTGGGCACGTGACTCAAGGCAGTCACCAAGCTCTTGCAATAATTAGGCTTCCCTGAGGGGAGGCGGTAATGTGCATTTATTGTAAGCTTCCTCATACAGGGTGTAGAGATGTGGTTAAAGGATGGAGGCAAATTGTTGATAGATTGCACTAGTGAGGCCATCAAGGACTGGCACCTTGCCATTGGGAAGTGCAGTTATCGCCCCTTTAATGTCATCCACTGTAGTAGGTTTTGATAGATATTCCCTCTGGCCTTCCGATAGCCACGCAAGGACAATATCATCATCACAGTCTGCTATGTCACCTGCTGAGTCAGTATTGCGTGTGCTATAGAGGTGTGTGTAGAAATCAGTAAAGCATGCCAAGATGCCAGGAGTATCATAATGATCCATGCCATCAGGAGATGTTGTTTTACCAATATGCACATCGGCCCATGGTGCCTTCAATTTAGCAGCAAGACAGCGCTCTGAGCATCCCCCTCCCCATATGCTCTGGCCACATATTGTCTGGACATGTGAAATATTTCTTGAGTAGCTAAGTCATTGAAGCAAGTAATCTGATCATGTATAGCTGCTAGAGTACAGGGGTCCGGATTGGAGTCATAACTACTCTCCAGAGTGCGCAGCATGTGCTCTGTGGACTGCAATTCCATGCAGTGCCTTCAATATGCCGGCCTGTGCATTGATAAGGCCCCACGTATAGTGAGCTTAAAAGCCTCCCAGAGTGTACTTAGATTACCTACAGAGATGGAATTATCTACAAAATATTCAATAATCGCAGTCTGTACGTCCTCTCGAAATACTAGGTCTAACAGTGCTGTTGCCTGAAATTGTCACATAAATTGTGCAGGAGTGTGTGTAGGGACATTCAGTTCAAGGTACACTGGTGCATGATTTGATAAGGTTTTAAGTAAGTGTGTGATAGCTCATACCCAAGAATAGATATCCCAGGTTGCCAACCAGTAAACTAGATGGGACCAAAAGATGTGAACAGAGGAGTGAATGTGCCTTCTCTCTTGGTGGGGTGGTGGAGTCTCCAGAGATCTACCATCCCATGGTCCACCACCCCAGTCTTAAGAATGTTAGCAGACTGTTTGCCACACCAGTCTGTTGTCACGATCTATCTAGTATCAGATCTAGATATGTGTTAAGGTCTCCACCCCATACTATGGTAGTCGTCGTGAATTTGAGAAGTTGGTTCCAAAGAGTTATGAAAAAGTCAGGGTCATCCATGTTTGGCCCGTATGTGTTAACCAATGAAACAGAGGTGACCCAGAACACACCCTGCACAATCATGTATCATCCCTGTTCATATGCCCAGGTGTGCACAAGGTGGAAGAAGACCCCTTTCTTGACGAGAATCAGAACGCCCCTCAAGCAGGAGGAATAAGGAGAGGCTGTGTTATGTGCAGCCCAGCGTGTGCCCACTGTATGTTCAGCATGTGACGTCAAATGGGTTTCTTGCAGAAATGCAAGGTGAATGTTATGTTGGTCTAAATAGGCTAGCATCTTCCGTGTTTTGTGTGGGTTGTTGAGGCCCCTTACATTCCATGCCAAGAGTGAGATAGAACCTCTGGGTTGTGCTGTCATCGTATGCCATCAAATCACCACTGGAATAGACAGGATAGATGTGATGCATGGTCTGCGAGTATTTTATAAGAGTTTACAACAGTACTGTGACATAATAAACAACGAATCCCCATCTCTTCCACCACCCACATTAGCATCCTAATCATGCCAATGACATTCCTTGATTCCAAGAATAGCAACAAAGAAGGACACAGTAAGCTATGGGTCAAAACAACTGTATAAATGCAACCATAATCAAGTTCAGGGGTAAGCCCACAGGGAGGCCGCCAAATTCTCAGCCTTAGCCTCCTAAGAGCTGAAGGTGGCTAGGATAAAACAGCAACAATCTGGCCATGGTGGTTGAGTGGTCATCGTGAATGGTAAATAAACATTGAGGGCCGTTACACCAGATCCTCACAGTATATTTTCTTCTCTGCCATTTGATCATGTACAAAGGGTATTGTAGGTGAGGTTTGAGTAGCGTTCTTCATCACTCATGACACTGGGGGTATCTCCACAGCACATAGAGAATGTTTTTAGATGGCCCACTGCTCCCTTAGGGATGCGCAAAAATCTTCTGCTTGATGCAAAGGTATGCCAGGTAAAGCATTGCATAGGGTATTCCAGCCTTCTGCAACTGTTGCTTGACAAGTAGAAATTCCTAGCGGGCCGCCTGCACCTCTGTGGTAAAATCAGGAAAACAGAAGACGCTGTTGCCCTGGTAGGTGAGGTCTTTCCATTCCCGGACCAGCCAGAGGTCTGTGTCAAGATCCCTGTAATTTAAGAGCCTTGGGATGATGGGCAGTGGAGGGGCACCAGGAGGCAGGCGCACTATGAAAGCCAGAGAGATTATCAGAGCCGAAGAGAGATGTCAACATTGCCTCCACATATTTCTCCACTTACAACTGTTTGTCAATTCAGGGATCCATGTAATTCATAAATTATTATGGCAGTACAGTGCCTCCAGGTGTTCGTTTTTTGGCATAGATCACTGCTAATACCTTCTCCTTGTTCAAACACTTTTTGAACACCTTTTTCAAGTCTTCTTCCATGCCAGAGAAGCTTTGCCCTGCCAACGTGATGCAGACAGTTTGTTTATCCAGTTTTTTTGCCATCTGGTCAATGCACAGATTGAGATTGTCGATGTTCCCATCAATGGACGCCAGGCTCTGTTGCATACCTTGTAGCATGGCTGCAAGGATAACCTCACTAGGCAATGCAGTGTCATGCTTTAAGGCCACTGGGTCCTCAGCTGGGGACCTTTCAGTGTTCTTTGCTGGCCGTGTTGTGTTTTTCCATGGTATCAAATGTAGTTGCTCCAGCATGGGTATTATTGGCAGTTTAATGGTCATGCAGCATGTAGTAGTGCAGGTTTGCACCTTAGCAGGGAAAATGGAAAGCTGCACACTCCAGTAGGCCCTCTCAGCAGTTCCCCGGGTCAAGAAGGGGACCGTACAAGTGCCACACTCCTGGAGTTCAGAATGTTCCAAGTGTCTCTGGGGAACATGAGAATAAGGGGGGCTTGGTGGAGCAGGCTGCAGCAGGCAGTTGGACAGTAGAGTCTCAACACACTTCCATCATCACTTCCATGATGCCTCCACCGATGCTTCCACCAGGGAGGCCAAGTCCAGGAGCAGTAAGCCAGCATGCACTGCAAGCTCACCTCTAACTAAGATGCAACAGGCAACATCCAACTCTGATCTCCTTCAGCCTACCCACTATGGGTTTATGCAGCCTGCCTGGTGCCACAGGCAAGCCCCAGTCGGGCATTGCACCCGGCCCAGTAACTTCAGGTAGGGTCATCACCACAGCAGCTTGTTCCCCCAGGCCACAGAAGACTGATGACACCCCAGGGGGGTCAGGCAGGGGCAGGCAATCATTGTCCACTCTCTCTGCAAGTCAGGGCCTGTACTCATCACATGTTGCAAGCCAGCTCTAGTCAAGTGGCATGGCCTGCCAAGCGCCACAGCCCATTCCACAGCTTCCGATCAGAATCTTCCCAAAGCAGCGCCCCCCCCACCCCCCAGGACTTGGGGTTCTGTGGGCAATCACTGGGAAGGTTAAGTGCCCTGTGGGCGGGCACCGGTCCAGGCATTTCACACCTTGGTGCCACCACCATCTTACACCGTCTGGGCCTCTTCCGGTAGCTCACACAGAAGTGTGGCTGAGGCAACCAACCTCTTCAGGCAATTCACAAATTGTCACAGTACAGTAATTCAGCTCTCCCAGCCATCCATCAATCAGATTGCTGCAGGGCCTTATGACAGAATCCTGGGTGGATGATGATTCCTGGCCAGCAGAACAGCACTAGGGTGCGGCCATCTTATTGTGGTCTCTCTAGCACCCCCATACTAAGGAATATTGACCACAAAAATATTGTCACACGTTGGACCTGATCCTTTCTGCAGGGTTACCCTCAGATTTTTGCCTTCTGTTGCTGAGCCCATTTTTGTTGGCGTTGCTTTGCACTCTTTTCCTGTTAACCAGTAGGAAAGTGTTTGAGCTCTCTCCCTAACAATGGCAAAACTGGACTATGCCTTTTTGGCACATTTAATTTTCTTGTAAGTGCCATGTAAATGGTACCCAGGACTTGTAAATTGAATGCAACTGATACGAAAATGCGTTACTGGTTGAGGGAGATGATACTCAAGCAGCAACTACAATTCTTGTCAGGGTGATATACAAATGAACCCCAAATTAACCTATGCTTATCCCTGCGGTAGATTGGCACAAATGAAGTCAGGCTTAACATAGAGGCAATGTGTAAAGCATTTTTGTAGCACTTCAAACCGTAATAAAGTAAAAACACAACACAAGAAAAATCCCACATTAATTCAGAAAAAAGTATAATTAAATAAATAATTTGACACCAAAACACAAAAATCAATAGAATCAGTAGAATCAGTAGAATCAGAAATATGCAATTTAAAAGCTTTCAGGTAAGTATAGCACCTAAATGCACAAAGTACCACTCACAGCAATCTGGTTATGCAAGAGTGAATCTTAGAAGTTCATACTGGCTGCAATGGAGCACTAGCCAGATATAGTGAGCAGGTTAGTCCTGCTGAAAGAGTTGCCTTCAAAAATCCAGTGTGAAGGGTTCTGTTTGGTGTGGCAGGGGCCAGGAGGAAAAGGGAGAGCATTGTGGATGGTCATCAATGTAGCACAAAATTGCAGACCAGGCATCACGGACGACCGTCAGTGTAGAGCGAATATCCTCTAGGGCTTCGCAGACTCCCGTTGCTGAAGATTCACATTGGCAGGCACCGCGGATTGTCGATGCTGTAGTGCAAAGTGCAGGTTTTGCTTTTCTGAGAGATACAGGCAATTGCTATGATGCAAAGAGTCGGATTCATCAGAGCTTCGTGTTGACAGGTGGCACGATCTAGGCACAAACAGACCCATTTGTGAAGAACCCAAAACTTCAGAATTTCTCCTTTCTTTGAGTCGGGAGCTGAACTGAGGCCATACCAAGGGTCCAGGACCTGAGGGCCCCTCTTGGGGCTGAGGAACCCATTACAGCAGTGGGCAGCAGGGCAGGTTCTTTTGCAGAGCAAGTTCCAGGTTCAACCTCAGCCGGGCGGGTGCAGGGAGCCTCTGGGGTTTGTTATGTCCCTGCAGCTCAGTATAGAAGGTCAGTTAGCTGATCCTTGGAGTCACTTCATCCTGGGATGAAGGGTGCAGGCCCAGTGTTTCTTCTCAGGAAGAAGGCAAAAAGCAGCAGAGTAGCAAGGTAGCAGTCCTCCTGGCAGCACAACAGCACAGCTTTCCTTCTTCTGTTGTATTCACAGGTTCACTGGTGTACTGAAAAGTTGGGGTTTAGGGTAGAATATTTATATCTGGTGCCCACTTTGAAGTAGGAGAAGTTTCTAGATAATTTCCTTTGAAGTACTTGAAGTTTTCTTCCTCCCCTGTCTTGGCTCCAAGCTTGTGGCAGGAACAATACAGGGGCGACAAGTCCTTAGTGTGAAAGCAGGGCACAGCCTATTCAGTTGCAAGTGAGGCTGTGCCCACCTCCGCCCTCTCTGACCCTGCCAGTTGATGTTCTATCCCGACACACCTAATCCCTCAATTGTGTGGCTATCTGAGAGAAATAAACTAAGTCCACCCAGTCATGTGACCCAGAAACAGGCTGCAGGACCAAATGGTTAAGGTAGGAAAATGGCAACTATCGAAAAGTAGCATTTTCAAAATTGTAACTTAAAATATGACTTTACAATTAAAGAGGATTTTTAATTACAATTTCCCAGACACCAAACATGAAATTTCTATCTGATTCCATTTAAACATTACTACTTTTTAACTGTAATAAGGGAACCCAATGAAATCCGATGGAGAGGTAGGCCTCACAGTAGTGACATTTTAATCTAGGGGTTTTTCACTACCAGGACATATAGAACTTAAAAGCACATGCCTGCCTTTTAAAAAACACTGCCCTCTGCCCTCCGGCCAGTGTAGGGCCTATCCTGGGGGTGAGGTATATGCATCAAAAAGGGAGATCTGGGCCTGTATAGAGGTTTATCTTACCAGGTCAAAATGCCAGTTTAAAACTGTACACACAGGCTGCTGTGCTAGGCCTGAGCTGTGGTTAAAAGGCTACTGAAGTGGATGGCACAAGTAGTGCTGCAGGCCCACTAGTAACCTTTAATTTATAGGGTCTGGGTACAGGTTGGATAACTTTAGTAGGGACTCACACGTTCATTAAATGTGCCAACTGGGTGTAAGCAAATTCTACCAGGTTTAAAGGAGAGAGCACAAGCACTTTAGCACTGGTTAACAATGGTAAAGTGTGCAGAGTCCTAAAAGCCAGTAAAACGGATTTATAAAACACGAGGTTGAAGGAAAAATGTTTGGGGATGGCCCTGTATAATGTATATTATGTATAAAGGGACACATTTAACACTACTAGAGGGTTGCAGCACTCATCGTGCTACCCACTAGAGTAGCACTTTAAAAACATGTCTCAGGCCTGCCACTGCAGCCTGTAGTACGGTTTTAAACTGCGCTTTTGACTTGGCAAAATAAACTGTGAATGACTCTTCTGTTGGGCTTTTCAATGTTTATTTATCCCCGCTGGCTAAAGTGATTGTTCCCTATAATTTGTCCCTGGTCACCTATGCCGACGATACTCAGCTTGTGGTATCATTATCTAGTTCTGGGGATTCATCCGCGGCCAACCTTTCTTGCTGTATGGAAGATATTGGAGAATGGATGATCCAATCTAAGCTTAAATTTAATGATGGAAAGTCAGAAGTTATTGTATTAGGCAATGGTTCCCCAGCCTCCCCCCTCTCACTGCACTCTGAGGCTTTCAACAATCTTCCTCCTCCCAAGGCTCAGGTAAAAAGCCTTGGCTTTTGGCTGGATTCCCGCTTGACTATGGATCTTCAAGCAAAAAAAGTCTCCTCTACATGTTTTGGTATTTTAAGAGTCCTTAGGAAGATTTTTAACCTTCTTCCCTCTACGGCCAGAAGAATCCTCGTTCAAACTCTGATCCTCTCCCTCCTGGACTATGGGAACTCTCTTTTTCTCAGTTCCCCGGCTTATGTGATAAAGAAGCTGCAGACAGTTCAGAATGCAGCGGCCAGGCTTCTCATTAATCTTCCTAGACATTTATCCGCAAAGCCGGCTCTTTCAACACTTCACTGGCTCCCCATCAAGCAGCGTACCCACTTTAAAGCCCTATGCATTGTTCACAGAGCCCTTCAGGATAAGGGTCCGATGTTCTTCAGAAAAAGGATCCATCTCTATGCCCCCTCTCGAAGTTTGAGGTCTTCCTCTTTCCGACATGTCAGCATCTTGCGGTCTAAGAGAGCCTGGGGAGCCAATTCCTTTTCCACCAAGGCCGCCCACCTTTGGAATGATCTTCCCTCTGAGCTTCGTGACGAACCCTCAGAGCAGCTTTTTAGGAAAAAACTCAAGACTATCCTTTTCTGTAGGTAACTTTCTGGATTCTACTGTTGCTGGCATTAGTCATGTTACGTTAGAGCTGGGATGCCTTAGGGTAACTACGCGCTTTATAAATCCTTAAAACTAAACTAAACTATATTGCTTCCAGATAATAACACAAAGGGGCATTAGGTGTGAGCAGGATGGGTCATCCTGGCAGGATGCTGGGGAGCGGTTGCACCCAGTCCCACTTACACTTCAAAGAGCCTCCTGCATGCACAAAGGAGCCTGACACCAAGCCTGCCATGCTTTTTGTCATTCTCAGACAGTTTGAAACCTCAACAGGGGAACTTGAAGTACTTTCTAGAACCAGTTGTCAGGGTATGACATTGAGTCCCCCCACACAAAGACTGGGACCAGGTATCAACGTTAAACTTCCAAAGCTACTCTTCAGAACACTTATGGACTTGTGGAAGTTACAGAAGAAGGAATGCCCTGCTGCCACAGGACTACCCGACTGCTTGAGGACTGACTTGCTGTCTGAGCAGGAAAATTGGACCTGTTTGCCATCATTCCATGCTAACCAGAGGGACTCTAAGGGTCTGTTGGCTGACCTCCTGTGTGAGATACAGGGACACAGTAAGCTCCAGAGGTCTCCTTTCAACTGCCCAGCTGGCTTGCTGCAATTGGACCTGCCAGGACCTGCAACTGGACCTGCCTGAGCCCTGCTGGCCTCTGCTGGAGTGAGTCCTTGATCTCCAAGAGGTGCCGCCCCAGATCTTGGATAGTGTCAGAATATATTCCGCTGCAACGAAAGGTGAAAATGTTGACGTTTGGGTTTCTTGTGACACAAACAGGCCAATTTGCATCAAGACAGACGACCACGCTGACCACCAATGCAAAACTCTGGTGAGATCGGCTCTTCGTACTATAGTGATAGGCCAGTGACAGCCAGCAGTGCCAGAGCCCCGCTTCACACTACAGAAACAACAGCTTGCAGTGACAGTTAACATAAAGCTACAGCAACGACCATCCGTTAGGCCCAACCGGCTCTTTGTGCTACAGTAATGACAAGCCATAACACCCGACCTGCTGTTTGAGCTACAGCGACGGTCATATGCGACGCTCTTTGTGGCCTCCTCCACTGGGAATGGAACTCTTTGTACCGGATTCAGAAGGTAACTCTTCAGCGAGACTAACAAAGGTACATGTATCCAACATGCATTCCAATGTGGTCAGCGTGAACTTGTGACTTTTTCCTAAGTTTAGTGCAACCAGAAAACTGCAACTGGTGCTTTTTGCTTTTAGGTGCTATTTTTACTAAAAACTTTACATTCTTTTTAGAATCTTCGATTCTACTAATTGACTTTTTATCATTCTGGTAGCATTTCATTTATGAAAACTTACTCTATTTTTTCTAAATTGGTTTGGGATTTTTCAAGTGTTGTGTTTCAACTTTATTAATGTTTGTGTGCTGTATAAATACTTTTCACCTTGCCTCTAAGTTAAGCCTACTGCTTTTATGCCAAGCTACCAGTGGGTTAAGAACAGGTTAATTTAGTGACTTTTGTGGCTCATCCTGACAAGAATTGTTGTTGTTGCTTGAGTAGGGATTTGACCCCCGTCAACTAATAACCCAATTCGTTACACTACTTTTTTGTGCCTATATAGTGTTTCACTGAACCCAGATATCGGTCCTCCAACAGTTTCAATTAGGGTTGTAAAAAGGTTCTGCCGGAAGAATAGTGCTCCTGTTGGGAGAAAAGAGGTACAATGGGAATCTATCAGACAGAGGTAAGCAGAGTGGCTTGGTCTCCTCACTGACATTCTAAAGGCAAGACCCGGTTTGAAAAGGTGACTTTACATTGATCTTTCTTTGCCATACTGACTGCTTGCACCCGGGGGTACAATAGAATGGGTGATCTGCTGGAGGAGGTTTGTTTTTCAAATGGAGCGGGAGGGAACAGATTGGAATGCCTGACAGATAAACTCAATAAATGCATGTATTAATAATACCTTAATGGTGCCAGATGAGACATAATTTGGTGAAATTTAGATAGTGCACCCCATGGGGAGTTCAAAAGTAAACCTCAGATCATATGCCAGTCTCATATTGATTGCATTCATGCTTAGCAGAGTCTTTCTGTATACTACTTACCTATCTGAAATTGTGTGGGATGGTGTGATTTCTAAGTTTAATGACTTTTGAGTACTTCACTCTCAAATTGAAATCATATTGTTACATGCTGGACTAACACAAAATCCAACATTTTTCAGCACCCAACACTAACCATGTGGTGCTTTGTTTAGGGCCATGTGGGCCTCACACACAATACCTGTGCCACTTGTATTTCTCAAGTAACACAACAATGTCAGTCGTAATAGTAAAGAAACCAATGTTCAGAACTAATGTTAAAGGCATCTGTATGGTAAAATCTAAACATCCACAAGAAATCAATAGCCAATACAATCAATAAGCACAACTGATAGAGGCAGTTCATCTCCCGTGTTCATTGGTGTGCAATGAGCCTTCATCACAATCCTGGGGACATTTATGGCTTCAGGAAAGAAGTTACAGATCCATTCCCAAAGATGATTACATTTAGCCACATGCTTCTTTTAAACAAGAACTATACATTCTACAAGAGAGTGAAACTATGATTTTAAATGGCAACATCTGCCTTAAACTGTTCTATTTAAAATGGAGGACACTGCTCCCTTTTAATAGCTACAAGCATTGGCAAACAGCCAAAAGATCTGGCATTGGCTGCTAGCCTTTTGGCTTTGTAAATGCTTTTTTGGTTTTGCCATAGCTTTTGCAAAACTTTATTGTTTGAGAAGTTGTCGGATCCTTTTCAATTTGAAAGCCAGAACATAATCACTGAAGAGAATGACATCTCATGCAGATGTTTTCCTTGTGGAATGGCAGAACGTCATCACTCACAATGGAGTTAGCCAATGGGTGAAATGTGCTAACCCACTGGCCCATGGTTTATGCTGCAGTGAGTGGTAGGACAATTTGAATAACACACTAACAGAACAATGGACAAAGAGGGCTGGCTCAAAACCCATGTTTCTAAGTGTATTACACATATACTGTGGCATCAAAAGATCCTGGCTTGTACCAGAGCAAAAAAAATGTATGGGCTTCTGCCCTCTAGTGGCTTTTTTTTTAGAGCTACGGGCAACACATCAGTGGACTTTTCAAGATTACTTTTGATTCTCAAAGAATCCCAATTAATTAACTTCTTAATAATATCTGATGTCTATTTTATATGAATTCATTTTTCTGTTATGTTGGTCTTATCTGTTGAGGTATTGAATTAAATTGGTTTTGCAAATTTAGTGTGTCAGTGTCTTAACTCTAATGCTGTTTTAGTGCTACTGTTCATGTACCACATTCAATTTTCTGGGATAAAGGCTTTGCTGCTATTGCCAAGATAGGAACTGTAAGAAATTGGTTATTAGTTGAGGGGAGGTAACTACCCACTTCAAGTAATAATCACAGTCCTTGTCAATGTGAACCACTACAGTCTCTAAACCTTAGCTCAACCACCTGGCAGCTATGGTACAGAGCAAAATAGTTTAATTTATAGGCAATGTATGAAATATTTTCTCACTACTAAAACAACATTAATGTTGAAATGCAAGACAATAAAAATCCCATAATGAAATAGATAAAAAGATTAAAATTTAATAAACAAAATGATAGACACCAAAATGAAAAAAATCTATCAAGAGCGACTGCAGATATGAATTTTTTAAATCTGTAAGTTGAATTCACATTACTTAGCACAAAGTACCAAAGATCACCAACGGTTGCGGTAGAACATGACCTAGGTGCAATTTGATGCTGCCTGCAATGGTGCATGGGCCAGATACACTACCAAAGTTCGTCCTGGTCAAATATTTTCCCTTCTAACTTTAGTGCTTTAAGTTCCAATACTCCACAGGAGTATATTTCTAATCGCCCCCTCCCCCCCAGGGCCTCAGGGGAGGTACTTAGAGACACACAGGGCACAGGCAAAGTTCAGCCCAGGTTCCGTTGCCACTGTTCAACTGGTCAGTTGCAGAAAAAGGTCTCTTGTAGCTTGTTGTTGTGTCCCTGTAGCTTTAACAGGAGGTCAGGCATATTACACCTGGAGTCCACTTCTTTGTTGTGGACAGATGAGGGAGAGCAGCTTCAGTCTTCTATGCTCTTATCTGGTCTCAGACAGAAGGTTACACCCTCTTCTGGTTTTCCACAGGTCCAGAATTGTTCTGAAGTGGGTGTCTGAAGATGCCACATTTATGCATGGTATGAGCTAGTGGGTGGGAATGAGCTTAGGGAGCCCCTTAGCAATGGGGTAAAGATTCCTGGAGGTAACTGTACCTACTTTGGGCATTTTCAAGATGGTTGAAGTCATTGGCCACCCTAAACTTGGATTCTGAGGGGTGGAGATGTGCGTGGACAGTGTACTATGGTAAACATAGGCCCTCATTCTGACCTTGGCGGGCGGCGGAGGCCGCCCGCCAAAGTCCCGCCGTCAGGTTACCGTTCCGCGGTCGAAAGACCGCGGCGGTAATTCTGACTTTCCCGCTGGGCTGGCGGGCGGTCGCCTTCAGACCGCCAGCCAGCCCAGCGGGAAAGAGGCTTCCACGATGAAGCCGGCTCGGAATCGAGCCGGCGGAGTGGAAGCTGTGCGACGGGTGCAGTTGCACCCGTCGCGTATTTCACTGTCTGCGCAGCAGACAGTGAAATACATGTAGGGGCCCTCTTACGGGGGCCCCTGCAATGCCCATGCCAGTGGCATGGGCACTGCAGGGGCCCCCAGGGGCCCCGCGACCCCCCCTACCGCCATCCGGATCCCGGCGGTCCGACCGCCGGGATCTGGATGGCGGTAGGGGGGGTCGGAATCCCCGCGGCGGTGCAGCAAGCTGCGCCGCCGCGGAGGATTCAATGGGGCGGCGGTACACTGGCGGGACCCCGCCAGTGGTGCCGGTCCGACCGCGGCTTTACCGCCGCGGTCGGAATCCCCATTGGAGCAC
Organism: Pleurodeles waltl; assembly: GCF_031143425.1. Classification (NCBI taxonomy): domain Eukaryota; kingdom Metazoa; phylum Chordata; class Amphibia; order Caudata; family Salamandridae; genus Pleurodeles; species Pleurodeles waltl. The sequence continues at coordinate 148,587,079 of NC_090444.1, read as the reverse complement.
CGCCGGCCTGTCGGCGGTGCTCCCGCGGTCCTCCGCCCTGGCGGTCAAAGACCGCCAGGGTCAGAATGACCACCATAGTGTTCTTCCACATCTAACATCAAAATCCAGTTTTAGGCAGTCCCTGTACCCACAACAACCTAAGAGATAGAAGTCAGGTAGAACAGAGCAGAGGTTTCAGCAACCAGATATAGCATACACAAGACATGTTTTGGCCTCCTACCTTGGCCTTTTGAAGTGCACCTCAAATGTTACATATAAACCCAGCAGATCTGTCAAACGTACTGTGACACTGTAATGTCCATGAGAGGCCAAATGCTACTGAGTATTGACTGGCTGGTGGAACAGAAGAGGTGCCTTCTGCAAATACCAGCAAACATTTCCTTTGACAGGGTAAGCCTTTTAGAAGGGCACCCCAAGTGTCACATGTAAACCCGAGTGGACCTGCCAAGCAAAATGTGATATGCCAGCAGGACATGATTCTTAAATTTTATAATAAATCCTCCTAACTGCCCTGTATCTTCCGTCAGGTTCAGATGGGACATCTCTGTCCATTCAGGCCAGCCAATAAGTTTACATTTCATTCACACCTATTTAAATGCTAATTACTTGCTGCCCAAAGTGGACTTCAGGCAGAGCAAAGGTAACTTACTAAAACTTACATTACTATAATAATTAGAAACCTCTGCCTTCACAATTGAATTGGAGTCTGGATAAATATTTAAAAAAATAGTTGTTTAATTTTTAAAGCTGGTACTTTTCAGGAGATACATGATTAGTTCTTAATATTGCATTCCTTTGTTTTTCTTGGAACAGCCAAATCTGCTATAGTGAAAATTGCTTTGAGGTGCTATGCACTGTAAGGACAAGTTTAACAAGAGTCTTCATGGTGTGGTAACGAGTATCTTTGGTGCTCAGATGCAGTTGTACCTCACGTGCTGCTGGGTGACAACAACATTGCCCCCAGGCACCTGTATGGTCAATTTATCTGTTAAGCAAGTTTCTGTTACCTTCAACCATGCAATTGAACATCTGAGGCATATAATGGCTGTTACCAGTCCCATCAGAAGTAAAAGCCACGTTGTGATGAGAGCTGCAGAGATATCAAAACCAATTTTTTCATTAACATACTTCAGTTCTGAGCAAGGCGAAAGGAACATGAAAGATCGAGTACAGAAACTGTCAACTAAAATATTTGTTGTATAAACAATAGTGAAATAAAAGCACACAGGGGCGTAACCGTTGCCCCCAAGCCCCCAGTGGATTTGGATTGTATGCTAATTCAAGAAAAATCTGTGCAGTAATGAATGTTTGTTCATGGAAGCTACTTACAAACATAGACGTTGGTGATGGTCGAAGCTCCTGTGACGGTGCACTTGATGAACACTATAAAAAAGTGAATAGCAGGAACACAACAGAGAGAAAAGAGGGGAGTCAATTTCATGCTGAACTGGCACACAGTGAGAGGAAGAGTGGGCAACAACGTCTCTGAAGGATGAGCCCTGATGAAGCTTGTGTGGTATGAGCGAAATGTGTTGGCGGCTTGGCTATATTTTATGAAGCAAGAACAATAAAGAAATGAATTCTATAACACCTTTCTAAAGATGTTTGGATCCTTAATTTTAGACCCATTGAATCAATTGTGACATATGGAAATGACCGTGAGATGTTGCCTCTCCATCTTTTGTGATAACGTTTTACTCAGCCTCACATAATTCGTGCTCAAGGATGGACGTGTGCATAGTTAGCCATAGCTTAATTAGCAATGTCGCCATAGGTATCTATCCAAAAATCATTCCCAACCAGCCATTTAGGCAAATTATTGGTAGGAGATCGCTAGGTTCTGCTAAGTGGACCCTTAATACATGTTTTGTTCATGAAGGTGATTACTGTTCTTTTATTACAAACATAATAAGGGAATATATTGACATCAACACACAACAAGATGAGGTCTGCCAACAAGACATCATTCAGAGGTACAGGCTGAACTGGCAAGCCATTCAGCAGCTGCTGCGCAACATTGAGCCACAGTTGGCACCCAGCTTGCAGACACCCCGCACAATTCCACCAGAAACCAAGCTGCTAGAAGTACTACACATGTTGGCAAGTGGCTTCTTTCAAACCACTGGCGCCCTGGTTGCTGGGATCTCACAGCCATCATTCTCCGCCTTCCTCCCCAAGATACTGGATGCCATCATCTCACTCACATCCCACCACATCTGCTTCCCCAACATACAGCAGAAGCAGCAGGAGACAAAACAGGGGTTTTACCTAATTAATGGCTTCCCACACGTCCTTGGTGCCATTGACTGCACACATGTACGCATTGTGCCACCTGCTGCAACCGAACATCTATACCGCAACAGGAAGCACACACACTCCATCAATGTGCAGGCCATTGTCGATCACCAGGGATTGATCACCAACATCGTGGCAAAGTATCCTGGGAGTGTACATGATTCATTCATCTTCCGTCACTGCACCATCAATCAACACTTCCAGGATGGACGATATGGAAATGGACTACTTTTTGGTAAGTACAGAAACCTACTTATATACACACTGCACAGCAACCCTCTAGGACACACAACACATACACCACAACATCGGCATGTGGACAGGAACACACTGAGGTTGTGACACCGCTAGGCATGTTTCATATCTTCACCCAATGGGAGACACACCTAGGGACAAATGACCGTTCCAAATAACAACTGATGCCACTCCACAGACACAAGGGAACAATTAAAAAACAACACAATGACAAACACAAGGCTACAAATGGCAGTACATCTGGGAAGAAGAAACTTTCAATATCACATCAATAACACTCAATCCAACACCCTTCAAATCAATTCGTAGTGTGTAAGGGGTGTGTAATGTTTTTAGCTGCAGGTCAAACACCATGACACACATAGCAATGAAGGTCACGTGCAATCATTGAGGCCGTTCCAATATCTCACATCACTCCTGCTCTCACATTGCCCTCTACCAAGAAGCAAGTGGACTGTGCGAAGAACACATCTTGATGGAAGAAAATTGAAGGTGCACATTCCTACACATACGCATTGCGACAAATTAACACACACACACAACAGATGTACTGCCATACGGATCTTCTGAAACTCTGAATTACAACCTCACAACCAAGTTAGCCATCGGAACCTGCACATGTTCAGTAGTATAGGAACACGTAACAACCTGAGTCGACTTGGCACGGGCAGAGAAATAGGTCTGCAGTAAACTTGTCACACATGTGAAACCAGTGTATAGTCAATTGTTAACATGTCAGTGCTCACAACGTATGGAGATGTTTTGCACAATGTCACCTTGCCAAGTCAAAGGGTCCCACAGATGCTTAAAATAATCTATTGCATATGTCAAATTGTATGGGATGTCCAGGGTACATAGATGCAACCTTGTTACCACCACTGTCGAATTGATTCTGTTTATGCAACTATCATCTCACCCCCAGTTAAGACACAGGGACACCTGTATCACAAGTCACAATGCAAGGGAGTACACAATGTACTGCAACTCTCCAGAAATACTGCTGACATCCGGTCAACAGCCAAACACCCGTTCAGATAAGGAAACAACCCAATGCTGATGGTACATCCTAGAAGCCTAGCAATGGACACAATAACACAAACACCAATGAGTCACAGACAATACAAGAAACCTAGGGCCAGATGTAGGTATACATGATTTTGCGACTCGCAAAGACCCACCTCATTATTATTAATGAGGTGGGTCGCAATTTGCGACCCCCTTGCGATTCCCTGCACTCACAGGGATGGTGGCCTGCTGGAGACAGCAGACTTCCATGTCTGTGACTGCTTTTTTAATAAAGCATTTTTTTTTGTATTGTAGCCCGTTTTCCTTAAAAGAAAAAGAGTTGCAATACAAAAGAAAATATGAAACCATTTGGTTTCATTTTTTCAGAGTAGGCAGTGGTCTATTGGACCACTGCCTGCTCTGAAAAAATAGTTTTGGCGACATTCACAAAGGGGAAGGGGTCCCATGCAAATGAGTTAGCACCCACTTGACATGGGTGCTAACTGCGAATTGATTTGCGACCGCGTTCGTGGTCACCAAGCAATTCTGCATCGCGGTGAGAATTGCAAATAGGAAGGGAACATCCCTTCCTATTTGCGAGTCGCATTCCCATTTTGCGAGTCGTTACCGACTCGCAAAATGGGAATGTGCATCGCGATGCCCGTTTTGCATGGCGCAAACTGCGAATTTTGCAGTTTGCGCCATGCAAAACGGTAGCTACATCTGGCCCTCGGCAACAAGTGCCCCAGGTATGACAAGCATTGCTCACATGACATCCCTTGCACATGTCAGCCCATGTCCTAAGTCCTGACACACCCCACTCGTCTTCAGAGGTCCCTGGAAAGGTAATATGTGTACCCAGATAATACCTCCTCTACACACTCCCAGACTCACAATCTAAATCCATTGTGCTTCACCCTTTAGTATGGTATGCCATGGTCATTGTACTTCTGTCTGCATGGACGTCACGTTAAATAATGCACTGGCTTGTAGTTTCTAAGACCTGTTATCACTTGTACAGTGATTCCCCTGTGAAAGGTACTGTTGGCCATATGTTTGTGGCACAAACATATGTTTCATGTGTGGTCGGTGAGTGTGTCAGGAAACAGATCATGGAAATCCCGAAAATGTTCATAAATATTGTGTCCCTCCATTTTGTTCGGATACATGTCTGAACTGGATTTGGACACATACGTAACAAGTTATAGCTGCGCTCAGCTAACATCTTAGACTGATATTTGGAGTTTGTAGTGCCACATTTCAATTAGGGTGGCTGGCAAAAGGTATGCACATGGGTACATATCTCTATGGTTGGTGCAACTCACCATAGCTGTGGCACATCAATTGAAGAAAATGATACAAATTGAGGGGTTACAACTGTCCCTGGCCCTCTGTACATTGTACCTGTGTGTCTAAAATTGGTCTTAGTCACAATGTCTGGGTGACTGGTATTGCAGTCCTCACGGAAAGTGGCTTTGGATGTCTCTCATGTATACACGATGAGAGGAATACACTCCATGATTTTGTCTGCTCACTAATGAAGGAGCATTTTTGCCACGACATGATAGTTAGGGCCACTGCATGTGTGAAGATATGTGTGTATATCACTCACTGGAGTCCCCGGATCTGTACATGTTTGCAGTGGTATGTAGGATGCAGTATCATCATGTCTGAGAGGCTTTACTTTCTGAGTTCACACTACACATAATATTTGTTTTTTGAATTGTTGTACAGTGCACAGACATTGAGCACACTTTGCCCTTCCATGCCTTACAGGTGGACCGGCACCCTACACTATTGGAGAGGTGGCTCGATTTGCGGACCAGGCATCTCCAGTAAGTGTTGATCTTTATGTTCTGTGTTGTGTTAGCTGATGATGTGTGATTGACTCCTGTGTGTTGGACCCATAGCAAGGTGTGATGCGCTGGTCAATCATTTGTTTTGTTCCATGAGTGGAAGATCATTTTACCACCATGTTTGAGTTGGCCAATCTTTATCGTATTGTCATAATTTGGGATTCTAGGTCAGTCCTGTAGGCACGGCAATGTGAATAGGGATGAATCATGTGGATAAAACTTGATTCTGAAAAAGTGGCATTGGACCATATTAGTGAATTAGTCAGCCAGTCAGAACCTGGTTCACCCAGAATAGGGATGCCAAAGTGTTAGCCACAGACTTCAGCTTCCCTATTCACTAATGGACATGTTTGACTGTATGTTAAACTTCCTAGCTGCATGTAGCTCCACATGTTGTGCTACAAGTATGAGGCACTTGAGTACAATGGCCTAGGTGTGCATGCAGCTCATGGCCAGAGGTGTGCTTGCATCTATCTGTTTGTTGTAAGTCATGGCTTAATGGTAGTAACTGATGTGGACAAAGGTATGCATTTCCAAAGATAAGTGTTGATGGGATTGTCCAAGGTTTGGGTGTATCCTATTTGGAGTTCCTCCTTGCCTGTGGTGTGCTAGGCCAAACCCATGTACAGCTTTCCCAAGCTTCCTGGGTGTTCTTGTTGTTAGAAATTATTAGTTGATTGTCCACTCCCCCCTCAGACACAGGCGTAGGGTTGGGAATAGTGTACCTAGGACTAATGATCCAAGTTTGGTATACAGACATGTAAATCAGTAAATCACTTGTCCAAAACTAGGGTACCCACTCATGATTAGCACATGCTTTCTATACTGGCAAGTCCATGTACAACTCACAGATCTTGTGGCCCTAGATTGACATCCAGTACATAGAAATGTGTTGGCCTGGTAGTGGTGGAGGATATGCAGCATGATTTTTACCTGACAACTGGCAGAACTATGATGCCAAAGTCATTCCAGTTGTTACCCATCTTGTAGGATTTGGATGTGCTATTAGATGATAGGACATTTGTAGACTGGCTTGCCATGGACTTCCTCAGGGACTGTCAGTGATCTGTATGATGATATGGGCTGTAACAGATACATTAGATGTAATGTCTGATTTACTTCTTGAGCCATTTCACACAATGCAGTGCCTAATGTTTGTTTTTCTATTTGTCCTACCAGCTGCAAATATGACTCCCATCCAGATTCGGGAGTTTCAACGCCGGGCAATGCGATACCACCACATTCTTGATGTTGAGTCTGGGTACCGCAACACAGCAAGAAGATATCGCCATGAAAGAGCATCCGGAGCGTGGAGGGCATTTGCACAAGGGGGACCCTCCATGTCTAACACAACCACCAACACCAGCACCACCACTACCAGCCAGGTGGCACCAAAGCAGCTGGGACCTTTGCGGGACCATCAACTGCAACAGCTCCAGGAGCAGTCACAGCACCCCCTGCCCCGCAGCCTACAGACATTGCACCGACAAGGGCCCATACATCCTCTGCTGGCACCCAAACCACCCCTGCTGCATCCATAGACCCTGCAGCTTTTGCAGAGATGCAAAGGAAATTGGACCGTGTCCTACGAAAGATGACCAGACTGCAGCAGGAGGTGGCACAGGTCAACCGGCGTGTGCGTGCCATTAAAAAGACCCTGAGGAGGGCCAACCTGTAGGCATGAATGCGGACATGATTCCCTCCCCTCCCTCCTCTTTCCTGGTTCTTAAACTTAGTGGGTTTAGGGGGCTTAGTGTTAGGTTAGTATAGGCTGTTAGTTCAGTTAGTAGTAGTGGGTGGGGGTTTCAGAATATTTCTACAGTTTTTAATTATGTGTGTTGGCAATGTTGGGGTTTTGGTGTTGAAAAAAAAATAACAAAAACAAATTTACAAAAAACTATTTACAAAAAAATATATATTTGTTTAGTATAGGATAGTATGTGTTTAGGTTAGTATCTGTTGTCCTCCATATGTCCCGTCTCATAAGGGGGGTGGGAGGTTGATGTTTAGATCGTTTCGTTAAATGTGATAAGTAAGTTTAGCTTAGGTTAGTTAGGGACAGTTGTGGGTAATGTGTAGTTAGAGTAGATTAGATTAGGTAAGGTGTTTCCCCTAGTTTTAACTTCTGTTTTTACTCTTTAATAAATATGTAGGTAACCCTTTACATTATGTGTCAAATGCTTGTAGATCAGGGCCTTACCATGAGTGAACAGTGTCTCTTTTGTATTAGCTTTTGTGTCCCATGCTGCAACCATATCCCAACTGAGCTGATACATTGGCAGCTACCCCAAAGCTACTTAGCTAAGATTCAGCCATTCATTGCACCCACCACTCACGGTTACTATGGATCCCAAAGTGTGGTTATTTTGTGATGTATGTGTTCAATGTCACATACTTTGCTACCAGAATTGGTATTGGGGACACTGTGTTAAGTCTGCCTGCAGCCTGATGTCGAAGCAATTCCTTATAAGGTGAGTGGTAGTATGCTCTCCTGTAGTGTAGTGTACATAACTCACAAATATCAATTGTTACAATGTGCAGCATGGTTACTTATTTGTATGGAAACTCATACACATCCCTTCATGCAGTTTGGTGTGTGTTAGGTTGAAATTGGGGCAAATGTCAAATACAAATGTTTTCTCTTTCAGCAACAATTGAAGGCAGTATTTTCTGGCTTAGACATCCCTTGAGGAAGCGTTATTCTGTCAAACACTGCATTATACTGTATAGTTTCTATTTCCCTCAGAATTAACCCTCAGGAAGGGCAGATGATGGTACAATCCAGGCCACTATATATAGTTATCAGCCCACATTATTTCAGGGCAGTTGTATTGACAATCTATAATCATTGACAGGAGGCAAACATCACTGATCTACTGCACGGTTGATGTGTCACATTATACAGAGACAAAGTGGTTGTGTAAGTGCTATTTATTTTAAAAGTGCTGTAGTGCTATATGTACATTGTCCATGATTGTGAGTGCATTATTGTGACATCTTCCACTGTGATCAGACACATGTGCAGAAAGACACGTCATTGGACATGCTGGGGTGAAGTGTCAGACAGTGCAGAGGGACAGGATTTGCCAATAAGTTAGTGAGAGACAATCACAAGGCAGGGTGAGAAGATAAACAGTGGGTTGCAGAACAGTGCTTGAGTACAGTTGTTGCAAGACTGGCATGTTACAAAGCACAGGATCTTGGTAATATGTGGCCATGTGGCAGGGACTAGTGCTACCGGGTACTCTTACATGTGAAGGTGATCTGTTCCACGTCTTCATCTTCTGATGTGTGTGTAGTCTCCTCTGCCCTTGGTGGTGGTGGTTGTGAAGGGGCAACACACACCTGAGTGTTTGAAGATGTGGAGTCAGACATCCCGGTAGCTGCTACCTGTGGGGGTCTTATGGGCAGTACTGCAGCAAGGAGGATCTGCTGGTTCTTAAGAATAGCAGCCACATCACGTGGTAGGCAGCCAGGTCAGCCCTGAGGGGTTCAATGTTGCATTCGTGCACGTGTTGACAGGATTGCTGTTGTAGGTGTTGGGTCAACTGTATTACGGCTGTGCTGATTTCCTTCAACCTTTTTTCTACTTCCTGCAAGATAGTTGTTCGCTCTTGCATAGCTGCTGCCTGTTCTTCAGTTGACATCATGCACGAATGCACCCCCTTTAGGCTTGCTGCCATATTTTGCATTCCCACCCGCACCTCCTTGGCCAGCTCCCGCTGTAGCCCAACTACAGTTCTGTCAAAGCTGGTGCCAGTGTCGTCAGAGTCCTCAGCTGTGTTGGAGCTGGCAGGTCGTACAATTGGTGTTGTGGGTGGGTCCTCTGTGATGGCTGCTAGTTCTGTGCTCCTCCTTGTGACTGAAGGTGGGGTCTGGAGGGTTCCAAGGACCTCTTGGGGGGTCTGCTGGCTGATGTTTGTCAGCTCGTCATTCATGTCATCAGAGTAGTCCTGGACAGGCATATCCGCAGGAGATCCATCGTCCTCTGCAATGAGATATGGTACAATTAGTGTGTCAGTGTTGTGGGCTTTGTAATGTGACATGCCTGCCTTCCGATTATTTTCACATTGTGATCTTGGTTCCTGTTCATTGTTCCTGTCTTTCAGATTGGCATTCTCCCAGGCCTATGCCCCACCTGCATGTCACATGTATTGTGGTCAGTTAATGGACTTGTCAGCATCATATCCTCTAGGTGTTGGTTCTGGACAAATAGTGAATTGCCACCTTCTTGTTCTACTCAACCCTCCATCTACTTCCATTCTCATGGTGGGGCCTTTCACCGGCTGTGGGTGCTCTGATGGCGCTAGCACCACACGTAACAATCCGGACCTGCCCCAGTCTCTGATCTTTCACATCCACCTATATGTAGTTGAGATGTAGCATATACTATGTTTAGCATTGATATGGATGTCAGCATTGGTACTGTGTACTGCTGATGTTGGGGAATGTGTGGTACATTGGATTGCACTGATAGTTGTATCAGTGTCCTATTTCCTCCTCTGACTGTGCTGGTGTATTTCTGTGAACAGTTACATGTGTCCTCCCCCTCAATGCTGTTGTCTGAGCAGTATGACATTTGGGATGTTGCATGGTGTCATTGGAGCTATAGTGACCCAGGCAGAGGGTGGACCCTGACATATGCAGTATGGGTATGACATTAGTGCTGTGTACCTCCTAATGTTCATGGCAATGGGTGAAGTTTGTGGCAACTTTTGGCAATCACATTTGACAGGATTGGAACATTTGTCTTGATTTCAGGGGATTGATAACGTTGTCATACTGAACCCTCTAATATGGGTGTGTTTGATCCATGGGGACGTTAATGCCATTAGCTACTTGACCTGCACACACAGCAGAGGTGGTAGTTGCAACTGTTGTCAATGTTACATTCCACTTGCAGATATGGCCAGAGGTTGTTAATGTAGGGAGTATACTGGCTGACGTGTGACGGGCTGCCAGTTTTATGTTGCACCCTGCCCTCCTGGCCTGGCTTAACCTTTGCAACATCCTTGGCATGGCAGCATACCCCCATGCAAAGGTTGTTGGTGTTGTGTTGTGTAGTGGTGTGCCCCAGGTTTCCTCAGTACGGGCCATGCCCCCGTGCCGTGCCAGTTTACCCATTCCACTCCCTGAATATCATAGCTGACATGCATTGTGTAGTAGGTATGTCCAACCCCCCCGGTTGCAGTTAACATTAGTACATTTTAATTCCCCATGCGACTTACACTGCATGTGCATTGTCTCCTGGTAGTCTGCGCTGTCCTGTCCTTGAATCCCTGTGACGATCTCTTCAGGGATGACAGCTGCGACCATCTCCTCCATGTGGTCCAGGGGCTACTATGGTGCTGGACTCCCACCTCCAGTCTGCAGTGCTGCCTTCCTGTTCCTGGTCATCTTTTCCTTGGTCCTGTGCTTGCAGTCATGCCAGCGTTTCTTGCACTCGATGACTGTTCTGCGTACTTCTGCTACACTGTTGATCTTGTCAACAATTTGTTGCCATATTGCCTCTCTCCTACTGATTGGCAACTTTGGGGTGACAAACAGTTGGTGCTGGTGTTCCGTCACCTCTTTCACCAGAATTTCCTGTTCCTCTGCACTGAAGCGACACTTTCTTTTCTTCTTAAAACTGTCCTGGGTCTTGTGTGGGTCCTCCTGGCTGGTTCCTGGTCTGTTGTCATCTTCCTGGGGTCTGTGCAAGCAACTGGGATCCATTTTGTCTCTCCTCTGCACAAATTGCTGTGTTTGCGGCAAATTTAGATGCTATTGCGTCAAAAAATGCTGCATATCCGGTTTGCGGTGTAGTAAACCGGCTCACAGTCATTTCCGCCGCGTTAACGTCGTTTTCCTTTACGACGTGACGCAGTGGTTTGAGTAAAAAAAAATGACGCACACCTGTGGTTTGCGTCGCCGTGCATCAAAGTATAAATTTGATGCCTGCACGGTGGTAAGAAATGGCGTTAGCCGGCGGTAATATTTTTGACGCAAAACGGCGTCTGCGCAGTTTTGCGTAAAAAAGTATCAAAATGGGCTGTAGTGCCTCCCCTATCATGGTCTGGGATTGCTTAAAGGTTATAATTAGGTGGGGGGGAGGCTACATTATCTTATATGATTAGTAAAGACAAGGAGGAGCAACAACGATCAACTCATGCTAGGGAGAAACTCCAGAAGTTGGAAATTAACCTGGGGCAGATTCTCAGACATCAGGTAGGTAGAGCCTGAGACTAAGATGCTGTTTTGAGTCAACTTAATGGGGTCAGAAAGCTTATATAAAAACAATTATGGAACAAGTCAGACGACTTGCCTGATATACTTTGAGAATAATGAGAATATGTGTAAAATCTTGGCCACGCAGTGTAGGGAGAACGAGTAGAAATTTTATATTTATAAAACTTGATTCCCAGAGTCAGATAATAACTGAGAAGGAGGGGACCATTTTGATTCTTTCTAAGTTTCATGGGACACTCTAAACCGAATCTGAGGCCTTCTCCTACAGAGACGCATGGGCCTATATAGAAAAGGCCAAAATTCAACTAATTGCCACTAGGCAACAAGAATTGTTAGAAGTCACTATCACAGCAACGGAACTCACAAAGGCGATTAGGGAGCTGCCAGCAGGAAAGGTGACTGGACCAGACAGCATCCCTGTGGAATTCTGTGCTAGGCTTACTACTATCCTTTACACATTATTCATTAATAGATTACATTACATTGATACAAGCAATCTGGTCCCGCCATCTTGGAATAAACAAACATAGTTTTTTTTCTTTAAAAAAAATATATCCTCTCAACTGTGGGTCCTGTTGACTGATATCACTTCTGAATGTTGATTCAAAAATATATTGAAAAATCTTGGCCACTAGATTCAGATCATGGATCAATAGTTGGGTCGGCCCTTAACAGCATGGCTTTGTTCTCATGAGAGATTCCCCTCTTCATACAAACTTAGCTGTTGCTGTTTTCAATATCACTGAACAACTCAGGCAAGGATGGTCCTGTTGGCACAGAAAAAGCATTTGACAGAGTCTCCTGGCCTTTTCTTTAGTGTGTTCTTAAAAATTCTGGGTTTGGCCCAAAGTTGATAGAAAGAACACAGGTAATCTATCAGAACCTTTCTGCAAGACGGTCTATGGGCACGGAATCTGACAAGTTCACAAATATGGGGGACATGCACCAAGGCTGTCCCCATCACCCCTTCTGTTTATGCTATACTTGGAGCCCTATATTAGGATGCTAGCCCAGCCTACGTATGGCTGTGGTTCAAAATGGATCCACAAGGAGGGTTGTTGCTTACGCTGATGGTGCAGCAGTTTTTACATCTAATCCAGGCATGGAATTGCAAGCAATTGATGGTAAAGTTATGAGATATGGTACATTGTCTGGTTTTGCGCTAACCACAGGTAAGACTCAAGTTTTTATAAAAAAGTAAACATCCTGTTCAAGATCCTCATTTTGTATTAACAGCCACATACCTCAGGGTTCAGATTACAACTAATATTTGATGAGGTATTTACTTTGGATTAAATCTAACTGATGAAAAGTATTGTACAATTGCTCATTAAATGGAAAAATGTACCTATTGTTATTCAAGGCTGATGCAACATCATTAAGATGATAGCTTTACCAAAAAGTTTTTTTTTTTCTTGGCTTACCTATTTTGATGCCAATTTGTTTTCATTAAAATGTAAAGAATATTTTCCCACTTTATGTGGAAAAATAGAAAACCAAGAATAACTGTCTTCCAGTTGTAACAGCCATTAGGGAAGAGGAATGGGCACTCCAATGCTTGAAGTTTTATTTTGGGGCAAGTTTTTCAACAAGGCTTTTGGAATTTTGCGGCCTGTTTTCTATCACCTGGCCTCTCAGTGGTCTCTATTGTGATTTAATGTCAGCACCAGGGATTTTTGAGCATTCCTACTTTAAGAGAACAGGTTTTAAGACCCTGCAGGTATATGTGCATGTCTGGAATGCTGTATGTAATAAGTTACATATCCTTAGATTTAATAAATACACTGCTGTATGGTACAATCTGTGTTTCCCCAGCTTTTCGTAAGATTATTTAGTCCATATCTGGTCTTGCACAAAACTGGAGTCTGTTGGGGTACTATTTGGTACTCTTTACTGTAATTTGCTACATTATCATCAACTTACCAAATTCCAGGCTCAGTATATTTTAAGTATTTACAGATCATGGATCACTTCAGAGGAAAAGTGGTCTACCAGAACTCTATTAACTTTTTAGAATATATTATGTCTTTGAGATATAAGGACATTATATGCAAAGTTTATGCTCATTGTTTGGAGAAACAACCTAATAATATCCAAAAACTTGTGCATCGATGGTCCCAGAAGCTTTCCAAGCCAATTTTAATTACACAGGTGCAATACAGTACTAACTTAAGTCCTAAGTTTCTGAATGCTTCCAGTCTTAAAATTCACCATTATAAATGTATTCAGGACATTTATTATACTCTAGGTAGGATGCATAAATGGGGATATTGAGTTGATCCAAAATCCCCTACATGCTTTATTGACAATGCTACTAAAGTGCACATGTTTAGTACATGCCATGTTTTACAGTTTTACTAGCAAGTGGTAGAACAAGAGCTTGGGCGGCTGTGAAAAAAACAGAAATTGTTATGACACCTGAAGTGATATTGTTAAGGTATTCTGAAATAACTCCAGAAAGATTCAAGGGTGTTGTCTTTGCTGCTGTTGTTCTCACCAGATTGCAGATTGCAAAACTGTAGCAGGACTGTAACCCACCTGATGTGAAAGAATGGTGGTATCAATCTTTTTATCTTGCAAGAGCATGGAAATGGCCATTATAAATCATAATAGCAAGCAAAAAAAATTGCAAAGCATCTGGAAATCCATGTTTCAATTTTTAAATAGTTAGTAAAGGGAAGAATGATTGATCCTTTATGTGTATATGCTTGAATTTATTTGTGGTATTCTTCCAAGCAACTATGTGTGGGAGATGTGTACATTTCTGTTTAGATTTGATGAATTTGGTAAATAAATAAAAAACCTGCACAGCAAGGATACTAGTGGCAGGCCTGCAGTCGTGTTTACATTGTCACTGTAGTGGATGGCACAATGGGTGCTGTGGTCCATTTGCAACATTTAACTTACAGGCCCTAGGTACACCTTGGTACCATATACTACAGGCTTGAATGCAAGTTAAAAATGCCAATCAGGTGTATACCAATTTAATCATGTTGAATGGAGGAGCACAGGCATCTTACTTCTGTTTAGAAGGGGTAAAGAGCACAGATTGCTACAGCCAGAACAAATAGGGTTAAGCAAAAAGGCAAAGGAGTTCAGGGTGACCCTGCCGAAAAGTCAAATTTCTAACAGGGACCAAATACAAAAACTTCCTTACGTATTAGAATACAAACAGTTTTCATTTTTCTGAACCGAAGTCATGGTTCTCTACCTGCAGATCCCTCACTTGTAGAACAAACACAGGTGTCAGCCTTGATTCAGAAACTTCAAAGCTCTCACTTCCCAGGTAGGGAGTGCTGGCTTTAGATGAACACTGGAAGTGGTGCCAGGTCACCAAAACCATAAAGGACAGGTCCCCACACAACAACGTCAGTTTCCTACCATTTGTTCCAAGCCTTCAATACTAAAGGTAGATAGACAATGACAGATTAGTACAGTACCAAAAATAAAAATGGAATCTTAACTTTCCCTTTAACTTACCAATCAAATGGGGAAGTTATTAATGAATCTGCAGGTAGATAGAGTATCCACCAGAACGACTGTGACCACAGGTAAGTAGTTTTTTCTTTCCATTGTAAACAGTTTAAAAACTTGGACCAGATAAACTAGCATACACCATTGATGCAAAGGTGTCACAATGAATAAAGCACCAGTGAGGCAACAAGGTGTACAGAAATAACACGCACAATCACAGTCTGTGGAAACACATATTTAGTACTGTTTTAAAGTCAATGGCATCACATTGCTTGAAAAGCATAGAAAAGTACAGAAACTTGTATGGAGTGGATCTCAACCACCTTTATGTGGCCAATTACTCATGCTGTATCATACTGTGTTGGTGCCAGTTGCTTGACATAATAGAGCTAAGTTGAAATTTACTCAAAGAACTGAAAAAGGAAGGCACATGAAAAGTTGTTCAAGCACTAGCCTTCCAAACTGACCCTCAATTAGAGGTGCGATAATTCACATCATTTTCATAAAAAATATGTGTATTAGCCAAGGGCCAGATGTTGATAAATAGTGGTTTACGGTTACATAATAGCAAATCGCAAATTGGGATTTAGTACAGTGTATTTGACACTGTTTGCGATTCCCAAATGGGTCGCCAGAGACCTGCCTCATTAATATTCATCAATCAAAAATGTATTGAGCACGCTACTCACCCTTGAGGGTCTCAAGGCGCTTGGGGGGGCTGGGGGAATGGGGGGGAGGTCACTGTTCAAACAACCATGTCTTGAGGTTTTTTCTGAAGAGCAGGAGGTCTTTGGTTTTGAGGAGGTTGGTGGGGAGGGAGTTCCAGGTTTTGGGGGCAAGGTATGAGAAGGCCCTGCCTCCTTTGGTGGTTCATTGGATGCGGGGGACTGTAGCTAGTGCGAGGTCGGCAGATCGGAGGATGCGGGTGGGAGTGTGGAAGTTCACTCTTTCGTTGAGTTAGGTTGGGTCGGTGTTGTGGAGGGATTTGTGTGCGTGGATAAGGATCCTGAAAGTGATTCTCTTGTCTATGGGGAGCAAGTGAAGGGATTTGAGGTGTGGTGAGATTCGTTTGTGGCAGGGGAGATCCAGGATGAGGCGTGCGGCTGTGTTCTGGATTCTCTGGAGTTTGCATTTGAGTTTGAGTGTGGTGCCGGCATTTGAGCGCGTTACCGTGGTCTAGCCTGCTGCTGATGAGTGCATGGGTGACTGTCTTACTGGTCTCTGTGGGAATCCATTGGAAGGATTTTCTCAGTGTGCGGAGTGTGTGGAAGCAGGAGGAGGTTACTGCATTGATTTGCTGGGTCATGGAAAGGGAGGGGTCCCGGATGATGCCGAGGTTGCGTGCGTGGTTTGCGGGGGTGGGTGCGGGGCCTAGGGGGGTGGGCCACCAGGAGTCGTCCCATATGGTTTTGTTGGGGCTGAAGATGATGATTTCGGTTTTGTTGGAGTTAAGCTTGAGGTGGTTTGTTGTCATCTAGGTGGCGGTGTCAAGGAGTGCAGCGTGTAGGTTGGTTTTAGCGGTGGTGGGGTTGCGGGTGAGGGAGAAGATGAGTTGGGTGTCATCTGCGTAGGAGAGGATGGTGATTCTGTGTGGTCGGAGGATGTTGGCAAGGGGGGGTCATGTAAATGTTGAATAGGGTGGGGCTAAGGGAGGACCCTTGGGGGACTCCGCAGATGATTTTGGTAGCAGTGGAGTGGAAGGGTGGGAGGTGGACTCTTTGGGTCTGGTCGGTGAGGAAGGAGGTGAGCCAGTCTCAGGCTTTGTGACGAATTCCTGTATTGTGGAGGCGTGAGCGGAGTGTGTGGTGGCAGACAGTGTCAAAGGCCGCGGATAGATCTAGGAGGATGAGTGCGACAGTCTTGCCCTTGTCGACTCTGGTTCTGATGTCGTCAGTACATGCGATGAGGGCGGTTTCCGTGCTGTGGTTCTTGCGGGACCCGGATTTTGAGGGGTCTAGTGTGTTGTTTTCCTCGAGAAAGTGGGATAGGCGGGCGTTGACTAGTTTCTCGGCGACCTTGGCGGGGGAAGGGAGGAGGGAGATGGGGCGGTAGTTGGAGAGGACCTCAGGGTCGGCTTTGGGCTTTTTTAGGAGAGCGGTGATTTCTGCGTGCTTCCAGGTGTCTGGGGAGGTGGGGGTGTCGAATGAGGAGTTGATAATGTCGCGGAGTATGGGGGCGATGGTTGGGCTGGCTTTGTTGTAGATGCGATGGGGGCAGGGGTCGGAGGGGGATCCGGAGTGGATGGAATTCATGGCTTTTTTGGTTTCTTCATGTGTGGTTGGGGCCCAAGTGGTGAGTATGGTGGGGGGGTCATGAGTGGGGTTTGAGTTGGGCGGGTGAGGGTTGTGTGTGGTGGGTGTGTGTGGTATGAAGCTGTTGTGAATGTCCAGGATTTTGTGGTGGAAGTGGTTGGAGAGAGCATAGGGGCTGTGTGTGTGTGTGTGTGTGTGTGTGGGGTCTATGTTGCTGGCTTTGGGTTTGGATAGCTCTTTAATGATGGTGAAGAGTTCTTTGTTGTTTTGGGAGTTGTTGCCAATGCGTGTCTTGTAGTGTGCTCTTTTGGTGGTGCGTATGAGTTGGTGGTGGGTGCGAATGGAAGTTTTGAGGGTGGAGAAGTTGGTTGTAGAGGGTTCTTGTCGCCAGGCTTTCTCTGCTTGGCGGCATTTGCGCTTGGAGTTCATGGGTGAACCAGGGAGCATTTTTGATGTTGCGGGTGGCGATGTGTTTTCTGAGGGGGGCTAGTGTGTCTGCGCAGATAGTGATCCATTTAGAGAGGTTGTGGGCTCCGGTGGTGGGGTTGTTGGTGTGGGGGGGAGATTATGAGCCAGTTGGGAGTTCTGTGGGGAACTTGTCCCACATGCGGTAGGTCCTGGTGTGTTGGTGGTGGTGTGTGGGGGGTTTGGCGAAGGAGAAGTGGACGCAGTGGTGGTTGGTCCAGTGGAGTTCGGTGGTGTGGGTGTAGGTGATGTGTTGGCTTGAGGTGAAGATTGCGTCAAGCATGTGTCCTGCTGAGTGGGTGGGTGCTGTGACCAGTTGTTTCAGTCCGAGGTTGGTGAGGTTGTCAATGAGGGAGGTGGAGTTGTGGTCTTGATGGTTCTCCAAGTGAAAGTTGAAATCACCAATGAGGATGTAGTCTGTGGAGGTGAGGGTGTGCGTGCTGATGGTGTCGGCGATGGTGTCAGAGAAGGCGGGGCGTGGTCCTGGGGGTCTGTAGATTAGAGTACCTCTGAGGGTGGAGTTGTTGTTAATGTGGATTAGGAAGTGCATGTGTTCTGCACTGTCGATAGTATCTTGGGAGTTGGTGGTGACTTTACTGGTGTCTTTGTGTAGGATGGCGATGCCACCTCCTGGCTTGTTAAGGCGGTCTTTCCATTGGAGTTTGTATCCTATGGGGGTGGCAGTGGCTATGTCGGGCTCTGAGGAGTGGTTGGTCCAGGTTTCCGTGAGGAAGACGATGTCAGGTGAGTGTGATGTAATGAGTTCCCAGAGTTCTATGGCATGTTTGTGAAGGGAGCGGGTGTTGAGGAGCAGGCAGTTGAGGTGGTTGTGGTGGGTGTTGTTGTTGTGTTGTACGATGGTGTTGTTGCCGGGTGTGTTCTGGTTGTGAGGTGATGTGCGGTGGGGTTGGTTGGTGGGCGTGGGGGTAGAGCAGGTGTATATTGTGTTGGGGATTTTGTGTTTAGTGGGGGGGTTGCTGCGGTTGGTGTGGGGTGTGAGGGATGTGGAGCAGGAGAAATGACAGGTGTAGCAGGTGAAGGGGCCATGTGTGTGTGGGGGGCTGGAAAGGGTGCAGGTGGGGCGGGGGCCTGGGTTGAGGGAGTGGAGGGTGAGAGGGGAGTAGGGTTGTCTGGGGGGGTTTTGGCTGTGGGGACCAGGGGGAGTGGCGCTGGGCACGGTCCAGGCGCAGACGGGCCCAGACGGGCTTGCCTCTGGCGCGCATCCGGCGTGCCAACGGTGCAGCCGCCGCCATTAAGAGAGGGGGGTGGGAGGGTGGAGCAGCTGGGAGGAGGGAGGGGGCCAATGGGTGTGCTTGGGGGGTGGGGCTGCAGGGGAGGCAGCAGCAGGGAGCCGGGATCGGAGAGGAACAAGCGGGAGACAGAGGTAGAGAGTCGAGAGATGGGCACGGGGGCAGGGGGGTCAGGGAGCGTGGAACAGGCTAAGACAATGAATAATTACACAATAAACAGTGGGCAAACAGGCTAAGACCACGAATAACGCACAGTCTACAAAGGACAGAAAAAGGGCAGAGAAAGGCGAGCAGGCTGAGAAAACAAGTAAAAACACAGTGTACGATGGATAGAGAAAAGGGCAGAGAAAGGCAGACAGGCTGAGACAACAAATGTAACACAGTGTACGATGGACAGAGAAAAGGGCAGAGAAAGGCAGACAGGCTGAGACAACAAATGAAACACAGTATACGATGGGCAGAGAAATGGGCGACGAGATGCAAACGGGTTAGAACAACGACATTTTCACAATATATAAAGGCATTGACATGTGAAAAGGCAAAAGACGGAATACTATGGGGCAAAAAAGGCAAGAGCGAAGAGAAGAGAATGCCAGAGGAAAACACCGGGGAAGTACTTAAACCGTCGTCAGAGTGGGGGCCTCGAACTGCTGTCCAGGGGGTAGTAGTAGGGGGGTCAGGAGCACAGGGGCATGCTGGTGGAGCCAAGTGGACTCCTGTCCAGAAGCAGGTCAGGGAGTCATATTCATGAGGCAGGTCGCAATTTGCGAGCCATTTGGGAATGGCCACAATAAAAGGGATGGTGGCCTGCTTGGGGCAGCAGACCACCATGTCTGTAATTGCTTTTAAATAAAGAAGTATTTTTCTCTTCTGTAATGCAGCAAGTTACCGACTCGCAAAAAAGTGATGGTACATGGCCATAAGCCGTTTTTTGATCTCAAACGGCCTGATGGGCTGTTTGCTGATGGTAAAACTGCTTCATACATCTGGCCCTAAGTGTATTTTGGTGGACTTCTGCATTAACATTGTACACAAGGATAAAACTCATATACACGTTCAGCAAGATATGTCAGCTGACTGGTTTGACTAGAAAATGGCTTTTGACTGCAGTAAACATCAGTTTTCCAGTTTGTCTGAAATATTATCTGCTCAGACCAGACTCACAGTGTCCAAAATAACTCAAAAACAGAAAGTTTGCGAGATTCTAGTTTGCCTACTTAGAGAGGTGTTAAAATATCAGGAAGCACACACACACGCGCACACACATCCGCACGCACACACACACACGCACTTGCTACATGCTGAATATGCATCCAGGAGGACTGAATGTTCACAGGAAATACACACAGTAAAGATCTCACCGCTTGAATTGCAGGTTAAGTAATGCAATCTTATACCTGCAAAAGTCAAATTAATTACAGAATTGGATGTGCCTTTGTGCTTGACACCACAATAAATATCCTCTTTGCCAAACCTGATTGCCATCTGCAATCAGTGAAAAGAGCCTTCTCCACTGCCGCAAATCTTTCACAGATTATAGGTGATATTGATTGCTCGCATGGCATTTGTACAGCTTGCTGAGATGGCACACAAATCCAGGAAGAGGAAACACACACATGTTATCAATGTACAGGACATATATAATACAGAACGCGTTTTGCAAATGTTGTAGTGAAGTTCTCAGGAAGTGCAGGTAAGCCATAGATACTGGGGCACAGTTCCCAATTGGAAAGTGGGGAAAAAAATGGTGGCTTGCTGAATACGGATATAAACAAGAGTTGTGAAATATTGCACGTCACAGGAAGGATGTACTGGTACACTATCATGACAGCTAAATACATTTATGTTACAGAGCACACGTGACAAAGGATGTCAGCTACAATAAGATAATCATAAGTGGGTCCAGATGTAGCTGCACTTTAAGTTTCTGCTCGCATATGTTCAGCATGAGGGACCAAAAAGCATCATTAGCCAGGGCAGGTCATGGTTCCCGGAATCAGAAATGGTGGGAATGAATTTATGCAAATGGAACATACTTGTGGAACGTCTATATGGACCTTCAATTAATTGATTGTGGCTCTTTCTATTAGAATCCACCAGCCATGTATGTTTTAAGGCGATATTAACCAATAATTGTCAGGTAGTTACCGACTCTGCAATCTCTTGAAAATGTTTTTAAGGTAAAAAAGTAGTTGTATGCAAAAGTTCACAATATTGAGGTAATAAATAACCCGGAAGAATATCAACCACAGCAAATTGGCTACCACTACACAGTCAAGGTAAGCATTTATAGGTAACTATAAACCTTTTATTCTTTATGTCACATTTATGTAGTTGCGGAGCTAAGACGTCTATAATTATCTATATGTACTCGTACTTGTAGTTCTGCAGCAGATATTCTTGTAGGTCAGTGTGAAAAAGCACATAATTATTGTCATGCCCTCCTCCCATCTTTACCTTTCTATTTTGCTGGCCGTACCCCTCTGTGCACCATACCACTACTGAAGAGCAGTGTAGCACATGTGCTTTTCACCTAAAAAGTGTACTTTACATTGGAATACCCTATTTGGCTTAGTCAACTTTCCCGAAAAACCATATTAAAGGCACCCATGACATGGAAGTTAAATGCCATATGTGGGTCGCAGTGTTCTTACACCACCAACATTGGTGAGAAAATATACGGCTGCCAGGAGCAACTCTGGGCTCTGGCCAAGCTGCAGGTTAAAGGTACTGTAAGAGCACATGGCAAAGAAAACTGCCTTGGCAATTTAAGAATACTTATTGTTATAATCACCCCAAAAGTATGCCTATTAAGCTCAAAGGGTAGTGTACCTGATATATACAAGGTGGAGCACTACATACTTGAAAAAGTGTGCCCTCTTAGTGACTGAATGCGGGAAAGTAGTTTCCACTCTGTAGGTTCTAGGACAGGCCTAGGTGTGATTAAAATATTTATTTTACATCTTCACTTGGAGAATGCTAAATACGTTTTTCATAGTTACTTTCCCTCACAGTTTTAAAACTAAAATACAATGCTGAAATCACAAATTTGTACTTTGTGCTGCATGTGTTGAAACAGACTTAAAACCAGTTCTGCCAAACCATCAAACCTTCAAAGGACAATGCACAATTCCAACTGGAGTTAAAAACCATGTTGTGCAGAGGGCACTGGTTTGGCCTCTGTGCCAAGGAAGGTAGGGGGTGTTGTCAACAACTGTTCATAAAGCAGGAATTAACTATTTGGTAGGGGTACACAACAGAATAGAACAGCCTTAACACATCTTCCTTCCCGGAGCCCTGCATGACTCCATGGCTCCAGTCCCAGAAGGTGGGAGAACATGACAGAGGGGAGGAGGGTTTATATAAATTCATGAGTGACTAGGTGACTACCTGGGTCGCTTACAGGTGGAAGGAGGGTTCAGACATCTTGA
Organism: Pleurodeles waltl; assembly: GCF_031143425.1. Classification (NCBI taxonomy): domain Eukaryota; kingdom Metazoa; phylum Chordata; class Amphibia; order Caudata; family Salamandridae; genus Pleurodeles; species Pleurodeles waltl. The sequence continues at coordinate 148,564,568 of NC_090444.1, read as the reverse complement.
AATTAAGACTTCTGGGTGTTTGTACATTAATGCCAATGGTAAGTGCTGCAAAAGGATGGTGGGCATAAGATTGGATAGTGAACATTCTTCAGTCCCTGGCTATAGTGCAGGATAAAAGTGGCACCTCTCCATCACTTCCACAGAACTTACATGGACCTGGGAAGAGTACCCCTGAAGAAAAAAGCATTTATAGAAGAAAGAAGGCTTGTGGTTCCCTCATTCTGCCTGTCACCCACAGGCTAGAACTGCTCTCAGAAGGTCAGGAGGGTGACCTCCTGTTTGTCTGCTACATAGACACACAGTACAGAATGGCTCCTTATTCTTTGGGGCCCAGTTGAATAAAAAGCATAGGACCCTTCCAAAGCCTGGTTTGGAGATAGAAATAGTGTCAATAGGCCTTCATTGAAGAACTGGAGGCTCCAGGAGTGACCACAACTAACTTTTATGGAAATGTAGTGGATGGTATTTCTCCATGGGAGGACATACTTCACATCAAAGAAAATGAAAACTGTAATGGTGTAAAGGGACTTTCCAGTTCCATTTCTACATATGGAAGTGTATCTCTGCTATGCAGAAATAGATACACAATGGCATTGGAGGGACTACAAATCTGCAACTGTCACATATTTCCAGGAGCCCTGATGAAATGCTTCTATTATTCTAAGAAGTTTACTCAAACTTTGATGTAACCCCATAGGAGTGAACTCAGACTAAAAAAAAATATTTTGATAGTGGGACCCATTAGAGCAAGGGCAATAGAACCCACACTTTGTGAATCAGCAACACTTGTGATAGAGAGTTTAACATCATACTGTGTATGAAATGCAATAGTAGGTGAATACGTTTTCACAGGGCATATGCACAAAATGTGTTAAATTTATATGACTTTATGTTGAAATTCAATTGCACAACTCTCATGGCTGCAGTACATATATTTGTCACCAGTAAATGGCTTAAAGCTATCACTGATGACGCTTGTTAGCCACTCTAGGACATCAAAGGAATACACATCAAAGGTGGAACTCAGGAACCCACTCCTTGTCAATGAGACATATATTTTGGAAGAGTGAAATTCAGGTTCAAATTCCTAAGAATTTCTAAAGCGGACTAATGTTCAGGGATCTTCTATGGCCATTGTCATGTCGTTTTTCTGAGTGTTACAACCATACCCTAATTTATTGTGTCAGTACTTTCTTGCAAGACACAAAATGCAATGACATAAGATCGCCAATATGATTTCTTAATCCGGATTTGTAGTTCGCACTAATCACCCAGAGGATATTCAGGCGCTGGGTCCTGCCTGATTGGGGGTCTCAGTCGAAGAGCCAGCTATTGAGTCCCCTTGTTAATTGCTGGAGGAAGATGTCCTCAGGTGGAATGGGAGGGTGTTCCAGGATTTCACATTGAGGTAGGAGAAGGAACGACCTCCACTGTTGCTACAGTGGATACAATGGGATGCGGGGGAGAGAACGAGAGAGACAGGGCGCAGGAGTCTGGAGGGTTGGTGGAAGTTCAGGTGGAGGTTGATGTACCCTGCTCCTTGGTTGTGCAGGGCTTTGTAGGTGTGTGTCAGAAACTTGAATTGACATCTCTTGTGTATGGGGAGCCACTGTAGTTTCTTCAGGTGGAGGGTGATGTGGATCCATCTGGGGAGGTCGAGAATGAGTCGAGTCATTGAGTTCTCGATGGTCTGAAGTTTTAGGAGGTGTGATGTGATTTGGGTATAGAGAGCGGTGCATTAACCCAGGCGGCTGGTGGCAAGGGCTTGAGTGATGGTATGTGTATTGAATTGACTATTGATTGCCAATAATCAATAATGGAGACTGATGACAATTCAATAAAGGCACTCGGTAAGAAACAACACACATACACAGAAGGCCAATGCTCAATGCTTTCTTAATAGAACAATGCCACATTAATACAAAACGCTTGTAATAGTGATCAATTGAAATGTATAAATTGAAAGAAAGCAACAGAGTCCGGCCCTGAAAAGCCCCTTAAAACTGAACTTGCTGGAATGCCGGGAAGCCTGATCAGTCTCTCGCTCTCTGTCTCTCCCTCTATTCATCTTCGTCTTTGTGTCTGTTCTTCTTCAGTTGCTAGTAGACGCGGCGTGACCAGGGAATGATGGCTTGCAGGCTGACGGCAGTTCTGATGGCTCCATTTGTGAGCTTCCTCAAGGTTCGAATCTGTGCTTCTTGTATTTACTAAAAGCTGACTTACGCAATGTTCAGTGATATTCCATTTGCTTCTCTCAGGTTCTGGTACTGTTGTCAATATTTACCATTTTGTTCTTACTAGCACCTATACATCATGCGCTCCAGTTCTCCCAGTGTCAGCTCAATACTGTAAACAAGATAGCAGGGCCTTGAGGATGTAGAAAAAAAAGCATCATGTACTTAGTACAGGCTAGTATGATAAGCAGACCATCTTGTACGCCTGCAGAACATCATATCTTAAAAATGTTGAAAAACACTGAGGTTTGTTCTGCTCGCATTCTCACTCATCCACGCTGCTTAAGCTAAGTTAACCCATCTCGCGTTACAATGTCTTCGGCAAGCTAGTCCTATAATACACACTCAACCCATTTTTGATGGGGGAGAAATGCATGTGAAAACCTACACCTTAGTTTGAGCTTATAGATAGGTTGCTATGTAGCCCAGTGAGCACAGCACTGGTGGTTTGAATTCTTACATGAAGTCGCTCGGTGTGTATATATGCACATCATAATAGCTGATATGGCGAAAGCAGTGAATACCCAAAGCAAAGGGTGCAGCATTATGTTAAGGATTTATTATATCATACCAATGTGCTCGGTTATTTGTTGAACATGCGAAGCTATATGCATGAGTTGCTTGGTGTCTATGGTCATGGTATAGCTGTGATTTTAGTGTATTTTTCCGCTATATCAAATTTGTCAAAAGCAACGTGTGCGTATCGCAGAATAACTTCTGGGATAGGCAGCCTGTTAGAAATGGGGTGCTTGGTTGGCAGTCAGGTTACTCCCTGTCCAAGCAAGGACCCTCACTCTACTCAGGGTAAAAAAGAATCACCCTCAGCTAACCCCTGCTTACCCCGTTGGTATCGTGGCACGAGCAGTAGGCTTAACTTCAGAGTGCTAGGTGTAAAGTATTTGTACCAACTCACACAGTAACTTAATGAAAACACTACAGAATGACATAACACAGGTTTAGAAAAATCGAAAATATTTATCTAAACAAAACAAGACCAAAACGACAAAAATCCACAATACACAAGTCAAGTTATCAATAAAAAATGCAAAAAGAGTCTTCATGTAATTTTAAACACAACGCTAATGCTGTTAGCGTGAAAATTTACCTTCAGCGAATCAAAAATAATCCTGCATGGGCAAGTGTGCGTCAAAAGGGGCTTGCGATGCATCAATATCACTCACGAGCGAGACCTTGCGTAGTTTCTCCTTCAGTCGGGTTGGCATGCGTCATTTCTTCTCTCTGCAGGAGAGAGATGTGTCGATCCGGTCAGCACTCTCGGGTCCGGGCAGGCCTTGCGTCATTTTTTCATGCCCAGCGGTGTTTGCGTCAGAAATCCAGCACCACGATGATCTGAAAACCACGCAGTGCGGGCTGCGATCTCACCAGCCTCCGTCAGCGATGCTGCGTGTCATTTCTCCAGCCGCGGGTGTCATCTTCCAGTCGCGTTGCAGCTGAGCGTCGTTTTTCAGCCAGCGGTGTGTCGATTTTTCAGCCGCAGATCAGAGTTGCATCAATCTTTTCCCCGCACGGCGGTCGATGCATGGATTTCTCACTCTTGGGCTGCCAGCTTCTCCTTTCAGGGTCCCAGGAACTGGATGGGTACCACTTGGCAGAATAGGAGTCTCAGCAGAGGCTCCAGGTGCTGGCAGAGAGAAGTCTTTGCTGTCCTTGAGACTTCAAACGACAGGAGACAAGCTCTAAATCAAGCCCTTGGAGAGTTCATCACAAAAAGGAAGGCAACACAAAGTCCAGTCTTTGTCCTCTAGCACAGGCAGAAGTAGCAACTGCAGGAGAGGTCCACAAAGCACAGTCACAGGGAGGGCAGCTCTTCTTCCTCAGCTCTTCAGCTCTTCTCCAGGCAGAGGTTCCTCTTGGTTTCCAGAAGTGTTCTCTAGCCTGTGGTTTTGGGTGCCCTTCTTATACCCATTTTGCCCTTTGAAGTAGGCCTACTTCAAAGCAAAGTCTCTCTTGTTTGTGAAATCCTGCCTTGTCCAGGCCAGGCCCCAGACACACACCAGGGGGTTGGAGACTGCATTGCGTGAGGGCAGGCACAGCCCTTTCAGGTGTGAGTGACCACTTCTCCCTTCCCTCCTAGCACAGATGGTTCATCAGGAAATGCAGATTACACCCCAGCTCCCTTTGTGTCACTGTCTAGTGAGAGGTGCAACTAGCCCAACTGTCAAACTGACCCAGATGGGGAATCCACAAACAGGCAGAGTCACAGAAATGGTTTAAGCAAGAAAATGCCCACTTTCTAAAAGTGGCATTTTCAAACACACAATCTTAAAATCAACTTTACTAAAAGATGTATTTTTAAATTGTGTGTTCAGAGACCCCAAACTCCACATGTCTATCCGCTCCCAAAGGGAATACACACTTTAATCATATTTAAAGGCAGCCCCCATGTTAACCTAAGAGAGGGATAGGCCTTGCAACAGTGAAACCCGAATTTGGCAGTATTTCACTGTTAGGACATATAAAACACATTTCTATATGTCCTACCTTAACCACACACTGCACCCTGCCCATGGGGCTACCTTGGGCCTACCTTGGGGGTGTCTTACATGTAAGAAAAGGGAAGTTTTAGGCCTGGCAAGATGGGAACACTTGCCAAGTCGAATTGTCAGGTTAAAACTGCACACACAGACACTGCAGTGGCAGGTCTGAGACATGATTTCAGAGCTACTATTGCAGGTGGCACAACCAGTGCTGCAGGCCCACTAGTAGCAGTTGATTTACAGGCCCTGGGCACCTCTAGTGCACTGTACTAGGGACTTACCAGTAAATCAAATATGCCAATCATGAATAAACCAATCAACCGTACAAATTACACAGAGAGCATATGCACTTTAGCACTGGTTAGCAGTGGTAAAGTGCTCAGAGTTCAAAAGCCAACAGAAACAGGTCAGAAAAAATAGGAGGCAGGAGGCAAAAATATTGGGGATGACCCTGCAAAAGGGAAAATTCCAACACAGCCTTGTAATAAGTGGGACCTCCCATTCAAGCAATTCTTGTATTTTTGCATGTGCTTCTGTGGCGGTAAACATAGTGGGCTGGTATAGCATGTGACTACTCAAATCAATTATGCTAGTTATATTGTGAATGCACATCACTTGCTCTCCTGTAGATTGTATGAATCCATTAATGAGTAATGGGTGACTGGAAACATAGCAAATGGTATTTGCTCCCACTTGATATAAATCTTTACCATTTATGGAATAGAGCAGTGGTTCCCAACCTGTGGTCCGGGGACCCCTGGGGGTCCGCAAAGCCTTCTCGGGGGTCCGCGACTGCTCAGAAAATTAAATAATATTAACAGTTTAGGTCCCCAATGACTCATTGGGAGGGTCCCCAGATTCCAATAATGATTCAGTGGGGGTCCCCGGGTTCCAGTAATGATAAAATGGGGGTCCTCAGAAGTCAAAAGGTTGGGAACCACTGGGATAGAGTAACCACTTGCATTCCCCTGATATAGGCCCTCATTCTGACCTTGGCGGGCGGCAGAGGCCGCCCGCCAAAGTCCCGCCGTCAGATTACCGTTCCGCGGTCGAAAGACCGCGGCGGTAATTCTGACTTTCCCGCTGGGCTGGCGGGCGGTCGCCTTCAGACAGCCCGCCAGCCCAGCGGGAAAGAGGCTTCCACGATGAAGCCGGCTCGGAATCGAGCCGGCGGAGTGGAAGCTGTGCGACGGGTGCAGTTGCACCCGTCGCGTATTTCACTGTCTGCGCAGCAGACAGTGAAATACATGTAGGGGCCCTCTTACGGGGGCCCCTGCAATGCCCATGCCAGTGGCATGGGCACTGCAGTGGCCCCCAGGGGCCCCGCGACCCCCCCTACCGCCATCCGGATCCCGGCGGTCCAACCGCCAGGATCTGGATGGCGGTAGGGGGGGTCGGAATCCCCGCGGCGGTGCAGCAAGCTGCGCCGCCGCGGAGGATTCAATGGGGCGGCGGTACACTGGCGGGACCCCGCCAGTGGTGCCGGTCCGACCGCGGCTTTACCGCCGCGGTCGGAATCCCCATTGGAGCACCGCCGGCCTGTCGGCGGTGCTCCCGCGGTCCTCCGCCCTGGCGGTCAAAGACCGCCAGGGTCAGAATGACCACCTGTGTGTGTAAACAAGGATCTAATACTCTTCCCATATGGGTGCATACCCACCCTTTCAGCCACTCTGCACATTGTGTTGGGTCTACGGTGTGGTTAGTCTGATCAATCCATGTTTTGTCTTTTTGTGGTACCCCCCAGGTTTCTTTTATGGGGAAAAATACAAAAGGACACCATATCTCTGGGGGATAATTACTCCTGGCTATATCAAAACGATCATTGCACATCTCTTCTTCATTGTATGGGTTTAACCCATACTCCTTCAGGTAGTTGTAATTGCTGCCTCCAATGTTCCACTTCAACTGGCCCCATTCTGCCTTAAATTCTGCATATTGTAGATTTACGATATTCTGCCTTAATATACACTGGACACCTTTAGATACCATGTGCGCATCTCTAAAAACATTTCCAAATTGTTCATCTGTAAAATTATGCCATTGCCAATCTCGATATAGTCCTCGCAAGACTTTCCATACCTCTTGCAAATGAGTTGGGCCCATTGAGATATGACCTTAATGGCTTCCCGTACTATATCCAGTGGATGACAATTTATTTCTGATGGACTCAACGTCAAAAGAGTTCAAGGCCCCCACTCCTATCCCTGTGGCTCCTGCTATTAGAGATCCTAAGTATCTCCTAATTTGTAATTTTGGTAAGGGCCATAATTGTGACATCCACTGTGCACATTGCGGATCATAATGTGAGCTATTGCCTTTAGTAACATTTATCTGCAGCATACCATGGTTAATTACACTTGCATGCAAAGCTCTCTTACATCCTATTTTCTATCTAATGATTGACTAATTGCCTAAATTACTAATCATACACTGTTCAGCTACATAATACATCCATGATGGAGGTTTAGAGCTTCGAGCTCCCTTTGTTTCATTACGCATAGTAATCACTACCATGTGCCCTGTGGAAATGTTTTGTTGCTAGATCACTCATATTGTACACATGGATACTCAAATGCTGGTACAAAAGGCACAATTACATTACAATATTTGCATATCGTATACAAGACCGGGTTTAACGCTTGCACCTTTGCAGGCGCTCCCTGTAACTCGTTCAGACCATTAGCATGTCAAATTTGTTGTCCAGTTTCTTTCCATAATGTTACCTTAGCTGCCATCCCTTTGCCTCTGTGACGGTTACATTACAAGTTGAGGTGTTTTCTTCATTATCAGTAGTGTTGGTTGCATGTCTTGCACAGATAACTTGGAGGTCATAGGTGGCGTTTCCTTGTATGTCTGGTCGCACCCATATTGCCCCCACAGTGGTGATCTTTAGAGTGAACAGGACCCACATCTTTGGCAACAGGTTCATTGTTCACGAACGTGGAGTGACTCCCACTGCAGGTACAAATACAGGCACATTAGAATTTCTCAATAGCACAACATATGTGCCCCCTACTCCTTGGCTTGATATTTCTCCTGCTTCTGTTTTTCTTCCTGGATGATGCACCCACACCTTTCTTCCAGTGTTTCCAAATCCTCCCTCGCCTCTTTGGGTAGTATCTGACGGTCCAGTTCTCTCCTCTACTTGTGCAATTTGTGCCTTTTCACAGATTAGCTGTGCAGTTCTGTCATGTGCTTAGTAAGTGATTAAGAGTTTAAAAGGAAAGCATTCCAACCCGCGCGTTTACAAGGTAGACGCGCAGATTAGAACTACTTGTCTTTGTGTTTTATTGTCTAACACAGTAAGCGTTCGGAGTGATGATTTTGTGGTTGGATCCTTCATGACAGCAATTCATAACATTGAGCCTACAGTTGCAGTAATCTTAATGTGGGTTAAACGTAATGAAAATACAAATGAATAGCCTGCTGTGGTTTATTAGAAACGGGTAGGTGATGAATTGTAAGTTGGAAGTAGAACGTAATGTAAAAATTATAGTTCTAACAAATCGATGTTTGCACATACAGTTACTTCAGACAATGTTATATTGTTTGCCCCTAGATTCATATAGATATATTTCATACCGAAGCATGGATTTAAACTATTATTCCAGTTGGGGACAGAAGGGTTTTTCTTAATGAGCCATAAAACCAAAAAAAAGGTAAAATTAAAACTATTAGTTCCTGGCCCTATAATTGCAACTTAATTACTAACTAAAGCATATCTATTGCTGTAGCCATTAACTGGCTGTATTTTCCAGGCAATCCAATATATTTAACACTAGAATGGACAATATGGTGGATGTCAAGCAGTATGTTGTTTTCTCCACCTGAAAGACCGTATATCTTCTATCACGACTCCTATCTAGAAACTTTGTCAGGTAACATGCATGACTATAATATATAAATGGGATTAGTCAGTCACGCATCACACGGCCTTATATTGGTTTGAACTGAGTTCTTGGGACCATAGGACATATGTTTGATTAATGAACAGCACGGGTGCCTATTAAAAAGTAGGAGCATGAGATGCATGTTATGGATATGATGGGAACCATCTGGTATAAAACTATATCTATCCTTTTTCTTGGTTTTTCTTCTGTTTTCTTTTCTGGTGCTTTTTGGGTATACCACAATAATGGAGTCTTTACGCATGTGTAACAGCTAGTGGTATTTTTAAACCTTGTTCTATGCATGTATGTTTGAGCATGGGTAGCTTATCTAGTGAATATATGTAACGATTTGGATATGGTACTCTACGATTACAAGGTTGTTGTTAGAAATGAGGTTTTTGGTTGGCAGTCAGGTTACTCTCTGTCCAAGCAAGAACCCTCACTCTAGTCAGGGTAAGTCACACACAATCCAAACTATACTGTGCCCACCCTCTGGTAGCTTGGCACGAGCAGTCAGGCTTCACTTAGAAGGCACTGTGTAAAGTATTTGTGCAATAAATCATACAATAACACAATATAGTACCACAAAAATACACCACACAGTGTTTGGAAAAATATAAAATATTTATCTGGATATTTGTAGGTCAACACAATAAAAGATGCAATAAGAATTTGTAGAGATATCACTGAAGGGTGATATAAAGTGTCTTATGTCTTTAAAAAGCAAACAAAGTCTGGAGTGGAAAATCTCTGCAGAGGGCCGCAGAGGAGGAGATGCGTGGAAAAATGGTGTGTGCGTCGGTTTCGCCCCTTCACACACAGACTTGCGTCATTATTTTTCACGCGGGGAGACGTGCGTCGTTCTGCGGGAAGAAAAATTGTGTGTGCGTCCGTTTCGCCACTTCACACACAGATTTACGTCGTTATTTTTCACTCTGGGAAGACGTGCGTCGTTTTCCGGCACGCGGGCCGACTCCTTCTGTGGTTCGCGGGATTACCAGATGTCCCAGGGTCTGTGCGTAGAATCCTAGGCTTGTTAACCGGCTGTGCGTTTTCCGGGGGGCTGTGCGTAGAATTTTCTTCCTCACGGCAGGCGTTGCGTCGATTTCCTCTCTGGAAGTCGTGCGGCGTTGTCCAGACGAGGCCGGGCGTCGAAGTTCCAGTCGCACCATAGGCATTGTGTCGAGCGGCGTCTTTCCGGATCGGCGTGCGGTTAATTTCTCACTGCGGAACAAGCTGTGCGTCTAATTTTTAGGTGCACACGGCCTCCAGTTGAAAGAAAGAAGTCTTTTTGGTCCTGAGACTTCAGAAAACCGGAGGCAAGTTCTATCCAAGCCCTTGGAGAGCACTTTTACAGCCAGACAAGAGTTCAGCAAGGCAGCAGGCAAACAGCAAGGCTGCAGTCCTTTGTGGAAAGCAGACAGGTGAGTTCTTTGAGCAGCCAGGCAGTTCTTCTTGGCAGGATGTAGGTTCTGGTTCTGGTTTCTTCTCCAGCAAGTGTCTGAGGTGGTAGGGCAGAGGCCCTGTTTTATACCCAAATGTGCCTTTGAAGTGGGGGAGACTTCAAAGAGTTGCTTAGAAGTGCACCAGGTCCCCTTTCAGTTCAATCCTGTCTGCCAGGGTCCCAGTAGGGGGTGTGGCAGACCTTTGTGTGAGAGCAGGCCCTCCACCCTCCCAGCCCAGGAAGACCCATTCAAAATGCAGATGTATGCAAGTGAGGCTGAGTATCCTGTGTTTTGGGTGTGTCTGAGTGAATGCACAAGGAGATATCAACTAAACCTAGCCAGACGTGGATTGTAAGGCACAGAAAGATTTAAGTGCAAAGAAATGCTCACTTTCTAAAAGTGGCATTTCTAGAATAGTAATATTAAATCCGACTTCGCCAGTCAGCAGGATTTTGTATTACCATTCTGGCCATACTAAATATGACCTTCCTGCTCCTTTCAGATCAGCAGCTGCCACTTCAACAATGTTTGGGGGCAGCCCCAATGTTAGCCTATGAAGGGAGCAGGTCTCACAGTAGTGTAAAAACGAATTTAGGAGTTTTACACTACCAGGACATGTAAACTACACAGGTACATGTCCTGCCTTTTACCAACACAGCACCCTGCTCTAGGGATTACCTAGGGCACACATTAGGGGTGACATATGCAGAAAAAGGGGAGTTTTAGGCTTGGCAAGTACTTTTAAATGCCAAGTCAAAGTGGCAGTGAAACTGCACACACAGGCCTTGCAATGGCAGGCCTGAGACAAGGTTAAGGGGCTACTTAAGTGGGTGGCACAACCAATGCTGCAGGCCCACTAGTAGCATTTAATCTACAGGCCCTAGGCACATACAGTGCACATTACTAGGGACTTATAGGTAAATTAAATAGTCCAATTGGGTATGGTCCAATGTTACCATGTTTAAAGGGAGAGAGCATATGCACTTTAGCACTGGTTAGCAGTGGTAAAGTGCGCAGAGTCTAAAAACCAGCAAAAATGAGGTCAGAAAAAGAGAAGGAGGAAGGCAAAAAGTCTGGGGATAACCCTGCAGAAGGGCCATTTCCAACAAATCCCCCTTCCAGCCCAAAGCCAGGGTAGACTAATCAACACTCTGATGGACTTCCCTGCTTAAGGCGATAGAACATGGACAATGGCCCGCTACTGCAGGGGCACTTGCCAGTTCTACGCCTATCTGAACTCAGTGAGGCTTCTTTGTCTATACTCTCTGGGACCACTGAACTGGCCCATGGGGAACCCTTCTCATCACCGGAGGATCCCATCTGTAAAGCTCCTAACTTTAATTTGCTTACAGATGCATCCCAGTATGCAGACAGTACCACCATGGACAACAAAGTGATGTGGCCCATTCCATTCCTTGGGTCTGACTTCTGTCCCCAACCCAGGGAAAGCTCTGCCCTCAAGGACAGAAACCAACAGATGCCACTGATAGCTGTCAGTGTCGTGAGCCAGGCCCCAGACCATCCACTGCTAGGTGGAGACCCTGAGGGGGGCCATTGGATGAGCTTCTCCTCCAGCTGGGGGGCTGGTAGGGAGCTCTTAAGGGGCTCCTGAAGCATCCCAGAATGGGGGGCAGTAGCCTCAGGGGTCTTGCACCCATTCTCCATTCTCACCAGGTCAGGCGTGGGTCCCTGATACTGGTCACTCAGCCCAGGGTCTGTACCCTGAGGCTGAACAGGGGACTTGGGTGAGTCCTTCCTCACCGTGCCTCCCCATCTGGGCTCACATACCCTCCTCTGGGGAGTGGTACTGCCAGACATCTGAACTGTCAGGGCACCCTTAGGGGTCAACCCTCTCAGCTCTCCTGACACTAAGGGAAACTCATTCCACAGAATGCAGTCAATGGGCAGCTGGGGACTAACTATGACCCACCTCTGGGTCACCTCCCCACCCCACTCTAGGAGACACCCGGGCCATGGGGCGGAAGAAATCTTCCCCAATGGCTGGAGTCACTCTACACACCTGTCCGGTGTACTGCTCTGGTGACACTAGTCTCTCCATAATCATGGTAAGACTAGCCCCTGTGTCTCTGAGAGCGGTGACTGGGACCCCATTCACTCCAACCTGGTGGAAGTGACGACTCCCACCCTCAGGGATCACCAGTTTACCCCCTGAGTCCACCTCCCAACTAAAGGAGATGAAGGCATGGTCTACGACCTGCCCCTGGGACTACTTTCTCCTAAGGCCACATGGGCCACCCCTGTAGAGGTCCCAATACTGGGTGAGTTCTTTGGACAGACAGAGTCCCCCTTCCTGTGTCCTAGCTGGGAACACTCAAAGCAGCGGGGTTGGGAATGGGATGCTTTGGGCCACTGCCCACCAGAACCACCACCCTGTTTCTCAGATGGGGCATGGGAACCCTTTCCTCCCCCTTACTCTGGGACTCGTCTGGGTCATCTCTAACCTCTTCCTCACTCTGTTGGGGGGAACCGGAACCACCCTTCTTGGGGTCACTCCCAGATACCTTTTTGGACACTCTGGTGCTAGCCCAGAGGTCCGCCTCCTCAGCAAGCTTCCTGGGATCCGTCAGCTTACTGTCTACTAGGTGCTGGCACAACTCTGTAAAACAAATACTGAGCATATGCTCTCTCAGAATCAAATTATATAATCCTGTGTAATCATCTACTTTGCAGCCCGCACCCATCCCTTCAGTGCCGTACTGGAAAAGAAAAAGAAATCTACCCATGTTTGTGTGGATAGTTTGGTGCTGTCCCTGAACCTCTGATGGTATTTCTCAGGGGTCAGCCCAAACTTGGCAAGTAAAATGGCTTTCTGAAGTGGGTATGTGTTTTGATCCTTTATGTCCAAGGTGAGAAGTGTGTCCCTCCCCAAAGGCGGCACATAACCCCACATAGCTGTACCCCATTGCCCTTCAGGAACCTCATAAGCCCTTAGTGCAACTTCATAAGCAGCTAACCATTTATCTATGTCGTCTCCCACCACAAAACTGGGCACCACATTTTTGGGTATACTAACCTTCTTTTCTCCAGCAGGTCCTGTCTGTATGCTGCCACCATTACTGCTGGATTCAGACTGTCTCGCCTTGATCTCCAGCTCCTTGAGACTCACTTCATGAGCCAACAATAGTTTATTTTCAGCCAAAGCTCTCTCAGCTGCTGCTTCAGCTCTTTCAGCTTCCACCTGTTTGGCTGCTCTTTCAGCCTCAGCTTGTTTGGCTTCTCTCTCAGCCTTCCTTTCCTCCTGTTGGGCCTCAATTTTCCGTTTTGCCATTTGCAATTGGAAATCCCTCTCTTCTCTCCTTTCCTCTGCGGTCAGGCTTTGCTCAGAGACACTGCTCCCTGGTCTGGAAGGGGGCACCATTGCAGTGGTAACATTACCCACTGATGGCAATACATCCTCTGAGAGGCCATTTTCTGGCTCCTCTTCCTCATCATCCTCCTCTAAATGGGCTTCTGCCCAGGCCCTCAGCGCCACTTGAAAGTCCTCCTTTTTGGAGGCCCCTTGGCTGGGTACACTAATCTCCCTGCAGAACCCTTTTAGCTGTTTGACGGTATATGTCTCCAACAGGGCTAGGTCCAAATCTCCTACGTGAGACCCAGCAAGAGACATGTTGAGTGAGGATTTAGTTTTTGAAAATTGTCAGGAAAAACGAATTTGCAAAAAGAGATAAAAATCAAGTTGACCTTCAACTGTGGGTAGGTAGTGAAATACTTAGCTACTGTATGTCACTGCACAAATACAAGTCCTATCCTCACCACTGATCACCAGTGTCAGAAATGGGGATTTTGGTTGGCAGTCAGGTTACCCTCTGTCCAAGCAAGAACCCTCATTCTAGTCAGTGTAAGTCACACACAATCCAAATTATCCTGTGCCCACCCTGTGGTAGCTTGGCACGAGCAGTCAGGCTTCACTTAGAAGGCAATGTGTAAAGTATTTGTGCAATAAATCATACAATAACACAATATAGTACCACAAAAATACACCACACAGTGTTTGGAAAAATATAGAATATTTATCTGGATGTTTGTAGGTTAACACAATAAAAGATGCAATAAGAATTTGTCGAGATATCACTGAAGGGTGATATAAAGTGTCTTATGTCTTTAAAAAGCAAACAAAGTCTCTTTCAAGCACAAAGTACCTGGTTTGGAGTGGAAAATCTCCGCAGAGGGCCGCAGAGGAGGAGATGAGTGGAAAAATGGTGTGTGCGTCGGTTTCGCCCCTTCACACACAGACTTGTGTCATTATTTTTCACGCGGGGAGACGTACGTCGTTCTGCAGGAAGAAAAATGGTGTGTGAGTCGGTTTTGCCCCTTCACACACGGACTTGCGTCATTATTTTTCCCTCTGGGAAGACTTGCGTCGTGTTCCGGAACGCGGGCCGACTCCTTCTGTAGTTCGCGGGATTACCAGATGTCCCAGGGTCTGTGCGTGGAATCCTAGGCTTGTTAACCGGCTCCACGTCGTTCCGGGGGGCTGTGCGTGGAATTTTCTTCCTCACGGCAGGCATCGCGTTGATTTCCTCTCTGGAAGTCGGGCGGTGTTGTCCAGGCGAGGCCGTGCGTCGAAGTTCCGGTCGCACCGTAGGCGTCGTGTCGAGCGGCGTCTTTCCGGATCGGCGTGCGGTGAATTTCTCACTGCGGAACAAGCTGTGTGTCAAATTTTTCGTCGCACACGGCGTCCAGTTGAAAGAAAGAAGTCTTTTTGGTCCTGAGACTTCAGAAAACAAGAGGCAAGCTCTATCCAAGCCCTTGGAGAGCACTTTTACAGCCAGACAAGAGTTCAGCAAGGCAGAAGGCCAACAGCAAGGCAGCAGTCCTTGGTAGAAAGCAGACAGGTGAGCTATTTGAGCAGCCAGGCAGTTCTTCTTGGCAGGATGTAGGTTCTGGTTCAGGTTTCTTCTCCAGCAAGTGTCTGAGGTGGTAGGGCAGAGGCCCTGTTTTATACCCAAATGTGCCTTTGAAGTGGGGGAGACTTCAAAGAGTTGCTTAGAAGTGCACCAGGTCCCCTTTCAGTTCAATCCTGTCTGCCAGGGTTCCAGTAGGGTGTGTGGCAGTCCTTTGTGTGAGAGCAGGCCCTCCACCCTCCCAGCCCAGGAAGACCCATTCAAAATGCAGATGTATGCAAGTGAGGCTGAGTACCCTGTGTTTGGGGGGTGTCTGAGTGAATGCACAAGAAGCTGTCAACTAAACCTAGCCAGACGTGGAGTGTAAGGCACAGAAAGATTTAAGTGCAAAGAAATGCTCACTTTCTAAAAGTGGCATTACTAGAATAGTAATATTAAATCCGACTTCACCAGTCAGCAGGATTTTGTATTACCATTCTGGCCATACTAAATATGACCTTCCTGCTCCTTTCAGATCAGAAGCTGCCACTTCAACAATGTATGAGGGCAGCCCCAATGTTAGCCTATGAAGGGAGCAGGCCTCACAGTAGTGTAAAAACGAATTTAGGAGTTTTACACTACCAGGACATGTAAACTACACAGGTATATGTCCTGCCTTTTACCCACACAGCACCCTGCTCTAGGGGGTTACCTAGGGCACACATTAGGGGTGACATATGTAGAAAAAGGGGAATTTTAGGCTTGGCAAGTACTTTCAAATGCCAAGTCGAAGTGGCAGTGAAACTGCACACAAAGGCCTTGCAATGGCAGGCCTGAGACAAGGTTAAGGGGCTACTTAAGTGGGTGGCACAACCAATGCTGCAGGCCCACTAGTAGCATTTAATCTACAGGCCCTAGGCACATACGGTGCACATTACTAGGGACTTATAGGTAAATTAAATAGTCCAATTGGGTATGATCCAATGTTGCCATGTTTAAAGGGAGAGAGCACATGCACTTTAGCACTGGTTAGCAGCGGGAAAGTGCAGAGAGTCTAAAAACCAGCAAAAATGAGGTCAGAAAAAGAGAAGGATGAAGGCAAAAAGTCTGGGGATAACCCTGCAGAAGGGCCATTTCCAACAGTTGTGTTTTTGATGTGTTCTATATACTAGATATCATCTTATATGACAAATATCAAGGAATCAACATTTTGTGCAATATATGTGTCCGCCCTAAGGCAGGGGTATCTATTTTGGAAATGCAAAACTGGGAACGGCCCTGATGAAGGTGGTCTCCATATGAGAGGATCCCCGATACGTGCGTAGGCTCTTAGTTCCTACTATGTTTTTGTAATGGTGTATAAAACTATTGATGTATTGAAAAAAATTGTTGTTTGTATATATGTATATAGATTTATAATATATCATATTGCTGTTATAATATTTTTTTTAGCTATTTTTGTATGAATTTTGGATAACTATTTATAACATAGGAATTTGGTGTGCATGTGGTATGACTGATTTAATTCATTGTTAACAATGTATTTGATATGATACAATAAAATATGAATACAATTATTATATGTCTTCACAAAATGAGATTTATTTTTATGAAAGCCATGAATTGGATGTAGCCTAGGACAGGACATGTAGCTATCAAAATAAATGTGGACATACATTATCATATGATTGTTGTTATATTGTGACCCTTTGTTGTATATTTATACACAAAGTACAATTCTAGAGTAGCCTTTTTTCTCTTGTAGCTTTAGCTTCTATTTCCCTGGACTAGCTAATATATTATTTTCAGGGACCCTTTTGTTTAGAATGTGCTTAGTATGGTACAGATGCTTCCCCTTGATTGTGTAGCAATACCTTGATTTCTCCCCTGTAATCCGGGTCAAGAACTCCTCCTAGTACTGATACACCCTTAATGGCTAGACGTGAGCATGGAGAAATCCTACCATATGATCCTGCTGGCCCTTTTATTCCTATCCTATGTCTGTCCTACCTGAATCTCTCCTCTCTCCAGTGCAAATAAATCCAGTCTGACACTGCCGGGAGTAGCCTGTAAAGGAAGTCCGGATCGGGGGTCTGTCTTCCAAGTGATTATAGTGGGTGTTGATTCAGTGCCCTGTCATTCTGATAAATGGAGTCTGCTATCCCATTGACCTATTATTTAACTCAAATAGTGCTTTGTCCAGAATGCTGATCCAACCTTTCAAGCTCTGGTGCATTGACAACTTTCTCAACTGCTCTCTTAATAATCTGTTATATCTCTCAATCATTCCTCATACCTGTGGGTAATGACTAAGATGTAATACCCATCGGACCCTCTGCTCCTGAGCCCAATCCTGTACAGCCTTCCCTGAAAAGTGTGTGCCACTATCTGTTTGGATCTCTTCTGGCACTCCGTAGTGTCTTATCAGGTAGTCTAACCCTCGCAAAGTGGACTTTTGATCTGCAGACTTGCAAGGCATGCTCAACATGAGACAGGAATATGTATCAACCATTGTCAGCACATAGTTCTTGCCTTCCTCCTTCGGCAATGGTCGGATATAGTCCATTTGCCACAATGTGACGGCAGCAGTTCCTCTTTTGATGTGTACGCTTGGTCTCTTGCGCAAGGGCATCTGTCTGATCTGGTTACAGGTAGGGCACTCTTTCACTGGTTGTTGCACTTGTTCTTTGGTGACTGGAATCTGTTGCTGTTGTGCCCATTCATATATACCATTTTCTCCTGGATGCCCTGAAGTTGCATGAGCCCAGTTTGCTGAGGCATCTTCAGGATAGTTGTTAATGACCACTAATAGTATTTTGGTCTATGATCCACCTCATCATTGAAAAGAGATGCAAGAGAGGTTTCAGATGAACAGTGGGCATCTACGTGACCCACGTAGATCTGACACTAATGCCCTTTCTTCCACATCTATTCCCATAGCCACTCACCACCCCAGATAGGGGTGCTTTGATTTTCCAACCCTCTCTGTGCCAGATCAGTGCCCAGCTCACCAGTCCTTGATAAGTGGCCCAAGTGTCAGTATACACAAATGTTTTCTCTCCAACAGGGGCTTGTTCGATCAAGGTGGTCACTGCTTGAAACTCAGCAAACTGGCTCGAACTGTTGTCTCCTCCTCCCAGCAACAGTGTCTCTGTGGCAGGTTGAAATGCGACTGCCTGCCACTGCCATTTGCTTTGCTGGAATGGAGTGGTCCCATTGGTAAAGCATGCATTTTGCTGCTCTTCCTCACTGAGTTTCTCGAACGTCGTGGCAGTCTTGAAGGGAGAGGTCTCTATCTCAGCTGTTTCCTGTAGAGGGGCTATTGTCTGCAATGCCACAGCCCCCAACATATCTTCTTGTAGCTAAGAGACACCTACGGGTCCGGGCTTTGATCTCTGCTGCAGATACCATTTCCACTTTACAATAGTAGACTCCTGAGCTCTACCTACTTTAGCACCTGCTCCTCCTTCCCTAACCCAGCCTAATAGAGGAACCTGTGTTAATAAGGTTACTGGTCAATCCCCAGTGATTCATTCTGTTTCCACTAATGCCCAGTATGCCCTGCTAACTCCTTCCCTAAAGGGTTGTAGTTGCTTATTGATGGTGTCATCCGTCTGGACCAGAATCCCTGTGGAACCTTCCTTTTCCCTTGCCTTTGCCACAAACTCCACACTGCCACATCATCCTGTACCATCACTTCTAACTTGAATGGGTCTCCTTCAGTGATCAGGCCTGTGGCAAAATAATTCTGCAGTGCATCTTTTGCTGCTTGAAAGGCTTCTTGCTGCTCAGCCTTCCACTGAAAGGTGTGCTTTTTCCTGATTACCTAGTACAGTGGTCTCAGTATCAGCCCTAAGTGTGAAATGTGTTGTCTCCAAAAGCCCATCAACTGAAAGAATTGTTGTGCTTCCGCCCTGGTTGTGTGAACTTTAAGCTGCTGCACGGCATCAATCACTTTCTGTGGTATCCTTTTCACTAGCCCCAACCAGATAGCACTTAAGATTTTCACTTCTTGCGCGGGACCCTTTTCCTTTTTAGATTGATGTTCCACCCTCTCTGCTGTAAGTACTCAATTAGTCTTTCCAATGTCTCAGAGACCTGCTCTTTATTGTCCCCGGTAATCATGATGTCATTTATGTAATGTGCCATACTGGTGTTTCCTGCTGAGAAGTTAGCTTAGTCCCTAGCTATCATTCCATGACACAAAGTGGGGCTGTGCACATACCCCATGTGGTGTCTTCATAAAGTATATTGTCTATCTTGCCAAGTCACAGCGAATTGATCCTGACTAGCTTCATCAATCTGGATGGAGAAGAATGCATTGGCTAAGTCTATCACTGCATGCCACTCCCCCACTTCTCTGCTCAGCTTCTCAATCAAAGTAATGATGTCGGGCACCACCATCGCCAGCGGTGGGGCTACTTTGTTCAATTACCGGTAGTCAACAGTCATTCTATATGTATTATCTGGTTGCTTCAGAGGCCATAAAGGGGAATTTAAAGGGCTCACAGTTGGCCTGAGGACACCCGCTTTTAACAACCCTTGTATGGTTTTTGAAATCTCTTTATGCCCTCCCGGTATACAATACTGTTTGATACATACTGGCTCAGCCGCAGAGGGCACATGCAAAGAGTTCCACTTAACATGCAACCAAGATTTTTCAGGTTTCTGTACTTGTATGCTCCTGACGCCAAAAGAGAACGTTCCCTAATTTGTTTCAGCAGTTTTGCCTAGTAACAAGTCCATACCAATGATGTATTCCGGCACCTCGGCTGCCAATACCTTGGTGGTGAATGGGGGCCCCTTACTGATCAACAGCTTAAATCCAACAGGTTTTGCCTCTGTCTCTGCACCCCCATAACCACTGATAATTACACTTTTCCCAGGTAACTTTCATAGGTTTCCATTTATTAGAGACACTTCTGCACTGGTATCGAGCAATGCTATGACATGCTGTCTTCCCTTTGGGTAATAGATGGTAAGAGGTACAGACAGCCTCCTATTCCTGGGGTTTACCTCCTGCACTGTTCAAACCCCTAGGGTTCGGCCTGACCTTAATAGGGGCTCCGAAATTTCCCAGCCATCATTGGGAAGATCAGGGTACAAGATGGAAAGCGGTACCTTTTCTTCCCTTATTCTGTGACCCTGCTTTATATTCATCCATATCCTCCGCAGGGGGTGCAGAGGGCTGCTCCCCTGCGGGAACACCTTTCTTTTTTCTAACGCTGTGTTTCCCTCCATTTACTGAGCAAGTAACTGGTGGTATTTCCATCTATTTCCTCCTTTTTCGCCACCGGCTTCAGTCAATCTATCCACATCTGTCGTCTTAACTGTATCGAGGGCTCTACCCCTCTGTTCCTGCTGTTCTGACCTTCAGCTTGAGCTGATCTCTGCCTATCCAGCCCTTCAGTTGTGCCATCAACAGTACCACTTCTCCTACGGGCTGCCCCTGTGCTGGTCCTACCAGGGCTAACAAGGCTCCTTTCACCTTGTGGGGGTGCGTTCCTGATCAAACGCACTCCAATTCCTGCAGTCAATGGCTCTACATCAGATCCTGCGAACTATTGGGAATATAAAGCAGTCTGCATCTCCATTTCTCTCAATTGCTCAGTCGCTTCTGCAATCGTCTGCCAAGGTCCCCAACTTTCCTCTACATCCATAGCAGTCGGGTATCACTGTTTCAGTCCCTCCATCAACCATCCCATAAGGGAATACGTCTGTTGCCCCTGCGCACCTCGCAGCTTCTGTCCTAGCATGGCATGTGTTGTGACAGATCTCATTTTCAATAGTTCTCCAGGTGACGAGAATGTCCCATCTGCCCCAGTGTCCCACAACCTCACTAGCCATTTAAATAGGGGCTCCCCTGGCTTTTGCCCAAACATGTGTGTTATTTCCAATATCTCACTTACTGTGTAGTCTCTCACCAAACAAGTATTTTGCACTTGTCCACCACCTACTCCTTTTGACTTGTTCTATAGAAGGGGACGAGCTTCTAAAGCTTCCCCCTCCTCGCTTACATTCTGTTTCCTTTCATCGACATCCCCAGACAATTCTGCTACATGTAGTTCAACCTCCTCATCCCAGTCCCACTCATCACTGCCTGATACTGATCCGTCCCAGGTACTGGGATTCCTTGCGCACCAACGCTCTCACTCGCACTGCTGATGGTGCCCTAGACTTACCTTTATGTTTCTACTGAGCCACTCGCACGGCTAACGCTGTGCACCTCACCGCCATCTGATCACCACGAGTTACAGCACTTTCCACAGCTTCTCTAATGATTAATTGTCTTTCATGAAAAGCAGCAATTTCATCTCACAGTTTCCTTATTTTTGGCCATCTTGAGTTAATGTCAGTTTATATGCTGTACGGAGTGCAGACAGGAAAAGCCATTAAATTGTTCTGCGGCTCTCAGCTCTAATAATTTCCCTCCACTTAACTTTATGCTGTCTACTGCACTCCCTACCAAAAGAGGAGTCACTTTCTCATCTAACATCTCCCAAAGAACTGGTGCTGTCAATCAGTTCAGGATCTCTGCAACGCCAAAAAACTGGTCTGTTGACACCCACCCGGGAAGAGACCTACTCTCTGCTGTCTTCTGCCCTTCGGCTTTGCCCTTGTTGTGCCCTAACAGAGGCATTATTGTTTTATCATCCCACTTCTGACACCAATTGAATTGAATTGACTATTGATTGCCAGTAATCAATAATGGGGACTGATGACAAAACAATAAAGGCACTCGGTAAGAAGCAACACACATACAGGTGAGGCCACTGCTCAATGCTTTTTTAATAGAACTATGTCACAACAATACAAAACGCTTGTAATAGTGATCAATTGCAAGGTTTAGATTGAAGTAAAGCAACAGAGTCAGGCCCTGAAAACCGCCTTAAAACTTAACTTGCTGGAATGCCGGGAAGCCTGATCAGTCTCTTGCTCTCTGTCTCTCCCTCTATTCATCTTCGTCTGTGTATCAGTTCTTCTTTGGTTGCTAGTAGATGTGGCTTGGCCAAGGAATGATGGCTTGCAGGCTGACGGCAGTTCAGATGACTCCATTTGTGAGCTTCCTCAAGGTGCGAATCTGTGCTTCTTTATACACTAAAAGCTGACTTATGCAATGTTCAGTGATATTCCATTTGCTTCTCTCAGTTTCTGGTACTGTTGTCAATATTTACCATTTTGTTCTTACCTATCCATCATGCTCTTTAGTTTGATATAGTAAACAAGATAGCAGGGCCTTAAGAATGTTTAAAGTAAGCGCCATACACTTATAACAGGTTAGTACGATAAGCAGACCATCTTGTACGCCTGCAGAACATCATATCTTAGAAATGTTGAAAACAAGTGTCTGGTGCTCTACAGAACATCATGGCCCTCATTTCAACATTGGCGGGCGGCAAGCGCCGCCCGCAAAGTTGAATCCGCTGCGCGGCCGCCAATAGGGCCCCACTCCTGTGGTGGCTATTTGGAGATCCCTCCTGGGCCAGCGGTCGGAAACCTACTTTCCGCCCACTGGCCCAGCAGGGATCTCAGCCGCAACACAGGAGCTGTGTCCAAATGGAGCCGGCGGTGTTGCAGCAGTGCGACGGGTGCAGTCGCAGACTGTGAAAAGCTCCATGGGGCCGTGGCAGGGGGCCCCGCAACTCCCCTTTCCGCTAGCCTTTTCATGGCGGTCATACCACCATGAAAAGGCTGGCAGGAGGGGGACTCATAATCCCCTGGGCAGCGCTGCCCTGGGGGATTACAACCGCCGGGACCAATGTGGCGGGAAACCGCCGGTCCCGGCAGTGCGACCGCTGCACTTCCGCCGCAGTCGTAATCCCATGGGAAGCACCGCCAGCCTGTTGCCGGTGCTTCTGTCGACCGCCAGGGTTGGAATGAGGGCCCATATCTCAAACACCTCGAAAACAAGTGCCACGTGCTTGGTGTACTATAAGCAAAATATTTCAACCTGTGATATTTTTAAAACACTGAGGTATGTAAGCTCTGTAAGCTCAACATGGTGCACAGGTTTTTCCTGTTCGCATTCTCACCCATCAAAACTGCTTAAGCTAAGTTAACCCTTCTCGTGGTACAATGTCTTCCCCATTCTAGGCCTATACTACGTAGTATGTCTGGAGGATACAGGGAGCCATTTAAAGATCTTACAAAGCATGCAAAGGGTGAGGAAGCAGGCAGAGGAGACTGTGTTGATTTCTTATGCGAACATATATTTACCTTCTAAGTAGTGGTCTCCCATGTCTTTTGCTTGACACTTCCCTGCCATGCTTACAATGAAGCACATGTATTTCTCCTATAATTTCTCCCATAATACCTGTGTGACATAATGGAGTTCCAGATTCACTGCCAACTTGTGCCAACGTGCCACGATATCCTGTCACCGCTCCAGCATATGTGGCTTGTCAGTTGGACCTCTTGGTAGCTTGAACCAAGTGAGCCAGTGTATTCCTTCATGTTTATAGCCAAAGATTATTAATAAAAAGTTAGTTGTTGGTGGTGTTTCAGTGCACACAGAATGCCTTATGACATATTTTGGAGTTGGGACAGCATTGTTTGTCACTTCACTGATCACTTTTCATCTTTCATCTGTTCTTTTGGTTAGGTGGCCTTTGACATTATGATTTATCCAACACTTTGCATAGAACAATGCTTTGCTTTCATGCAGAAGGAATAAAAAAACATGCAGTAGTAGGGAGCTATTTGCAAAGAAAAACTTACACATTGAGTATATCCACACATGTACGTTTACTCTTGCAGTTTTGAGTTACTTTACTAATGTTGTCTATTCACCATTTGTGAGCGTAAAGCTATCAAAAAGTGTAGACTTGCATGACCTGACCTTCTGAATTCGGGAAGTGGATCCTAATTTATAAGAGTAAAGCTGCTATTTGTACCTTTTCATAGATAGGTGCAGGTCTCCACCACGGGGAGGATTTCGCCCTATGGTGAAGTACAGTACAAAGTTTAAAAGTTTATTAAACTGAAAAATAAATTACTAAAATTATTGGTTATACTGTTAAATATGATATTAAATTAATTTAGAATATTTATTTCAAATGTAGAACAAACATGTGCTCCAGCACAATTATCTCAATATTTAATTATGTATTGAATTATTTGTAAGGTGTTAAATTGAGTAAAAATTATTTTTTTTAAGATTAAAAAAATCCTCCATTTAGTGCAAAGTGTATATTTTTGAACGTAGTAAAAATGTAAGTTACATTCATTTTTACATTTATAAAAAATACTATTTACATATTTGAAAATAAACAAATATTCAAGTTGTATTTATGAATATTTTGTAACATTAATTTAGATGTATTTAAATTTAAAAAGTTAAAATAAGTTAATTTGATTTAGCATTAGTTCCTATGGGCTTTTGATTTTAAGTCCCTGCTTCCATTATTTTATATGGGAGAGTGTTGCTTTAACGGTGGTTGGCCATGTGTGGTGCTGGGCGAACTCCAGCACTGAAAAATACTACATTTACGACTATTTTGGGTTTTGGCTGTAGCAGCCATAAATGTGCAGTTTGTGAATAGCAAAAGGCTTATTCTTTTGTGGGTGGGTGCATGTCCCTTCCTAAAGCCCTCTCTAGCCCTCCTTAAACCATTCCTTACTCCTCTCATTCACCCTTTCCAGTTAGTAATACATTTTACCAATTTTCCAGCTACGTCCCCTGCCCCTCCCCTATGTACTACTAAAACCTATACCGATGTGAGCGGAGATCTCTGCAGTTGGGGCTTAACAAAAGGAGAATTGGAAACATAGACCTCTGCATAACTGTTAGTGAAGATCATTTTGTAGCATGTTTTAAACATACTACAAAGTGCAGTTTTTGAATACACTCCTTTATGTCCTGTCACTTTTTACCCTTTGTTGGCAAATATGTGCCTAGTTTGTCCAAGTTCTTGACCTTTTGCGGAGGGTTTGGATATCTAAGATCCTTTATTTACAGGTGCTCTCTACAGCTAGTACCAGCTAGTCATATCATGCTTCTGCTCTATGCCCAAGCACAGAAGAATATCACAGCCGTGTTAACAGTGCATACACTAACTGTGTACCTCTAGGCGTTAGTGTATGTCAGAAAAAAGCATGGCTCAGAAACACAGAATGGCTGCGACCACATCTTCTTTTTGAAAAATATATTCCCCACACAGGATTAAAATATTTATATAACAAATCCTCTGTCCAGTGCAGAAGAAATGATGAGACAGAATTTCCCTTCTCTTGATTCATCAGATTGCATTGATTACAGCTCTTTGTGCTTGCCATTAAATTGACCCAACAGCATGGCTGAAAGGCCTTGTCGACAGCATGAAAAGTGCCAAAAATATGGTAGTGTGGCAAAAATGAGTGATCTATTCTTGTGTTCACTGGTTAATGCATGAACTATTGGAAACTATTTTTCTATTGTGTAGGAGTTGCCAAAGGAGTTTAGGCATTAACCCAATTGTTTTAGAAAGCATGTCCACATGTCTGGACCAATTTAGCTGCTGGTTAGTTTGTAAAGTTGCAAATTCTTTTTTGCAACTGTTAAGAAGGTCCAAGAAAAGCTTTCCAACTTTGACACGTTTGCAAAGTTTTTTTTTTTTATCTCTGACAAGCCTTGAACTTCTTAAACATGATTCTGGAAATTGTCTCTTTCTACATGGGTCACCCAAGGTTTTGTACTTTCTGTTCCTGAACTCGTTTTTGTTGGCCATATGACCTTGTGCACTTCACCCTTGCTAAACAGAGGTAAAATGTTTGTGCTCTTCTCTTTAAACATGCTAGAATTGGCATAGCCATACTGACACACTTACTTAGTTTACTTGGGAGTCACTAGTATATGGTACAATATGTATCCAGGGCCTGTAAACTTAATATTACTAGTGGGCTGCAGCACTCAATGTGCTGCTCTAAAGTAACACTATAAAACATGTCTCCAGGCCTGCCCCGCAGCCTGATTTGGCAGTTTTAAATTGCCATTTTGAGCTGGGAGAGTAAACCTTTTGCCATACCTAAAAAAACTTTTGTCACACCGAAGTTAGGCCGTAAATGCTGGTGCTTGGTATTCTAAAAGGCATGTACATTTAATGTTTTACATGGCCTGGCAGTGAAAAACCTTCAAAGTCATTTTTCGCTGTGGCCAGGCTGGCTCTTCCATAGGAAAACAAAACACTGGGTTACACTATAACAACTTATGGTGCTTAATTTAAGTCTGGAGCTGCTGAAAAGATGATTCAATTACTTGTTCTACTAATAATTTAAATTCCAACAAGTCATATTTTATAGTACTCTTTTGGAAATGTCACTTGTAGAAAGTTGTCATTTTCCTGTCTAATGTGAATGGGCCTCTCTACCTCTTGGCTGCTAATGCAGAGGAGCAACCCATCGGCATTGAGGCTTTATTGGGCCCACACTTCAAACTTCACCCGCTCAGAACTTTCTCATCTTCATCGACTACTATGCCAGGACTCAGTTCTTCAGCAACTAGTTGTTGTCGGGTCCCACTTTGGAACCAGCTTAATGCTTAACCTAATAACGGCTCATCGACCGCCACTTTTTTTTCACCCAAAACAAATTCTAAGGTATACTTTCCACCGGAACGAACCCGGGCCCTGTATCCAACTGGTAATCCTTACGCATCAGCCTTAACTTTTGAATTTGACCTGTTTTTCATGACCAAATAATCGAAGTTGGAGCTTTGTGCTTTTAGGTGCCATTTTTAATTCAGGTGAGAGAGCGCCAAAGGTCCAAATGCTACCTTACTGTCACACAGTACCCATTTTCGGTGTGGGTGGTATGGCACCAAGTGAGGTTTTGGCTACTCATGCCTCAAAGTTATTTATATGACAGAGAAAAATGAGGTGGGACCACCCAAAATAAAGAGTTCTTTAGATCTTCAGAGTCATTGACACCATAGCCATAGTCAGAATAATCATTCAGTCCTTTAATTAATTTGAACGAGACAGCCACACGTCCCTTACATGGTAGTCAACCTGGGGCTTTCTTAAGGCTGAAACATGAAAAAGAGAAGAAGAAAAGGGGGAGAGATCTGGTTGATAAAATAATTTGCCAGTTTAAAAATAGATGACTTCTCTTAGTATCCTTCGGGGTCTTTGTTCTCGCCATGTATGTTTATTTATTTTAATGCCAGCACTTTGCATGCTTCTGCGGTAGTCTGGAACTGTTTACCCTGAATCTTCTACCATGACTGAGTTATCTGGCAGTACAGCTTTTGGATGTCACATAGCGTGAGTATAAGAATTTGCCCTGGCTCTTCACTGGGTGCCATTTAATCTTGGCTAATGGTTTTCTTTTCGTATAGCATGGCCATCGGAATTTTCCCTGTTTTTTCACTTTGTGACGCCAAATCTGTGGTAATAGTCCCACTCTCTTCACAATGGGTTTTTGGTAATCTATTTTTAAATGCAGACATTTAACATGCTAATTTTGCAGATATGTCGAGGATGTTTCAAGATCACAAACCTTTGTCACAGTTGACACACATTTCAAAACGAGGCCACATTTTCTACATAGAAAATAAAGAGACAGGGAATTGCAAACTTTGGCAGAAGGCTCAGCACATGCTAGTTAAAATACATTTTTACCTCTCGTCTAGCCTCTCACCTTTTTTGCTGATTCTGCACACTTGAATCCACCTCTGTCTTCTATGCTTATTTACACTCCTACTTTTTCCCAGCCTATTAGCTTCTCTTGTTGGTTCACCCTTCTTATACCCAACTCAGTCTACATGCACTCCTGTTAATGTTTCACCTTTCCTCAGTCCCCAACCCTCTTACCTTTTCTATCTGTTTCTGCCATTCTTACATCCATCTTTCCCGTCATCCCTCCATTCTCTACTCTTTAACTCTCATCTTTCCACCCAGTCTCTCACATTCTCTTGATGGTTCTGCCCCTCTTACAGCCACATCTCTCTTCCCTGCCCTGCTCTTCACCTCTCTCCTCTAAAACCAGCCTTTATCTGCTTAGCTAGTTATGCCAACCAAAATCTAGCTACACCTTTTCCTTGTCCCCTTTCCTTGTATCTTCTCTTGCTGCTTCTGCCCCTGTTACGTATACCTCTCCCCTCCTACTTCTCTCTCCTCTTGCTCATTCTGCCCTTTTTACATAGAATTCTACCTACCTGATCTACTTTTTACCTCGCATCACTCACCAAGCCTTCTATTGCTTGTTCTTCACATGTAACATCCAACCCTTACTGCTCTCTCCCTCTTCACCCAGCCTCTTACTATCTCTTGGTGGTTCTTCTCTCTTCCATTCACTTCTCTCTCCTGCAACTCTGCTTATATTCTCTTGCTGGTTCTACCCCTCTTATAGTCATGTCTCTAATCCATGCACTACCTTTACTGCTAGTCCCTCTCCCAGGGTCATAACTTTTTTTCACTGGTTCTGCTCCAAATACATCTTCTCTCCATTTTCATCCTCCTAAACACTCTAATCTTTTCTCACTGATTTTGCTCTTATGTCACCACTGCTTCCCCTTCATGCTCTACTCTTTTTTCCATCTCTTCCTCAAACCTTATTTTTGCGGATTCTGTCCCTCTTACATCAATCTCTTCACTATCCCCACCTTTGTCGCTCCTCTTTCTGGTTATGTCCCTCTTATATCCACCTCTCTTCTTCATGCTGTACACCTCACCTCATCTCTCTCCCTGCCTCTTACTTTACTCACAGATTCTGCCCTTCTACATCCACTTCTTACCATTCCCTCTCGCTTTTCCGCACAAGGTTTCTTGATTGTTCTGCCTCTCTTACATCTACAACTCTCATTTGTGTACTGCCCTTCACCTCTCATTTCTTCCTCCAGGCTCCTAACGTGTTTTTTGCTGGTCTGTCCCCTTTATATCCACCTCTTTTTTACCTTGTCGAACTGTTTCTGACTCTTTTACATTCACATCTCTTTCATGCTCTACACTTCACCTTATTTCTCATACTGTCTCTTATCTTTCTCACTGATTCGGCCCTACTACACCCACTTCTCACCCACCTCATCATACGTAGGGCTCCAGGTTTTGTGGTATTTTTTTAAAATATTTTTATATTTCCATCTGTATTTATCCATATTTAGTTATTGGCCATCTTATATGCCATATTTATTTTGTGTTCTGAGAGTAAACAGTCATACAATGGTATATTTCCACATTTATGTAACTGATGAACATGCACTCATTCTTTGATGCCTGGAGAGTTTCAGCAAATTAAGCAACCAAATATAACAAAATACTACATCCACATGTAAATATAGCATTATATACAAGTAAATGTTTACTAATGCTTGTATTTAAGGAAATCTTATCCTGTTTTGTAACTTCCCATACTGCTGCTGGCCTGGAATTCATGAAGGACAGCATGGGTAGTAACTCACAAGAAGCACAGTATTCTGTATTTTTCCGCTCTTAAAAATAAAAACAGATAGAAAACATATTGTTTTCTGCCTATATTTGTCTGTGAAAATCAATAAAAATGTAAAACCGGGAGCCTTAGTTATATGTATGACATGGGTGCTTCCTGGAGGGTGGATGTGGGGTCACCCCTTCCCTTTCCCCCACAACACAATTTTATAATCTCTACTATTCTGTTACAGAACCAATCGTTCATTATTCCTTTGTTTCATGTATATTGCACAAAAGTAAAAAACACTGCTCGCTTATACCCAACTGGAGTTATTATTTATGTTTAACTGCGTTTATGTTAGTTTTTGATGCACTTGCTTGTCTGAAACAAAATAATAAAATAGAATTGGGAATTGAAATAAAAAAATAAAGTAACCTCTCTCTCTCCATTTTCTGCTTTTCTGCCTTTCCTTAAATTGGAAGTGGGCAGCTCCCACTGAGATGCAAGGTCATTCTTTTTCTTGCTGGGAGCCCTGCAGGATGCCCTTCTTTTCATTCCTGAGGTGCTTCACACCTCAGGCCAATTCAAGTACCCCAATAATCGCTGTTATCATGCAGATGCAGCAATCAGGCCCAGAGAAAGAGGTGCCAGCAAACGAGATCCAATATAAACAAGGGAGATGTGGGTGGGGGTGGGGATAGGGACGAGGATGGGGGAAAATAATAATAAAAAAAAACAATAAGTGCAATCGTGCTGTTTAAAACCTTGAATTCGCCAAGGAACGCTAGGATAAACAATACAATTAAACTGGTAGTCATGCAAAGCACTCGATTACTGCCCACCGAGATTGTGCTGCATAGGAGATAAAAAGGAAAAGAAGTCCAGAAACCAAACCGAAAACATGGAGCCTCGTATGTTTTCAGTATTTGGCTGGTGCACTTGTGGAGGGCTAAACACTGGAAAAGGCATGACGTATACATGCCTTTCACTAATAAATTCAAGTGAATTTTAAAAGGCGAAATGAAAGTGATGGGCGTGAAATGGGCGTGGTTAAAAGCCCACAGAGAGATTACAACAGGGGCAAGAGCGCATGCGCGCTCTACCCTAAACATATATAAACATGATGAGCTGAAAATGCCAGCCCAAAACAAGGCCCAGACTGCTGCAGCTGAAAGCGACCCGGGGGTCATTTTGCCCTTTCAGCCCATGGCTGCAGGGGCCAGGAGAGGGGGCGGGCCCACCTTGGGCCTCACATGCTGCGCCATGGCTGCAAGACTCAAGTGGACTGGGGTGGGGGCGTGGTAGTGAGAAGGACACCCACACTGTCCATGCCTCTGGCACAGATTGACCTTGCGTCAGTCTGCCTGACACTTGGAGAGGGCTAAATGCTCGTGGTTCATTTCTATATTTAGGGCTTGCTATTTGGTGAGTTGCCAAATGTGTTGTGCTTACTTAATCTCTTAAAGGCACATTGCATTATTTACATTAATTGTGAATCTGGTTGTATGCTAATACAATTGATTAGTTCATTAATACTTTTACTTTCTATAATGATAAGTTTAATTATTGGAAACAATTACAGAACTGAGAATAGCCTCTCAATTCCTTTAATTAATGGCATTGGCTGAATATATGATACCAAGATTTCCCTCAACTTGACCTCCATAAAGTTAGATGCGTTTGGGCATCGCCGCCCCTATTCCTAATCCTTTTGAAGTGAATACTTTCTGCAGTTTCTTAAAGGGTTGCAGTATCTTTTGGAGTCTTTTCTTTGAGCAAGTCCGCCTAATGTACGCACCATTGCTCATAGTAGTACAAATGGAAGCGGTAATGTAAACATTAATCTTTCTGCAGAACATGCATACACCGTGAGGTCATGTTTACTCATCAGTGATAACTCTGTGGCAAACGTTTAGGTCAGTGTCATGCATCACGATAGGTGCTCATGTAATGGAAGGGAGCACTTTAGTTATGACAACTATCTTGCTAAACGAATAAATCGATATTTGTAATTGAACATTATGGTAAAGGTTGCATTTTAAATCAGTATCTCTTGTATAATATTTACTGAAATATGCAAATATTTGCATTTATTTAATTAGAGTGCACACTTATCAAGGCAACGAATTCGAAAGAAATCAATGGTCAGAAAAATGTACTGCAGTCCGTAGGAATAAATAGCGAAAGAATTGACATAATATGCATTCATCGCAAGGTATA
Source organism: Pleurodeles waltl (assembly GCF_031143425.1). Lineage (NCBI taxonomy): Eukaryota > Metazoa > Chordata > Amphibia > Caudata > Salamandridae > Pleurodeles > Pleurodeles waltl. Next base: position 148,533,094 of record NC_090444.1, on the reverse strand, counting down.
GCACCTAAGAAGCTGGATTTCTTTAATCAATGTCTGGTAACCTAAAAAAGTAATAATTTCGAGAACACCTTTGGACACATTAAGATAACAAGCATTTGCAAAGCAATGGGTCTCGCGTTTGCTCGAGTTAGAGCTATTAGCATTGTAAATTCCTAACTGGAATTTTCTTGCCACATAAATTGAAAACGAAAAGTAAAACTGTTGACATAAGCGAGCCGATTCAAAGCGGCACAGCCGCCATGAGCATGAGTGCGAAGGAGAGACACAAAAAGAAAAAGTAGTTTGCCTGCAATCAAACATAACGGCAAACGTGCAATTATCCATGTAACAGGCTCGATGGCCAAGGTGGTAACAAAACTGCTCCAAGGAGGAAAAAACCTAAAGCATTTACCAATGATAAAGGATTTTTGAAAGGCAAGTCCATGAAGAAGTTATAGTGATGGGCGTGCTATGGGTGTGGGTGAGAGCCCACAGATAGATTACAGCAGGCCAGAGAGCTTGCACGCGGGACCTAAAAATGATTGAGGTGAACTGTAATTTATTAATATGGAACCTTGATTGAGAAATCAAACCAACTACGCACAACAAATGTGTTGTGAAAAGAAGACCCGTTGCTGGTGCAAAGGATTACAGCTTCTGCGTATGTTTCTTATTCCATGCGCAAATATTTCACCAGGTAAAACTGGTCAAAATGTATGAGGGGAAAATACTTTGCATTCCAAGTTTTCTGATTTAAAACACAGGAAAATGTGGTTCGACACTGTTAGCACCAGCCTAACCTACTCAGCTTAGACCGGGAAGCCAATACCACATCACACGGTTTCGCATTTGCAGGTGGTATTCCTGCATAGCATTTCCCTCAAAGTAGTGCCATACCAGTTTGCCATTTTTTAATACTTTTTTCTACTCCAGGTTGTTCGTGGCTCGAAACGTGTGTATTCTCCTTTAGCTACAAAATGTACGCCTTCCATTGTGCAACTCCAACTTTGCCTGGGTATGTTTCCACCCAAAACATGCCTTTTATTTGCACTAGTATTTACAAATAACATTTTCTTCCACTTGTGCAAACGTTGAGATTTCTTGATATATTTTTTCCTAATATTAAGGTGCTCATTTAAAATATCATCCAAGGTCCCTCTCAGGTTAAATCTTCTGCTTGGTCTATCCAGTACGAAGCGGAAACAAGTGTGATTTTAATCAGCCTTCCTTTTGCCTCGGCTGGACCACCCTGGCAATCCTCTTGAAGGAGCTTACTCAATGCACAAATAAAATGGCTGGCCACCCCTGGTTCAGTTGGTCATCAGGAGTACTCACAATACAGCTCTCAGTATCAGTTGCCTCTATACACCGATTTGAGTGGAAACAGGATTTTCCACCAAAACTAATATGACAATTTACACAGCATTCCCAGCAAAAAAGCCAAAATTACAGGTTAACGTATGAAAGTCGTTGCAGCATAGTTGATTTTTCACATGTAATGTGCCATGAACTAGAAGCCTATGAGGAATAACATTTAATTCCCTAGTCACTGCAACTTTGAATAATTGATACCCTGCTATATATCTATCGATATACATGCACAGGAACGCGCATGCACACGCGCACACACACACACACACACACACATACACTATTAGGTACTGGGCAGTTATAATTAGGACCTATTTTCCACCGGAAAAGTGTTTTTTGTTTTGCTACTGACTTTGATGCTGTTTGATGAATCTTCACAAAGTTTTCAAAACTAGTTGGCCACTCATTTCAGCTGCTGTCTTTAAAGTTTCAGCGTGATTCGTTAAGTGGGGGCTGAGAAAAGGGGGGTCTCAAAACGCATTTTCCCATGGGGATTTTGAAGACGACTACAGCCCAAACCACTGAATCAAATTACACCAAATTTGGTGGAAAGCTAGATCTTGGTCTAGAATGAGTGTTTTCTGTAATTTGGTGTAAATCCGTTTAGAGGTTTTGGAGTTAATAAAGAAAATATATATAAATATGCATATCTAAAGACATGGCAGGTTAGCGAATCTGACAGATCTCAAAATGAGATCTAATTGGCTGCCACCACTTCAGCCCTGTGGACTCCATTCCCCCAGGGCTGGGTCAAACACTGGTGCTGGCAGGGAAACCTATGTTAGGTCTTGCTTGGCGGGAGCAAATTCAAAGATCCCACCAAGTCGCCTTTTCAATTGTAACTGGCCCACTGCCACAAAGGTCTACCTGCCATATTTAGATATTGGTGGTCCCATAGATGAAAGACTGCATTCAAACTGCCATCTCCGCCAAGAAACACTGGCCGTGTCGGCACTGGGAAATGGAAAATGGGATGCCGGTGGGACTGCAGCCAGCCTCCCCACCATGCACATGTAGATGTGCCTTACCACCAAGGAAAAATTGAGGACTGGGGGGGCAGGGGGGTGAAAACTCACCTTTTTACCACTTGCCCCCTGCCTTTGACTGGACATGACTGGACAACAACTGTCATTGCTGCTGGCTGGGGAGGGGGGCTGTGTGCCCCATTTGAAAGGGTAGAGGGGCCTGGGTGATGTGGTCCCCTGGGTCAAATTGGCCAGGAAGGGGGCTGTGTACCTCTCTCCCATTTATAAACGGCTAGGCCCCGGGGGAAGGAGTCCCCTGAGCCTGAAATTGGTGAAATACTAGCCTCTGCCCCAGCCCGCCCAGTGGACGGACCACCAGGTAGGGACGTCACATTGCCAGGGTTCGTTGGGTGGGCACTGCGTGGGAGGTGGGTACCACTAGAGACATATACATGCCACAGTCATTTTTTTTATGACAGTGACATGCATATGTCGGGGACACAAGTGAGTCAGACACAGGTAGGGACACAATGATACACAACACATATCGCACACATACATACCTGTCAATATGGTGCCAGTATTCATTGGCAAATTAATTTTGGCACCACCATGACAGTACATTCACACCTCTCAACTGTGTCCATGTGTGCACATTGCCAGGGGACCTGTACCTGTCATGCTGTGCTGTGAGTTGTGTATGTGAGTCAGTACATGTATGTGTGTATCCATGTGTATGCAATGCAATTGTCTGGGTGATGTGCAGGTGTGTGTGAGAGTGTTTGTGTAGCTGAGTGTAGTTGTGTTCTTTGTTGTAGTTGTGTGGTGTGTGGGTGCAGTGTCAATGGTGTGTATGTATGTTGTGTCATCGATGTGTGTCAATGTGTGTTTTCAGCATGTACTGCTTGTGTTGTGTCGGGCAATTGTATGAAGTCCATTGAGTCCAGCCGTCGTTTCCTGCCATCAGCGAACCACCGCCAGTACACCGCCTGGAGGACTGTAACATCTAAATATGGCAGGCGGAACACTGTTGGCTTGACAGTCTTCTTGATGCGGCTTGGCAGTAACACTACCAAGATCTAAATCAGGCCCTAATTCTGCTCCCAGTGTGCGGGAGCATGAAAAATGCTCCCGTCTGCTGAGAGCAGAGTTTTCATTTTGTATCCCTGCCTGCAATAAAGCAGGAGGAAAACAGATGAAAGTATTGCTTCCACCCACAGGGAGCAGTATTTATTGCTGCTCCCCGCTGGTGGGAGCAATGCTGGCTCCCGCTAGAGGCAGGGAGCCCACTAGGGCAGCAGGGGCATTGAGGCTTCCCCCGCAGCCCCCAACAAGGATGCAGTAGGTGCCTGTGTGGGATCCAGAGCACCCACCCTTTATTGGCGGGGCCCAAGGTGGCCAATAAAGATGAAAGATTAAAATATTGCTTCCACCCACAGGGAGCAATAGTTTTAGCTACTCCCTGATGTGGGAGCAATGCCAGCTCCCGCTGGAGGTGGGGAGCCAGCTGGGGCAGTGGGGGCATTAAGGCTTCCTCTGCCGCCCCCAACGATGATGCAGTAGGTGCCCTGTGTCGGCTTCAGAGCACCCACCCTTTATTGACGGGGTTCCAGCGTGGCCAATAAAGCAGGCAAGGAATCAGATGAAAATATTGCTGCCACCAGCAGGGAGCAGCATTTTTAGCTGTTCCCCATGGGCGGGAGCATTGCCAGCTTCCTGTGGAGACAGGGAGCCAGCGGGGGTCATGGGAGCATTGGCACTCCCCACAGCCCCCAAAAGTGATACAGTGGGTGCCCAGGGTGGGCTCCAGGGCACCCACTCTTTATTGGCCAGGCCCCAGGACTGGTGTCTCCTGCTGAAATCAGCCTGGTGAGAAGTGCTATGTGCCTCCCATGCCCCATTTTTAATTTGGGTGAGGTGCTGCTAGAGAGTCGAGAGGATTGGGCCAACAGCTGCCAACTGGTGTGGGAGTGACTCAGTCGCCTACAAGCAGAGGTGCTGCCGCCCCAAATCCAGCAATCTTGTAATACGAGAGTCCTTATGACATGGCACCACCAACGATGGTGTAGGCACTAATTTTACAAGTCTCCTGCGTACCTCTGTTTCACACACACTAAAGGTACCCTAAGTACCATTACATAGAGACGTCCATGGTCTTAGGGCCAATCCTCCTCACCTATCTAGGCTATAGGTTGTTCAAGCTTGAACCATAAAAGGCTTTGTCCCCCATTGGAGTTCCCAACCCTTAAAACTAGTCTATAATATGGCAACATGATACACATTCAGGAGAACTGCAGACACCACTCTCCCTCATTTATCTCTCCATTAACTCATCTAAAACCCCGTTTAACTACTATGATCACCCTAATCCCTTTCTGCAGACTCTCCCATCCTTCACCTCTCCTGTACTCATCCCAAACCTCATCTTACTACTATGATCTCCCAATTAAAACTTCTGGATTATTCCCTTCTTTATCCCTCCATTATTCTATTCAAACCAACTAACAGACTAACATGTCCTCCGCTCAAATTAACTCATACCTCCCTATGCTAATACTAATACTGTATTCATATTTCCTTATACTAATCCACCACTACTAATCCACCACCAGTCCTAGTGTGCTACTCTCCAAAAAGTGCTTTGACTCCTCATCAGGGGTAGTAAACACTATATAAATACAATTACAATGCATAGAGAACTGAAATGCTGTATTTGTAAGTCACTTTTCCTGAAACAGATGCAAATACACATACATTTCATGCATACCGAATAGCAAACATACAACAACAGTATCAAGCTTATCAATACTTAGAGATACCTCTCTCTTATCAAGAACATCAAAACCCGTTCAGTAGCGCCCTATAACATGTAATACAATCTGTGAGATTGAGTCCCATAAGTAATGATGGACCGACGTGGCCGACACATCCAAATGTGCAGATTATGCTAGAAGCAAACGCCAAAGCATTACATCCACGTTGGATTCAGTGGGAAACCTCCCTGACTGCCCCTGATGTTGATTATATCTTTGACCTAAAGCTTCAGACCCAATAATTTTTCCAATACAAACAGGAATTCCCCGCACCTACCAACATATCACCACTTGATCAGTACCAAACTATCATTTACACTGATGGTTCAGCACAGCCACCTGTAGGTAATAAATATCAATACTCAGCTGCTTGCGCAGTAGTAAGCGGAGTAATGAGGGATTGTATATTCCACCCTCAAAATACCTACAAGCAGACCCTAGGGGACAGCACTGCACAATTGGCAGAGCTTAAGGCTCTTGTCCTGGCACTGGAACATACAAATCTGGATTTACCAGCACTAATTGTGTGTGATTCAGTTTATTGTGTCCAATCCTACAAGGATTACCTGAATCACTTGTGCTTGAATGGCTTCAGAGATTCTAAAGGGAACACCATCAAACAAAGAAACTTGTGACTTGTGGAGGGTAGCTCACCTTTGGACAGACTACGAAAAACTCATGTAGTACATACATTGGGCCATCAACATGTAGGAATACACATTGTAGGAAACCCTTTGGCTGATGAAGCTGCCAAATCTGAAGTAGCTATGGCTTCTGTTGCTGCAATAACTTGTTCTCATCAGAGGTTGGATAATGAGACACTGGCTGATGTGAAAGCTTCAGCTGATGGTAAGACTTTACCTAAAGCACACCCTGCAAAATATTCCCACCACCTCAGTGCCCAGAACTTTGCATTTGCAATGATTCCAGGAGTGGCAGATCGTGTGATCCCCAACCAGAACCAGAGAGTAGATCTCATCAAAGCAGCACACAAGGGTGTTGCTTCTGCTCAAGCAGGTGTGGTGGCTACAATATCACTATTACAAAAACGCTTTTGGTGGCCAGGTCTTTACAAACAGAGCAAGCAATATGTCCTTTACTGTGACATTTGCCAGCAAATTAAAGGGTCCACCATCAAATGCCCATCGCAGACACCCCTCCTAATTTCCAACAAACCGATACAATGTGTGCACCAGGGCCATTGTGGTACCTTACAACCTGATGGTGCATGGGAATACATATTATTCACTGTTGATTCTTGTTCTAGATTCCTGTGGGTATGGCCAATAATTGGATGGGATATTTGCTTGCCATGACAACTGTGCCCTTTTGGAGAATAGGGCCCTCGAGTGGACAGATCACCATCTTCTTACCTTTAGGGTGACAGAGCCTTTGTCTCCGTCTAATCCTTCCTTTTTCCTTAAGCCCATTAGACAATGGAGTAGGATAAAGGAACAGAATCTTATCCCAGCCTTGACTTTAGGCTGGGAGATAGCAAAGGACCTATGTCGGCTATTGACAGATTCAGTATTGGGGTCAAAATGGCTATCGATCATCTGCCCACCCCCAAGGACATCCCGCTCCTGACCGGGAAAAAAACTGGTTGTCCCTGCTATACTAAAGGCTTTAAGGACCTACAAAGGATATATCGACAACAGGAAAGCAGGTCGAAATTAAATGAGAATCCTGAGGAAAAACAGAAGCTTAAATCTGTGCTTAGTGTTTTAAACAAGCGATAAATAAAAACTAAAACCGATTTGTACTCGCTTAAAATCAAGGAAGCTAATAATGTCCCTAGAGAACTTTTTAGAGTGGTACACTGCCATACTGTTCCTACTGCCCCCCCGAATTGGAAAATTCACAAGAATTTTGAAACAAGCTCGCTAATTTTTTCAAAAATAAAGTTGTCCAAATTCAAGCTAGTTTTGCTCAATTCTCGGGGGTGCCAGATCCCTATGAGCAATTAAACAGTTCAGAAAGCAGTAATACTCCTACTCTCGCTAAATTCTCTGCGGATGGAGATTATCCAGGAGCTTATGGGGAGAAACAAGTCGGGCTCTCCCACCAATCCCTGCCCACATCACATACTAAAGCTTGCCCCGGAGTTATTGTCCTCGACCCTTGCACCTGTGTATCAAGAGACTTTGAACATCGGAGAACTTCCTCCGTCATGAAAGGAAGCGATTGTTGTTCCTTTGAAAAAGTAACCTGGTGCAGCTGTGAATGATCTAAAAAACCTCCGGCCTATAGCCTTTCTGCCTTTTCAGGCTAAATTGTTTGAAAAACATCCTAATACAGAATTAGCTCAATTTTTAAAAGATGCAGGTTGCCTAGATCCCTCTCAACACAGCTTTAGGAAAGCTCATAGCACTCATTAACCCTCCTTAACAGCAAGAGTTATAGGTTCAGGCCATAATTGGCTTCATCACCCTATATGGGGTCCAGAGAGCACTAAATAATCTGCCCAGAAGTTCCTTGGGAGGTTGCACCCCATATGAGGTCCTCTTTGGGATACCTATGTATCTCCCTAATCTTAATGGTCCTGGCGCAGGGGCAGCAGACACACTGTTTGAGATTAATGAATGTGTCACTGTTTTACAGGAGCTACAACAATTCATTGATGAAAATTCATCTGCCTGTGCCACCACCTTTGGAAAAAGGGAATTGCAACAACATCTACAGGCTGGAATCCTAAAGCACAGGATCTAGTGCTTGAAAAGATCTCTGTAAAACGGAATTTGGACCATCCTACAGAGCCTCAGTTCCAGTCTTGGGAATACACTATATCAGACCTGTCATCATATCACTGTTGCCTGTTTCCAGAGAGAACAGATTTGCTTCAATTGATAATGTAAAATTGCAATATGTGCCCGATCCTGCACAATAGACTTGGAGGTCCTTCCGGTAGCACCCGTTCCCCTCTCACTACCCAACAGGATCTATCTCTACAAGCAGTAAACAACGCTTCTGCAAGTACCAATGCTGCAATTGCCTCCTCAATCATGGGGAGGGTGGAGAATGAGGTTCTGCTGATTCCTGCTAACACTTCATTGGCCAGAAACGTCCAAGATGTGGAACTCTATTATTCCAATTCAACACAGATGGATGACATTGTCTACTATGAACTGCCACAAATGGGTTCATCCATCAGCTCTGCACTGGCTCCTGTGTTTGCACAGACTGCTTCTGATTATTTTATCGACATTGATGACTTTTCTTCTGACTCATCTGCTTCTGCAACTGAGATTGTATCAAAGACACATAAGCTGTTCATGTGGCTTAAAAACTATTATTTAATTTATCCATGATACTATCTATGGATATTGTTGACATTGCTTACCTTTCTGCTCTGGATTGGTTTTGTTATTGTTTTCTTTCTTTTGATAAATGGTCATTATCCTCCTGACCGTTCTGGTGGCGAGCCGGTAGATGAGGTTTTGACAACTTACCTTTCTTCCCACAAGGACTGAACAGACTTGTCTCCTGTGAACATTTCAGCAGTTCCGATTCCAGATGAGACTATGTGGGATAAAGTACCATTTGACATACACGGTTCTCCAGAGGTCATTCAAATTCCATGTGTGTTTAAAAGTTCCATGAGTGATGTTATCACAGCTGGTATTGTTTCTGATGAGTGGAATGTTAAAACAGTTGAGTCTATGCTTTCTGAGTTTGAATGTTCTACTGTGTTTGAAAGTGAAGATGTGTATATGAACATAGCGAATTATGGGGAAATGTTTTGTTATCACCATTACAGACATTACTTTCTGCACAGAGCTAGTACTCCAAGATCAGTTTACAATTACAAACAGTCAGAACATTGTTTGACATCTCCTGTGGGGAGTCTCAAAACATATGTAGATAAGTTTGTATATTTTACTGGGCATGACACTAACAATGCTTAGTCTTACTATTTCAAATTGCAGCCTTCCAGAATGAGGAAAATATTGCTAACCAACACAAAATTGATCTACTCAGATTCCTTTGCTTCCTGGCTTGCTGTCAAAGTCTGAGAGTACTGGAACCACACTATTGACTTGAAAAGTGTATTGGGAACCAAAGATTGTCAAACACAGGGCAGGGAAGCTTTGTTTAGAGTGTGCCTTATTCCTCTACAAATCATATTTTTAAATGGCACTGTCCAGCAATAATCCTGTTAGGTGTTAGCAAAAGTTGAAGAATTAAATGCACCCATATCCCCACACCTGCTAAATTACACAATTGGCAAACATTTCTAAATGCCACAGAAGAACAACTCACTTCTTGGGTTCAGAATGGCACCTTTAATTCATCACTTTTGAGTCCCGGTGGGTGGTTATTGTGGCCATTGGACACAAATGAGTTAGAGGCACGTTTTGTTAATTCCTAAGGAGGTTTCAGAGCAAGCCAGCCAGACCCTCGCTTTGTCTCTGCTCAACATTCAAGTATCGGTATTACATACAGTGTGGGCAAACTGTTCCAACAATGGTTAAATTCCTCCACTTTAACAGTTGTCAAAGAACACTTAGGGGGTCATTCCGACCGGGGCCCACGGAAGCACCGCCAACAGGCTGGCGGTGCTTCAATGCCCATTCTGACTGCGGCGTTAAAGCCGCGGTCAGAAAAGGGAATCCAGCGGTTTCCCGCCGGATTTCCCCTGCTTGGGCTGAATCTCCATGGCTGCGCTGCTTGAGATTCCGACCCCCTTCCCGCCATCCTGTTCCTGGCGGTTTTTACCGCCAGGAACAGGATGGCGGGAACGGGTGTCGTGGGGCCCCTGGGGGCCCCTGCACTGCCCATGCCACTGGCATGGGCAGTGCAGGGGCCCCCTAACAGGGCCCCATAAAGATTTTCACTGTCTGCATTGCAGACAGTGAAAATCGCGACGGGTGCAACTGCACCCGTCGTACCCCTGCAACTCCGCCGGCTCCATTCAGAGCCGGCTTCATTGTTGCAGGGCCTTTCCCGCTGGGCCGGCGGGCGCTCCTTTGGTGGGCGCCCGCCGGCCCAGCGGGAAAGCCAGAATGGCCTCCGCGGTCTTTTGACCGCGGAGCGGCCAAGTGGCGGTTCCCGTTTGGCTGGCGGCGCCCGCAGCCAGCCAAACTTGGAATGAGGCCCTTAGTCTTCTGTCTGACAAAGTCAATCTACAAGATTTCCTTTTAGGACCCAGGAAGCCACACTTAAAACTATCCCAGATGGAAGCTGCAACATGTTTAAGACAGATTTATAGGCAAAACATTGAAAAGGCTTTATGTGTTGTTGATAATGGCATGAACACTTTGTCCAACAGAATTTACACCTCAAATAATATATTGTCATCTGCAATTGATATAATTCAGACTAGTGTGTCCTTTTTACAACATGGACAAAGCCAGCTGTGTTCTATCACGCAGTTAAGTTGGACACTGAAGGTTCTGAAAAGTGGCTGTATGCATATCAACTTCCCCAAGCATTTTGGACAATTGGTGAGCAGGATATTTAATGCATCTAATACTGTGGGGATTGTGCACTTTTCTAAGGCTGTCAGTTCTGGATTTATCAGCACCTCCCAAACCGTGTTTGGAGTCATACCTGCAGCCACACATTCACTTTTTTTAAGTGTCTTGGGCGGATTCCCCATAACTTTGACATTAATTGGCGGAATTTTGCTGCTGCTATTGTTGATACATGGTGGCTGTCCTTTCTCAGCAAAGTGGAGTGATGGAGCTACCACAGCCCTGCTGTGTCGTGAATGCATGATGCAGTATTTCAGTATTTTAGAGCTTCCTTGCTTGGGGAGCTGGGGCTAGATTGGTCTTTGACATTCAGACTAGTCCTGACGTGTGCCCAGCCAGCCTTTCATTGGATTTGGTGCCTCTTCGAATGTGCACATATAGTGTGTCTTGCCGTGCAGCCTGCATCTCCTGTGACAAGGATAATGTGATGTTCTTCATGAGGGTTCATTCATGGACATGCTCCTTAAGACTGCAGTTGATTCACGAGGCAACCTATGGGCCACCGACTGTAGATTTTCTGGCTCCAACATCATCTGGCACAATGAACAGTGCTACCTTTGCAGTTCATTCTGCACCGGAGGCTTCTGCATACTTATTATGTCAATACATGGATCAACTTGTCATCTGCCGATGTGGAGTCCTTCTTGGTCTCAATCTCCCTTGATGACATTGGAGATTTTCTTCAAGACCATAATTACTGTTAGAATTATACCACTGGCTTTTTTCAAAGTGTAAAATATGACACACAAATTCCCTTTTTTAATTCGGCTTGTCTGTTGGCCTGCCCGGCTTGTTGATTTAGACATTTTGGTGGACATTATGACATTGACTGTTAAAGTGGCGGTAACACCGCCAACAGGCTGGCAGTAATCACCACCAAAATATGACTGTGGCGGTGATAACTGCAATAGACAGCCAATGTACTGCACCATCCGCCAGGGCGTTAACACCACGGACCACAGCAGTAGCCATCAACAGCCAGGTGGAAGACAAGGTACCGCCCACCATATTAGGACACTGCAAACTGCCACGATTTCTTGGGTGGTCCAACGCCATCAAAAGCCTGGTGGAAACACATCACAGAAGACCAAAGACTCACCAACAGAGACACAGAGAAGATCAACACCACCATGGAACCGGAACTGCAAGTCTTCCCGATGTCTTCTATGCATGCTCCACCTGGAACACCAATGCTGACGAAGACGAAGACGGTGAGTACAGCCGCCTAGCACACAAGGGAGGGAGAGAAGAAAAAGAGAATGACACAAACACACGCACAACACACACCAGACACACACACACACCATACACACATCAAGCTGCAGACGTAACCCAATGGCACAGGACACACGACATAATAATACAAGGACTACAGGTCGGCAGTACTGATATTGTATTTGCAAGGCAACAGCCACCATATGAACCAATTTTAGAACAAAGATACATAAACAATTGCCCAGAAAGGGCCAATGCCCAGTCCAAACTAAATAAGGCCCACATGGCAATATGGCACAGTCCAAGCCCCAACTTGATCCTGACTAACTCCGCACAAAACTGTGCAGGGGTAACATGTCGGAAGTGGACAGGCACCTCAGGATGGAAGAGGGGTGTGGGGCACCTCAGCTGAAGTCAGGAACGTGCCCACTGGTTCTAGAGGGGGCTCCATGCTCCTTTCCCAATGCTGGGGAGTGCAAGGTCACAGTCTCTTTCCCTTTCCTGGCTGGTGGAATGGGATCATTCCCTTTCCGGGCTGGTGGAGTGGGATTGTTCCCTTTCCTTGATGGTGGAGTGGGATCCTTCCCTGTCTTTCCTCCATGACTAGGAGGTCCCCGTGGACTGTTTGGCTGAGGTGCTGGGCTGGATCATTGAGACCCTGCTCTTACGAGCAGGATGGGAGGAGGTGGAGGGAAGAGGACAAGTTGGGCAATGAAAAGCTTCTTAGGTACGGTGGGGTGGGATGAGGGAGGAGGTATGGGAGTGGAGGTTGAGGGAGTGGTTGTTGGAGGAGTACGTCTGCTGGACTCGGGTGGAGGTGCATAGGCAGTGTGCTGATATGAGGTGGATGGCTGTTTGGTGTCTGAGTGCCTGCGCTTGTGTCCTTTAGGAGGGGGGACAGACAGGGTGGGAGAGGACACAGGAGACGCATGGATGGATGTTGTGGAGGTGTCTGCTAGTGACATGTGTGTGCTGCTTGGTGTGGTGATGCTGGTGTTGGCTGTTGAAGCAGTGCATTCAAGTGTGAGTGTGGACGTGACTGTGAGGGAAGTAGAGGAGGAGGGGGAGACAGTGAAGGCAATGCATGTGGATGTGTGTGCAACTGTCTGTTTGTGTGAGTGCTTGAGGACTGAAGTGTAGTGCCTGTGTTTGACTGTCCCACTCTTGTGTGATGTCTTGTGTGCATGCTCGTCTGTATGTGTGCATTGGATGGATTTGGGTTGAGGAGACTGGGACTGGGAAGTGGTAGTTGGAGGGGGGACGGTAGGAACAGGGACAATGGCTGCCACCAGAGAGGAGGCCAGAGCCTGAATCGATCTCTGTTGGGCCACCAATCCACAGTGGATGCCCTCCCGGAATGCATTGATTGCTGCATCTGGGATGCCACCCCCTGTATGGCATTCACAATGGTTGACTGCCCTACAGAGATGGATCCCTGGAGGCCAATAGCTTACTCACTGAGGGCAGCAGGGCTCACTTGGCAGGGCCTGAGGTGCCTGAGGTGAAGGAGATGCCCCCCCGCTGGGTGAGCAGGCATGGGCAGCTCACTGAGGGGCTACTGGGAGGGCGGTGCTGGTAAGGGGGTGGCAGCTGTACCTGCAGCTGGGGTGGTCACAGAGGTGTCCGCCACCACCAGGGAGCTTCCATCGGAGGAGGAATCAGAGTCTGTGTTCTCACCTCCTGTCTCCGCCATGGTTCTCCCCTCGCCCTCCATCCCACTGTTTCTCTCGGCGTCAGTGGACACTGCCTCCTGGGTCCTGTGGGATGCAGCCCCCTCTGTCACCGGTGCCCCTTCTCCTCCGCCAGATGATGCTAATGCACACATGGACAGGATGACAGAAGGAGAAAGGGGGGGGGGGAGAGAAAGGGAGCACTGGGTCAATTACAGCACCAACACCACAGTTGGCATACACAGCACCGTCACACACAGGGATCAGGATTGAGCACTATGCATTGCACTGGCATTGAATTGGCTAGATGCGACAGCAAGATGAGGGCCAAACACCGCCAACTGCACACCTCCTGGGACCCACAAAGCCCTGACTGACATGGAATGCAAACGAGCTAGGTTACCTGTATTTGCCATACACTCATTACCCTTGAGCTGGATCACGCTGCAATGTCTGTCCTGTCATTAAGGGGCACCCACTAACTCACACCCACCACTCAAATCCCATGCCACCTACCAATTATTGTAGTAATGCTCACTGTACTCACCCCTTTGTGGCTGCTATGATGCCCTCAAGCACCCATCCAGCTCTGGATAGGCCACCACCAGTATGCGGGCCATAAGTGGGCCAGGTTCCAACGGGCACCCATTCCTCAATGGGAGGCCATCCCCAGCTGAGCCTCTGTGGTCTTCCGTGCCCAGCGTCTCAGGTCCTCCCACTGTTTCCTGCAGTGGGTGCTCCGCCTGCTGTAGCCCCCCAGGGTTCGCACGTCCTGGGCAATGGCACACCACAATCACTTCTTTTGATGGGCGCTAACCTGCAGTGGTAATACAGACAGGAGGACAGCATTACACATACAATCCAGCCTGTCATACATATGGCCCACAAATCCAGTTTCCAAATCCATTGGCACACACATCGCCCGGCACACACCATGTACACTACCACCAGACATCCCCGTAACATATGACGATGCCTGCACACACATCTCCATGCAACCCTCCCATATGCATTGTGCCCATGGTGTACTCACCTGTTGGGATGAAGGCCCATACAGCTGTGCATACTGGGGCTGGACCCCATCCACCAAGCGCTCCAACTCCACCGAAGTGAAGGCAGGGGCCCTTTCCCCGGTCACAAGGGCGATGGTAGGTGCCAGACACAGGTCACAGCAGCACACGCAGTGTTGGTGTTGTCCTGTGGAAAGTCAGCAATCAAGTGAAGTTATAGACAGAAAATGAGGGTCACATCCGTGGCAGTGTACACCGTCACTGCTGCTGATGATCCCCATTGGCCACTGTACTCCATAGAGCTCCATATTAGCCAATGATGAATTGCATAGTGGTGCAAGACCGCCTTCTGCCACAACGCCCAATGTCGGCCGAGTTAACTCACTTCTACCTGTCCCAAGATACAGGACAGGCGGTCGTCATTTCATAGTGGTGGACTACATACAGATCTTCCATAACTGTGTCATTGCCGGGACATATACCCAATATTATTGGGGTGATTGCAGGTACACATATTGAGTTTGTCACCCCCACCAGAATGAACAGGTGTTCAGTAATTGGAAGAGTTTCCAATCACTCAATATGCAAATGGTGTGCCTGGCTGACCAGTACATCTCCCACGTCACTGCCAAGTATCCTGGGTCGGTGCATCACACATTTTTACTGAGGAATAGCATCATCCCAAATGTGATGGCCTAGCTACAGAGGCACAGGGTGTGGCTAATGGTTGTGTGTCGGAACAATGCAGGTCTTTAGCACGCCTGCCTTAAGAACGTGGCCCAAACCACGAATGCATCTCTGCAATGCATTCTTTTACCACGCAAGTCATTACAACGACTTGCCTTGGGGAAAGCGCTGGACTTTGGAATAGTATAAGTTACTATTCCAACTCCAGTCAGCGCCACAGTAGGGAAAGTGTTGGACTTAAAGTCCAACATCAGTCCAACAACACTTTCCCTAAGGCAAGTCGTTGTAATGACATGAGTGGTAAAGGAATGCGTTGTAAAGACGCATTCGTGGTTCAGGCTGCGTTGTAAAGGCACAACGTGACTCGAGCTGCGTTGTTAAGGCTGTTTCCTGTGCCTATTAGGTGAGGCAGAGTCCCCACCCACTGTATGTCAGTGTATGCCTTCAAGTGTTATCCCCATAGCATTGTGGAAGGCTAAATGTTGTCTCTCAATACTTGCAGGTGACTCTAGCTACCCAAACCTATTGTGGCTCCTGACCCCTGTGAGGAATGCCAGGACAGGGGCTGAGAACTGTTATAATGATGCACATGGGTGAACCAGGAGAATCATTAAGAGGACCTTCGGCCTCCTGAAGGCCATGTTCAGATGCCTGCATCTGACAGGTGGATCCCTGTGCTACTCACCCGAGAAGGTCTGCCAGATAGTAGTGGAATGCTGCATGTTGCACAACCTGGCCCTCCGACGACATGTGCCTTTTCTGCCAGAGGAGGGAACTGGAGATAACCCTGTGGCAGCAGTGGACCCTGAGGACAGTGAGGATGAGGAGGCAGAGGATGAGGACAGCAGAATATCAGTTACACGTCAATACTTCCAATGACACACAGGTGAGACAGTGGAACTGACCATTACTTTGACTATTGATGTTTTCTGTGTGACTGTAGCATGATGGCATTCACTTCCTTTGCATCTCAACTTACTGTCACCTATGGCTTGTCCTTTTACAGATGTTGGTGATACGACAACAGTGTACTGATGTGTTTATTACAGACAGCTACAGGTAATTATTTGCATGCTATAACAGTGTTCAGATCATTTGCACTAGATGTGACTGTTCCCATAAATGCACATTTTCAACACATAAAACGGTGTCACTCAAGTTGTGTTCAAGGGTGTTTATTGAAGTGCAAATAATTGACTGAAAAGTGCAATTGAATGGGGTGATGGTAGAGGAAATTCCAGGGTATTGTTCCAATCTGTTTGTAGAACAGGTCCAGTGTCCAAGGGGCCATAGGAAGGGGAGCAAAGGCAGTTCAAAGTGGACAATGTGACAGGGTGGGACACAAGGGGGACAGTAAAGAGAGTCTCATTTCCTGGCGGTGGTCTTGGTCTTGGCAAGTGTTTCTAGCTTCTGTCTGGTAGCAGGGAACATTTACGGGGTGGTTCACCTTCTGTAGGGGGAGGGGTGCTGGTGGCCTGTGGTGCCTGTGGCAGGACCTCCTGCCCTCTAGCTGCAGCAGAAGTGGGGGGCAGGTCAATAGGCTGGCTAGTAGTAGGGGCCCGCTGGTGTCCTGTCGATTCCCTCATGATGTTGGTCATGTCTGCCAGAGCCCCTGCTATGCAAATCATGGTGGTGTTGAGAGCCAGCAAGTCCTCCCTGATCTCCTGATGGTGTTCCTCCTGCAGCTACTTGTTCTCCTGCTTGTTGTTAAGGATCTGGCCCGTCATGTCCTGGGATTGTTGGTAAGCCCCCAAGATCTTGGTGAGTGCCTCCTGGAGAGTCGGTTCCCTGGGCCTGTCGTCCCCCTGGCACACAACAGTCCTCCCAGTGTCCTTGTTGCCCTGTGCCTGTGTCCCCTGAACGGTGTGTCCACTACCACTGGGCCCAGGTACCTGATTGTCTTGGGGGCAAGGTGTGGACTGGGGTCCCTGAACAGGTGGGCACACTGATGATTGACGTGTCCTGGGGACAGAGGTGTGGGGACGCTGGGTGGGTGCTGTAGTGTTGGATACTGTTGGGGGAGGCTCTGTGGTTGACTGGGAGTGGGTTGGGGTGACCGACTATCCAGTGATCCCTGATAGGCCAGGTAGTCCATCCAGATCCAGAAGTCCAGAGTTACTGTCATCACTGGGGGCATCTTCTGTTGGGGGACTGGTTTGTTGTGGCAACTCCTTTCAGCTGAGATTGGCTGAGGCACCAGTGGGGTGATGTATTATGCTTCATGTCTGACATATTGTACATCCCTAGCTTCCCCTCCATCGTTGCTGTTGCCCTGCCACCTTTGTTTGTGTATGGTGATATATTGTGGGATTTTTAGTTCCCCTATGTTATGCATGCTTTTGTGATGGGTGTCCATGCCGGGCTGGGAGGACTGTCCGTGCATTGTTATAGCATGCAGGGCTTGGCATTGGGGTTATTCATATGTGTAGGTGCAGTGTGTGGGATGGAGTGGAGTGATGGAAGTGAAGGTGAGTGGGTGAGATGACATGCAGGTTTGGGGGGTGATAAGTAGTAAATGTTGACTCACCAGTGTCCAGTCCTCCGGCAACTCCAGTGAGACCCTCAGGATGCAGTATTGCCAAGACTTGCTCCTCCCATACTGTTGGGGAGGAGGTGCAGGTCCACCGCCAGTCCTCCGGATGGCGAGCTGGTACTTTGCTGCCACGGAACGTACCTTCTCCCGTAGGTCGTTCCACCTCTTCCTGTTGTCGCCCCTTGTTCTTGGATGCTGTCGCACGGTGTTCACCCTGTCCAAGACTCTCCCCCATAGCTCCATCTTCCTGGCAATGGATATTTGCTGCATCTGTGCTCCAAACAGCTGTGGCTCTACCCTGACTATTTCCTCCACCATGACCCTCAACTCCTCATCTGTGAAACGGGGGTGCCTTTGTGGGGACATGGTTGTTGTGTGGTGTGTGTAAGTATGTGGGTGTTGGGTACTGTGGTTGGGTGTGTGAAGTGGGGTGCGTGACGGATGTATGGGTGTATGTGGTGTGTGTCTAGTTGTAGCAGTGGTCTTGGTTTCAGTCTGGTGGCAATAATTAGTATTCATAAAGGGTTGTGGGTAATGTGGGTGTGTGTTTTATAGTGCTGTGGTTGGGTGGGTGTGGTGTGTGTATCAGTGTCAGGTGTGTGTTTTTGGTATTGGCCAATGTTGTGTAGTTTAGTATTTGGGTGTCCATTTTGAGCGCGCCATTGTGTACCGCCAATGGTTTACCGCCAATGAATGTTCGCCGTGGTGATTTGTAGGTCATAATGTGGTGGGCATTGTTTTTTGGGCGTAACAGTATGGGTGTTCGTACCCCAACTTTAGCACTGGGCTGGCGGACTTGTGTATGTGGCAGTATTCTGTCAGATTGGTGTGTGTGTCATAATTTGGTGAACGGATGTTGGCAGCCATCTCTGTGGCGGTAAGCGGGATTTACCGCCAATGTCATGATGAGGGCCTTTATCTGTTATGTATGATTTTAGTCATGCTTTTAGAATTTTACGATTTTAATTGGAGGATTTTTTAGCATTAGGCTTTGGACTTTGCACCCTTCCAGCAACGGGGATGGTGTTTTGGGCCAGTTTGTAGTTCGCAGCTTGGGCACAGTAATGGCTTAGCTTAGGCTTGCCGCCTGTGCCCTTTTATTCAGTTAACATGCTCTGTGTTATTTTTTATTCATTTTAGTTCAGCTTCTTTTAGTTGCATTGTTGAGGGGTATTCAGAGTTCCATGAGTAAGGGTGCCACAAATCACCTTTACCATTTGGTTTTGGGTGAGGTGCTGCTAGATAGCTTGGAGCGTTGGGCCTACAGCTGCCAACTGGTATGGGAGTGACTAACTTATTGACAAGCAGAGGTGCTGCAACCCCAAATCCGACAGTCTTGTTGCATTATAAGAGTCCTTATGACAAGGGTACGATTTATAGTTCCTTGAGATAAGTATAACTATAACTGATGAACTTATATAGTTTTGTGTGTGTAAAATCTGAACCTAACTATAACATACCTGTAACTTTTGTTTTTTCAGTGAATGGCTGTCTGTGAACTCACTAGAGGCCCACTTTAGGGGACGGTATTTAATGGATGATCATGTTCCTACAATTAATTTGATGGTTTGCCTTGCCTTTGGCCTGTGAGCAAGGACAAATGTGCCGAAACACGTTAGGCCTAAAAGAAGGAATTCTGTGTTTTGTTATTGGCATTGCTGCATTCCAAAATAAATTAATAGACCGTGTTGGGAGTGCGCCTTCGTTTGGGAAAACTCTTTTCTGTGAATATGTATATATATATATACATATATATATATATATATGATTCACTGAAAACAAAAGATTACAAAGACATTATAGTTAGGTTCTGAATATTCTCGCATGTCGCACAAAACCATGAAAATTCCGCAGTTATAGCTAAAGTTATGTCAAGTAACTAAAACTTGTGCCCTAAGGTAACTATAACTTGCACCCCTGCCATGTACAGGTTTCTGGGGTAATTACCAGTGCATGGCGAGGGCACGAGTTATAGTTACCTTACAGCATGAGTTATTGTTTCTTGAAATAACTCTAAATATAACTGCTGCATTTCTATAATTTCATTCCTGCAACCTTTGTTTTTTTCAGTGAATTTGTATATTTGTTTGAATGTAAAATAACTTTAATTACTTTATATTGATCCAACACTGCCATTGCCGGCCTGGACTGCAGCCAGGCCTTCGACCAACCCCCTATAGCCACCCAAACTCAGCCCCACACATAGTCTTGGCCTTAGGCAGGCCTGTGCCCCCAACATATTTTATAAACATTGCCCCAGGGAGGTGGCAGTCCCTGGGGCCTGGGGTGCATACCAGACCCGCTTATTATTTAAATAGTATATTGCTCTAGGGAATTGGTGGCCCCTGGGGCACGGAGGCCGTGCGGCACCCCGCATACCTTGGTCCCTGGGACTTCGGAATCCCTAGGAGGGGAGCCCCCTCCTTTTTTTTAATCTAAAATGCCTCCCGGGAGCTGGCCCACCTGGGGGCAACATGACAGAGAAACGCTGCAGACCACTTTTGAAGCCTCAAGTGCTTAATAGATAAATAGAGTTGTGCTGAGTGTGAAGTATGCAATTAATGAGGTCACAGTGTAGCGAAAAGCCCCAGGTGGGTTACAGCGAGAAGCACAACTCCCAGAATGCTTCCGACCATTAAAAGCTATGTGTGTTGAAACAACGTGAGAACACAGACTAAAACCACTTGATAAAGATGGAGAGTCGAAATGCATTGTGGGGTCTGCTTTAACGCTGTTTGAACAAATAACTGAGAATTGCAAAGAGAAGCCTCTGGGAGTGCAGCGCTTTTTGTTGGAAGTGAATTAATGAGGGATCGTGGTCTTTACCCTAAAGCTGGCACCAGCAGTCAGAGTGCTCCGCTACTAAGACCGTTTGGCTGTGGATTTAATTCAGCTGTAGCACCCGGTATTGGTGAAATCATTGAAATAGGATGAGCTGTCAGAGGGGAGTGAGGGGATAAGATGCTCCTGCGCTTGTACTGAACGATGGAAGACAAACGACTGGTCAAGTCTGAACTTCTACTGCGCCTTGAGCCACTCTGCAAATGGCGGGACAGTCTCATCAAGGAATTTGGTGAGCATTAGTCCCTTGAATGTATCACAATACCAATGAGGCCCTTCAATCTAGTAAGAGCCCGGAGGCCAAGTGCAATATCATATTTTGTTGTTCTCAAGCGGATTGGGACTGGAAAGTTGGCACGTAATTAGCGCTGTGAAAATGCTACTGCTTGAAATAATTCTGCTTGAAATACAGAGGCATGGCTTGTGAATGTCTAACATTGTGAGAGCATTAAAAACATTGTGATAAGATCTGAAAGCAAATTTGCACATAGCAAAAGGACACAGTATAATTAAATTGATTCATCAAAGCCTCAAAGCTTAATAGAGAAATAGAGCTGTGCTGAGTGTTAAGTATGCAATTAATGATGTCACAGTGCAACGAAAAGCCCCAGGTGGGTTACATCGAGAAGCACAACTCCCAGACTGCTTTTGCGCAGATAAAAACTATGGGGGTTATTCCAACTTTGGAGGAGGTGTTAATCCGTCCCAAAAGTGACGGTAAAGTGACGGATTTACCACCAGCCGTATTACGAGTCCATTATATCCTATGGAACTCGTAATACGGCTGGTGGTATATCCGCCACTTTACCGTCACTTTTGGGACGGATTAACACTCCTCCAAAGTTGGAATAACCCCCTATGTGTGTGGAAACAGCGTGAGAAAACAGACAAGAACCACTTGATAAAGGCAGAGAGTCGAAACGCATTGTGGGTCTGCTTCAATGCAGTTTGAACAAATAAATTAAAATTACGAAGAGAGAAGCCTCAGGAGGGCAGCACTTTTTGTTGGAAGTGAATTAATGAGGGATTGTGGTCTATACCCTGACGTTGGCATCAGCAGTTAGAGTGCAATACTTCTAAGACCGTTTGTCTGTGTATAAATATATACAAACACACACCACACCTCATAGCAAGTGCCTAGTGATGGAGGTGTGTGTGGTTTGAAACATAAATAGTTCTTTACAATATCGATTTCCTAAAGTTCATACCCCAAAAAATAATCAGAATGGGTGATTACTTTACTTCGCAAAGAAATCCAATCAATAAAATTGCCCTGGCCAGTGTTAGCATTGCTTCCCCCACGCAGCTCCACCTGTTGCTGCTGCTGCCCTTCGCCCTCTGACGCTGCCCAGCTCGTTGTGTTCAAGGCCCTCCTCCAGCCGCAGGCTCCCACCTGTGCCTCATCCCAGGTGGCCTACTGGTTACCTTCTGTCTTTCTCTCTGGTGTCTTCTGCCTTTTTCTGTGCTTTTTTCTGCTTTTTTTGCTCTCTTGCTTTTCTTTCTGTCTTTTAACTCTTTTTTTGCCTTTATGCCTTTTTTCCTTCTTTTCCCCAATCCCCGCCTCTCCCCTGCTGCTGCTGCCCCTGCAAAGGCCCCACTCCCAGTGCCGTGTTTCCCGCCTTCCCGCCTCCCAGCTGAGCAACCCCTCCCATCTCCTTCCCCTTCTTAATGGTGGCTGCGGCACAGTGGAAGGAGCAACTTCGCTGACCTCTGGTCAGCATTAGTATCGCTCCCCCTGCGCAGCTCCATCTGTTACTGCTGCTGCCCTCTGAGGCTCCTGGCTCATAGAGTTTGAGGCCCTCCTCCACCTTCAGGCTCCTGCCTGAGCCTCATCCCTGGTGGCCTAGTGGTTGCCTTCTGTCTCGGTCTCTCTGTTGCCTTCTGCCTTTTTATGTGCCCTTTTCTGCCTTGTTTGCTCTCTTGCCTTTCTTTCTGTCTTTTTACTTTTTTTGGCCTTTTTTCTTTATTTTCTCTGATCCCTGTGCCTTTCCTGCCACTGCTGACCCTGTGGCCCGCCCTTTCCAGCACTGTGTTTTCCACCCTACAGCCTCCCAGCTGAGTGACCCCTCCCTTCCTCTCCCCCTTCGTAATGACAGCTGCTGCACAGCCGTGCCACAAGCACAACAAAGGCATGCCGTAGGCAAGCCCGTTTGCACCTGTCCACGCCTGGACCACACCTAGCACTGTGGACCCTGGTTGCTGCATCATCCACTGATACAATGCCAGCACCCTGCATGCCCTCAACACAGGAGGCTTCACCGCCTGTCACCTCTCCCAAGGACACCCAAGGCCTATTCAGCTGCAGCAACTGCACCATCACCTGTCCTCGCACCCTAAACCCCTCTTCCACTGGACCTCCGATACACCTCGGATGTATACTACTCAACACCCGCTCCCTCATCAAGCATGCAACAGGAGTTTGGAACCTCCTAGACTCCATCCCCCCGTGCCATCTTCTTCATGGAGAACTGGATCACCACCTCCTCAGCTCCGGATGTTGCCATTGCCATTCCCGATGGCTAGAAGATCTTAAATCAAGATCACATCAACCGATCAGGGCCTCGCGACCAGCACCCATGTACAGACCCCCGTCACCGAACACGTGCACTTTCAGATCTAGACTAATTCAAACACCACCCTCAGTGGAACGCTCACCTACAGACCCCTCCGGACCCCACCCACCCATCAGCGAAGCACTGGCCGAGCTTCATCGCTCCCCATACCCTCATCTCAATGGACTAAGTACTCCTTGGCAACCTCAACTTTCACCTTGACAACTGCAGTGACCCGAACACCTCTACCCTCATGGAAAACCTCGCCACACTCGGACTTAAGCAACTTGTCAACCTCCCCACACACTCAGCAGAAAACACCCTCAACCCTGTCTTCTCCACTGGAAACCACATCTTCTTCTCACACACCTCTGTACTCCACTGGACCAACCACCACTGCGTCCATTTCTCCTTCAAGACAGTCAACCACCACCACGCCCACCACCCCCCTTCACAGAAACTGGACCAAAGTCACAGCAGCCCAACTCCCCACCACCAGACACTTCTGATGCCAATGCCTCAGCCCACAAACTCCACCAATGGATCACCAACTGTGCCAACACCCTAGTGCCCCCCTAAGGAAACCCACTGACATTTAACACTACAGGAGACACAGCTGGTTTTCACCTGACCTCCAAGAATCCAAGAGCGCATGCAGACGACTCGAGAAATGTGAAGAAGCAGTAGTAGTTCAAAGACGCTGTCACATTTCACACCTGGCTCATCAGATAGACTAGAAAATCAGCCATTCAGGAGAGAATCAACACCAACGTGCACAACAGTAAGGAACTTCTTACCATAGTCAAGGAATTCACAAAACCCCACACAGACACCACAGACATCCCACCCTCCCAAGACCTCTGCGAAAGGCTCGCCACCTTCTTCCACTGGAACATTCAGGACATCTATAAAGGTTTTGCAAGAAAATGAACGCCCCCACCCCACCCCACCAGCACCACCATGGACCAACCTATTGTGGAGCACTGGCCCCTCCTCACTCCGGAAGACACTCTGAAGCGCATGAATATCACCCACTCTGGGGCACTCTCTGACCCATGCCCCCACCACATCCTTAAATGAGCCAGTGCTATCATTGCACACAAACTATGTCGTACCAACAGCTGCTTCATCAAAACCGCGACCTTCCTACATGCCTGGGAACACACAGAGATAAACCTCCTACTGAAGAAACCTTCCACAGACCGAAAGAAGCTGAAAAACTACAGACTCATCTCACTGCTCCCTTTTCCATTCAAGGTAATCGAAAAAGCGATCAACACACGGCTCAGTTAGTTAATCGAAGCCAACCACATCCTCGACCCCTCCCAATCTGGATTCGGGAGCAGCAACAGCACAAAAACCGCACTCCTCGCAGCTACAGATGACATCCACACTCTACTGAACTGCAGTGAGACAGTGCCCTCATTCGCCTCGACCTCTCCGCCATCTTCAACATTGTTTCCCTTACCACCTTGTGCATCAGACTACACAATGCCGGCATCTGCAGCAAAGCCCTGGAGTGGATCCCCTCCTTTCTCACCGACCAAACCCAGAGAGTCAGGCTCCTGACAGAAACCAGATGCGGAGTTCTCCATGGCTCCTCCCTTAGCCCCACCCTCTTCAACATCTACATGACCCCGCTCATCGAGATCGTCAGACACCACGGGCTTAACACATCTCATACACTGACAACACACAACTCATTCTCACCCTCACCAACGGATAACCAACAGCCAAAAAGAACATTCACAACGGAATGAAAGCAGTCACAGACTGGATGAGGGACAGCTGGTTCATGCTCGACTTGGACAAAACAGAGATTCTCTTCCTGGGCCCACCACATAATCCTGGGATGAATCCTGGTGGCCCAGTAGCCTCGGAACTGCCCCACCTCCAACTGACCGTGCCCGCAACCTCGGCATCATTCTCGACTCATCCGTGTCCATGGCCCGCCAAGTCAACGCCGTCTCCTCCTCTTGCTTCAACACTCTTCGCCTGCTTCCGAAGATCTTCAAGTGGATCCCCAGTGACGCAAGAACAACAGCCACCCACGCACTTGTCAGCAGTAAACTCGACTATAGCAACACAGTCCAGAGAATACAGAACGCCACAGCCAGACTGATCCTCTGCCTACCTGAGACATCTCTACCCACCTGAGACTTCTCCGCCCACCTGAGAGACCAACACTGGCTCTCTGTCAACAAACACATCACCTTCAAACTCCTGACCCGTGCATTCAAGGCCCTCCACAACATTGGACCTGCCTACCTCAACCACTGCTTCTTCTACACCCAATCCATGCAACTTCGCTCAGTGCAACTGGCTCTCGCTACCATCCCCAGGATCCGGAAGAGCACAGCTGGCAGAGGATCCTTCTCCTACCTCGCTGCGCAGACCTGAAACACAAGGTGGCTCCACCTCAGACAGTCCCCATTGCTGGCTCAGTTCAGGAAGACCTCAAGACCTGGCTCTTTGAATGACCCGTGTCCCCCAGCTAGCACCTTGAGACCCCTTGGGTGATAAACCACACTATATAAATGTTGATTGATTGATTGCTCTCCCACTTTATGTTCCAAGTACAACATGCCCCAATACACTATGGAGAAAAGTACACCACTCCTGCATCAAATAACAATGATATATTACCAGTCTACACAGTTGTGACAGCTAAAGCATCAACATTGTAGAAATGACCATTTGAAGAAACTGAACACCTCATATCTGACAATATAAATAATTAGATTATGAGGAAAGTGTCATAAAACCATTGGTAAAGTGTTTCCTCACACCAGCAATATGGGTTTTTCCAATTCAGCTGCATCTCTTCATGGAGGAAAATCAACCTGACAACTATCAGCTGCTAAAAGTCCATGTTTGTGAATTTCCACAACTGAAGGAAACCTTTTCTTTGTAAAAAATATAAATCAAGGCAACAAAGCAGAAAAATGACACAGATCTGAGAAATAATGTCACTAGAAAAAGACTAAGGTATTGTAATGCAGAAAAGGTAAGGTAATATGATGTAGAGAGGAATAGATAAACTAGCAGTTCATCTGTACTAAGAACTGAGCCATCACGCATTCAGTGGAGGAAGGAGTGCTTCACATGATGACCAGCAGTGTGTTGTTGGATAACACGCCCAGCGCATTGCTTGGAATGCTTTCTGCCTGGATTGTTCTTCTATTTTTGTTCTCACGGTCACCCGGATCTGTGTCCTGCGAGCTGCTTGGAGTGCTATACATAAAGGGCAGCAGTGGCTGAAGTGGAAAATTCAGTATAGCGCAATGGATGTCAAATTTGGACTTCTTGAGTGCTGAACAAACACCATGGATTCAAGGCAAGGGGCGAGGACAAACCTTATAAGCAGTTGTTTGCAAGATAGTGGTCTGTGCATAGATTCAGGGATCCCAATAACATCTGAGGTACAGTCTTCTATGAAGTCAGTTCTTGTTTGAATAATATAGATAGATAGATAGATAGATAGATAGATAGATAGATAGATAGATAGATAGATAGATAGATAGATAGATAGATAGATAGATGGAAATCACAAGTGAAAGATGCATTGCAATGCATGCATTCCCTGAAGTTTCACCACATTCTTCCCCCTGTTGCTACTATTTTTGTCTGGTTCTACCAGTGGGAGCTTCTAATAGATTCCACTTCAGGATCTTACACCTGGCTCTTTTCTCTTGACCCGATGGCAGGGAATGTGTGGTACCTTGCTAATCACTTCCATATTAATCTTTATCTTCATACAAGAATTACAAAACTGCCAAGATGGTTTTTTAACCTTTGTGGCTGTGTCTTTTCCAACTGGGATCCTCATTAAGAAGACATGTGATGCCTTTCACACATACTATTCTGAATGCAGTGGCATCATCACTACTTGAAGCAGTCACCCTTTTCCTCAGGCAGTCAAGAAGAGCGCTCAACTACTTTCTCAGAATCCAATTTTTAACAGGAAGAGGTACCCAGGAATACATCAGGGTAGAAGTAATAGAGGTAGAGGTACTATGTCATAGGCATGGATGGAGGCTTAAGGATATAGGTCCAGGTCCAGGTAGTTGGGTCAATGTATTAAAAGAGGTACTGTGGTCTAATTAGTGGGCATGGGTAGATGCAAGAAGGCTATATAGGGATACGATAGAAGAAGGTAAATGAGTGAAAGTGTAGAAGTAGGGCTAGACATATTAGGTTATAGACAGAGTTAGATACAGTGTAGGAATGGGAAAGGGTATGTGGTTATCAGTGGGGAAGAGGCAGGGGAAGTTTCTCTTTTAGGGCTGAGGGGCTGTGCCCCTCTGAAATTCCTACACATTCATATAAAAATTATTAAATAGATCAATTTGTTTAGCAATACGATCATATCTCTAAATATATCAATGCATTTAAGTCTTGGCTGTCTGTCCCAGGCTGTCTGCCCCACCACGCTTTGAAGCACGAAATGGAAGCCAGGCAGTAAATCAAGGTTATACACTGTGGCACACAACACAGGGCTGACTGCTTTAAAGCCCTTCATTTCAATTGTGGTCTATGGCAGTATCCACTATAGGCCAGTGACACTTTTTGAGTCATGAATTTGGGCTGCAGAGTCTTCATCCTTGTGTGAGGGCAACCATCGGTCATTAACAGGCATAGATCCCACCCTTTCCCCATTTGTCATGCAGCAGGAGTGAATGTAAGCATCTGTGATTTAGTGTCTTGCCTTCAGTAATGGTAAGTGTTAGAATGATAATCTTGTGTTATTTCTATTGTAATGAGACCCCTTGTCATGCTAACCTCCGCCATGTGACACCTGAGGCTCTCGCTGCAGATCGCTGCCTCCTTTAGAAGTGGAGCTGCTGTATTTGTTCCTCATGAAACTGTTCCAAAAGACAAGCAGGGTTCTTGTTCCCTTGAGAAACTGATCCAAATATCCGAGTCAAGAGCAAGGGGAGAAATAGGTGCTTACAGTAAAGGCAGTTATCTGCTTCATGGCATTAAAACTAGCCCTGTCTTCATGCCTTTAACATTAATACCAGAAACATGGATAATATGCACACAATAAACATTAAAATGTATGTAATATGTGTCAGCCATTTAGTTCCTCTTATTTCACATTTTACTTAGTGTTGAATTCCTCAAGAGAGTTAGCTGTTTCATCATGATGTGTTTCTGTGCATTGTATTACTCTTGCTTCGTGCATCCCTTGACTCATGCCAGGTGTTTATGAGGGGCTTTGATTGAGAGCACTGGCGCTAAGGATGAATGCAAAGCAAAGTGCCTGACAGTGGGTTGGTTTCTCTGCACAGCACACAGAAAAGTGGTCATGTATTCCAGTTGCAAATGGAATTCAGTGTAAATGTGTGTGAAGGGGTGCATAGAGGTCTAAATATGTAAAAGGCAAAAGCTAAATGAAATAAAGTGCTTAAATATGAATGGATGCAGTATATTTTTGGGGTGGTATAATGAGGGAGATGCGAGGGAGTGCATCCAGGAGAGAGAAATAATAGCGTGCTGAAGAGGAAAGAGAGGAGGTTGAAAATGTATAGATGGATGAGATGCGAAGAGAAAAATGGCATACATATCTAATGTAAAGCACACATAACTGAAGGCCATACACCTTCCATAGGCCTCAATGATGGTCACAGTCTCGCAATTTCAGAATGGAAACATTTCCAATGTTAATTATTTATAACTAATCATTATTGTTACTCATTTATCTTAAACAGCTAATAACCATTGACAAAACCAATAGTACTGACAGGTTTTGGTGTATGTCAGTTGTGTTATATTTCTGGATGCAATGACATCAAAGAGAGAAACCAAAATACAGGCTGGGTGGCACACTAGGGGAATCACAGAAATGTAGTTTACATGTCCCTTTTAGAGCGCCTCCACTTTTTTCATCACATTTGAAGATCTGTCTGCACATATTTCTGTATGAATGAATGATTGTCAGTGCTTCCTGATGCCTGGTTAGAGCATTTTCTTCCAAAGTTGATGCTGCATGCAGTGCAAGTCACTGGGCAAACACACACTTTAAAGGGCCTGAAATTGTCGCACTGTACAATTTGCACATTAAAGTAACTGTTGAACGTATTAATGCAGTAAGATATGTGGCAGTTTTAATGTTTTTAGTATTTGAAGACTATGGCCCTCATTACAACATTGGCGGTAAAAGCCGCTTACCGCCGTGCAGAAGACCTCCAACACACCGCCGCAGCCACGGAATTCCGCCACAGCTATTATGACTCACATTTCCGAATCCGCCAAAATTCAGACACCCACACAAGTCCGCCACACCAAAGGTCAGTGATAAACTGGCGAAAACAAAACCTCCACCGTCACGCCAACAGAAATACGCCCACACTATCATGACACACGAATCCACGTGGCGGTCTTTCAACCGCGGTATTCCATTGGCGGTACACACTGCCGCGCTCAAAATACATACACATTTACAAAACACAGCCACATTGGACAATTCGAAACACACACACCTGATACACATACACACACCACACCCACACACCCAATACAATATAAAACACACACCCACATCACCCACAAACCCCTACGACCAAAAATTCCGAAAGAAGGCCAGAGAGAGACAGCACCAGCAAGAACAGCATCCACAGGCACACAACACCATCACCCACAGAACTTCCACCCACCTCACACAACACACCACTACATATCAGCACACTTATCACCACACACTCCACCCCACACATCACCTACACCCCCCCATGGCACGGCAAAGACACCCCAGGTTCTCGGAGGAGGAGCTCACGGTCATGGTGGAGGAAATCGTCTGGGTAGAGCCACAGCTATTCGGATCACAGGTGCAGCACACCTCAATTGCAAGGAAGATGGAGCTATGGCGAAGAATAGTGGACATGGTCAACGCAGTGGGACAGCACCCAAGAAATCGTGAGGACATCAGGAAGAGGTGGAACGACCTACGGGGGAAGGTGCGTTCCGTGGTCTCAAGACACCACCTGGCGGTTCAGCAGACTGGCAGCGGACCCCCACCTCCTCCCCCACAACTAACAACATGGGAGGAGCAGGTCCTGGCGATTCTGCATCCTGAGGGCCTTGCAGGAGTGGGTGGAGGAATGGACTCTGGTAAGACAAATCTTAAACATTACATCCCCTACCCTACCTGCATGCCATCACATACCCCCACCCTCACCCTCACCCCCAGCACTCAAACTCCTCACATATGTCCCAACATCACAAACCACCCATCCCAACACCAAGCCCTGCATGCAACAAAAAAGCATGGACACCCATCACTAAAGCATGCCCACTGCACATACCCATACAACCCCCTAAACCATCATCACACAAGGTCCCACACAGGAATGCAAGCACTGGGGTACGCGGTCACCCACCCATTGCACACCATGACACACACAGATGTAATAACCATTCTTTTATATGCCTGCAGGACCCCTACCCAACATCACCGGACAGGAGGGTCCACACATGTCCACACCACCAACAGAAGAGGCCCACAGTGATGACAGCAGCTCTGTCCAACTGGATCTAGATGACCAGCCCGGCCCATCGGGGACCTCGGGACAGTCGGTTCCCCTCACCCAGTCACAGGCCACCACAGACCTTCCCCCCCCTCTGGAAACACCAGCACAGCACCCACCCAGCGGGCCCATACCTCCGTCCCCAGGACACGTCAATCAGCTCTGTGTCCACCACTACAGGGAACCCAGGATAACCCACCACCCCAACAACAACAGGGACCTGGGGGCAGTGGTAGTGGGCACACAGTCCAGGGGACAGAGGCACAGGAACACAGGGGAACTGGAAG
This sequence comes from Pleurodeles waltl, assembly GCF_031143425.1. NCBI lineage: Eukaryota > Metazoa > Chordata > Amphibia > Caudata > Salamandridae > Pleurodeles > Pleurodeles waltl. The sequence continues at coordinate 148,502,168 of NC_090444.1, read as the reverse complement.
GGCTGCTGTGCGACAAGGGGCGGACAGCCCAAGGGAACCTACTCTCCACGAGGCCCTCTCCTCCATCATTCCGTCATGGGAGCCTATCACCACTCCCAGGAGGCGATGGCAACAGTACTGGCCAAGTTTCAGGAGACCCAGCGCCTGCAGGAGGAACAGTATATGGGCTTCAGGGAGGAACTCAGAACCATCAGCTCCACCCTGGGCACCTTGTAGGGGTGCTGAAGGAACTCGTCAACACCAGGAGGGACACTGTGGCACTTCAAGGGGCCCCTGACACAAGCATGGACGATGAACTGCCCACCACCTCTGCCTGCGCTAGTGGACAGGACACCCGTCCACAGGACCACCACACCAGCACCCCACCCCCTGCAGAGGGAGAACCACCCCGAAAACGGTCCCTGATATCCAGGAACAAGACAGAGCATGATGCCAAGACCCCACCAAGAAATGAGACCACCCAGATTGTCATCCTACTGTCCCACTTTCTCACCCTGTCCATACTTAAACTGCCCCAGCTCCACTTCCTATGCCCAATTGGGCAATGCACCTGTGAGACTAATAGACTGGACTCCGCAATGGACATTCCCCTCACCATTTTACTACCCCTCCAATATTGAGCACTTAAATAAACACCCTTAAAGCACAAAACAATCTGGAGTCTGTCTGTGCTTTCAAAATACTGTATTAGCAATTACAGTGACAAAATGTTCTTTCAATTGTAATGTCAACATACCTATGTCACACAGCTCTAGTCCAGGAGGAATCTAAGCAGATGTCACACAGTGGGACCCACATCTGTGAAATCATAAGGGAAAGTGACAAATCCGTGACCATACACTGGGTGAAAACGACAGACAGTAGAGAGGTAGTAGTGTTAAAGTACATGTAGTAGGCAGGTCTGTACTCATACCTGTGTCTCACTGGTAATATTGCTGGATCACTGAGTCCCTGTTGTTCATGTCTTCTTCCTCTGCTTCCTCGTCTTCACTGTCCACAGGCTCCACAGCTGCAACAACACCACCACCTGGACCATGCTCCGATAGAAAAGGCACCTGTCGTCGCAAAGCCAAATTGTGAAGCATACAGCAGGCCACGATGATCTGGCACACCTTCTTTGGTGAGTAGAATAGGGATCCACCTGTCATATGGAGTCACCGGAACCTGGCCTTCAGGAGGCCAAAGGTCCGCTCGATCACCCTCCTAGTTCACCCATGGGCCTCATTGTAGCGTTCCTCTGCCCTTGTCCTGGGATTCCTCACTAGGATCAGTAGCCATGACAGGTTGGGGTAACCAGAGTCACCTGCAAATGGCGAGGGAGAACTGTTAGACACGCACTAACCTGGAGGGATATCCCCAGACCCAGACAACCATTCCCACTGTCTTGCTTCCAGGTGCTCACCTAATAGCCACACACGGTGCCTCTGGAGTTGACCCATCACATAAGGGATGCTGCTATTCCGCAGGATGTAGGCGTCATGCACTGAGCTAGGGAACTTGGCATTCACATGGGAGATGTACTGGTCTGCCAAACATACCATCTGTACATTCATTGAATGATAACTCTTCTGGTTTCTCTACACCTGTTCACTCCTGTGGGGAGGGGGACCAAAGCCACATGGGTCCCATCAATGGCACCTATGATGTTGGGGATGTGTCCCAGGGCATAGAAATCACCTTTCACTGTAGGCAAATCCTCCACCTGAGGAAAAATGATGTAGCTCTGCATGTGTTTCAGCAGGGCAGACAACACTCTGGACAATATGTTGGAAAACATAGGCTGGGACATCCCTGATGCTATGGCCACTGTTGTTTGAAAAGACCCACTTGCAAGGAAATGGAGCACTAACAGCACCTGCACTTGAGGGGGGATTCCTGTGGGATGGTGGATTGCTGACATCAGGTCTGGTTCCAACTGGGTACACAGTTCCTGGATTGTGGCACGGTCAAGCCTGTATGTGATAATCACATGTCGCTCCTCCATTGTCGACAGGTCCATCAATGGTCGGTACACCGGAGGATGCCGCCATCTCCTCACATGTCCCAGCGGACGGTGCCTATGAAGGACAACAGCGAGCCCAGAGTCAAACAACTCAGAGGTACGTACCCACAGGTTACACAGAACACCATTCATACACAAAAGGTGGCCTGTATGTGTGTTGAGTCTAGGCCTAGGTATGTGTGACGCAGGTGAAAATGAAGCCATGTGGGCCCCTGAAATGGTGGCTGCCTGACCTCTAAAGTGGGACAATGGGATGTGAGGTAACTGCGCTGGCGTTGTACACCGTCGCTGTAGGTGGTCGAAGACGCGGCGTAATCCTGCATTGGTTAACATTGGACCCTATGGGTCCCAGGAGCCAATGACGATGTACGCCGGCGGTGACTGTACGCACCGCCGCAGACGTGACCGCCATTTTCTATCTGTTAAATCACTCGATACCTGATCTTCGACAGGAGAGGACCTACACTGCAAGTGCTGCTGTGACCTCGGTCTGGAAGAGACAATGGCTCGAGTGTCTGGGGAAAGGGCCCCTGCCTTCACATCGGAGGAGTTGGAGAAACTCGTGGGTGGGGTCCTCCCCCTGTACACGCTACTCTACGGTCCTCCAGACAAACGGGTAAGTACACAGGGAGCATGTTGTATGGGCTATGCCTGTGTGGAGAGGGCTGGATGTAAGAAGGAAGGGGGGAGAGTGCTGCGTGCATGAAAGACGGTGAATGCATGTGCCACATGGCAAGGGTAGGGATGGGGGCCAATCAGTTTGACGGTGCAGTTGGTAATAACTTCTCTTTTTCCCCTGTACATTTCATGTAGGTCAGCGCTAACCAGAAAAAAGATATTTGGCGTGCCATCGCCAAGGACGTCCGGACCCTGGGGGTTTACCACAGACGGAGCACCCACTGCAGGAAAAGATGGGAGGACATTCGCCGCTGGAACAAGAAGACGGCGGAGGCTCAGCTGGGGATGGCCTCCCAACGTGGGAGGGGTGCCCGTCGCACCATGACCCCCCTGATGTTCAGGATCCTGGCGGTGGCCTACCCGGAGTTGGATGGGCGCTTGAGGGCATCACAGTAGCCACGAGGGGGTGAGTACATTCTCATTCTGCTGATTTTGTGCACAGTGGAGGGGTCTGGGTGGGGGAGGTGGGCTGTGGGTTTCCCTAGACGAGGGCGAGTTCCGTAGGCAAGGCCCCTCCGTAAGGCAGGCCATGTGGCACCCCACCTCTGTAGAGTGACAAATACACCTAGTCATGCCTCTGTGTCATCTATGTGTGCAGATGTCGTCCATAGCCTTGTAGGCCATTTCCCAGGAATTGAACAGTGGAGCCCAAGAGCGCGGCATAGTGCAAGGGGCTTCTGTGTCTGTTGTGTCCCCCAACAGTAGCGGTAATGCATGCACTCAACATGTCTTTCTTCTGTCCCCCCCCCCTTTTTGTGGTCTCCCTGTTCTTGTGTGCATTAGCGTCATCAGGCGGAGGAGCAGTGGCAACGGAGCACCCTGGGGCTGCATCCCACATGGCCATGGAGGGCCACACTAAGGAATCGGACTTCACCAGTGGGACGGAGGACGAGGGGAGCTCCACGGCGGGGACAGGAGCTGACACCAGTGACACGGACTCGTCCTCTGATGGGAGCTCCCTTGTGGTGGCGACAACATCTGTGCCACCCCCATCTACAGGTACAGCCGCCACCCCCCCTTCCAGCACCGCCCTCCCAGCAGCCCCTCAGCCTTCGCCCCGTGCCCGCTCACCCGGGAGGGTGGGCATCACCTTCACCCCAGGCACCTCAGGAACTGCCCCAGTCACCCCTGCTGCCCTCAGTGAGGAGGCCATTGACCTCCTCAGGTCCCTCACTGTTGGGCAGTCTACCATTTTGAATGCCATCCAGGGTGTAGAAAGGCAGTTCCTGGAAGGCATTCATTCTGGTCAGGCGGCCCTTCAGTTAGCGTTTCAGACTCTGGCCTCAGCACTGATGGCAGCCATTGTCCCTGTGTCTAGCCTCCCCCCTCCAACTTCCTCCACCCTGACCCAATCCCCTGTACCTCAGCCTATTCCAAGCACACCTACAGACCAGCATGCACACTCCTCAACACACAAGGGAAGCTCAGGCAAATATAAGCACCACACATCCCACAGGCACTCACACAAGCATCACACACATGCAGACACACCAACATCCACTGCCTGCACTGTGTCCCCCTCTTCCTCGTCTCCCTCCTCCCTCCCAGTCTAGTCTACACTCACACCTGCATGCACTACCTCTACAGCCACTACGTCCCTCTCCAGCACACCCACCACCACACCCCGCTCACGTGCAGTCACCATCCCCACTACCATTCACACGTCCCCTGTGTCCTCTCCCAGTGTGTCTGTGACGCCCCCTCCCAAGATACACAAACGCAGGCACACACCCACCCAACAGCCATCCACCTCACGACAGCCTCCAGCGCATGCACCTTCACCCAAAGTCAGCAAACGTACACCTCCTATAACCACCACCTCTTCCTCCACTCCCAAACCCCCTCCAGCTACCCGTCCCAGTGTGTCCCAAAAACGTTTCCTGTCCAACCTTGACCTCTTTCCCACACCCCCACACCGTCCGTCTCCTAGGTCCCGAACTAGCACCTCAGCCACAACATCTCCGGGACCAGTGGTGCCTGTAGTCGCTGGAATCTGGAGTGCACCGGCCACCAGGGCAGCCAGTGTGGCACAGAGCCACAGCACAGACAATCCCCCACCTGTGAAGCATCAGAAGTTGTCCAGTGCCCGGTGGGAGAGGGGGAAGACTCCAGCCACCAAAGCTGCTCCCAGGGGTCCCGGTGGGAGTGTGGAGTCAGCTGTGACACCTTACAAGGTGAGGAAGGGCCTCAAGAAACCCGGCAAGTCTGGGAAGAGCAGCACGGCGGAGAAGACCGCCATCATCCCCGCTGCCCAGGAGGCCACCTCCAGCACAAGCCCAGCTGCCGAGGACAGGCCCGCCAGCACAAGCCCAGCTGCCCAGGACAGGCCCGCCAGCACAAGCCCAGCTGCCGAGGACAGGCCCGCCAGCGCAAGCCCAGCTGCCGAGGACAGGACCGCCAGCACAAGCCCAGCTGCCGAGGACAGGACTGCCAGTACAACCCCAGCTGCCGAGGACAGGACTGCCAGCACATCCCCAGCTGCCGAGGACAGGACTGCCAGCACAAGCCCAGCTGCCGAGGACAGGACTGCCAGCACAAGCCCAGCTGCCCAGGACAGGACCGCCAGCACAAGCCCAGCTGCCCAGGACAGGACCACCAGCACAAGCCCGCCAGCACCAGCCCACCTGCCCAGGGGGCCACCACCAGCACAAGCCCCGCTGGGCCATGAAGGACCGCCAGCAAAAGCCCCGCTGGGCCATGAAGGACTGCCAGCAAAAGCCCCGCTGGGTAATGAAGGACCACCAGCAGCTGAGTCCCTGCAATGGAGACCGCCATCTCAAGCACCGCTGCACAGGGCACCGCCATCTCAAGCACCACTGCACAGGGCACTGCCATCTCAAGCACAGCTGAACAGGGCACCGCCATCTCAAACACCGCTGAACAGGGCACCGCTGTCTCCAGCACCGCTGGCCCATGAGCAGCAAGGGCACCGACGCAACTGAGTCTGTCACGGGGTGAATGATGCACTCTGGGCACAAAGCCCCCTCCAGAACCAGTGGTGACTGTCATCCACTACCTCTGTCCTTAGCAGGATGAAGCACTCTGGGCACCATGCCCCCTCCAGAATCAGTGGAAACTGTCATCCACTACCTCTGTCCTTAGCAGAATTAAGCACTCTGGGCACCATGCCCCCTCCAGAACCAGTGGAGACTGTCATCCGCTACCTCTGTCCTTAGCAGGATGAAGCACTCTGGGCACCATGCCCCCTCCAGAACCAGTGGAGACTGTTATCCACTTGAGAGACTGTGGCTTTGCACTCCCCAGGATATGGCAGTGGTCAAACCACCCACTGTAGAGACTTGTGAGACTGTGGCTTTGCACTCCCCAGGATTGAACAGTGGGCAAACCACCCATTGTAGAGATTTGTGAGACTGTGGCTTTGCACTCCCCAGGATATGGCAGTGGGCAAACCACCCACTGTAGAGACTTTTGAGACTGTGGCTTTGCACTCCCCAGGATATGGCAGTGGGCAAACCACCCACTGTAGAGACTTGTGAGACTGTGGCTTTGCACTCCCCAGGATATGTCCGTGGGCAAACCACCCACTGTAGAGACTTGTGAGACTGTGGCTTTGCACTCCCCAGGGTATGGCAGTGGGCAAACCACCCACTGTAGAGACTTGAGAGACTGTGGCTTTGCACTTCCCAGGATGGAACAGTGGGCATGTGGCCCGCCTCGTGGATTTGGCGTTGTGCACTCAAGCGGCTGAGGTGCCCCCCCTTTCCCTCCCCCTGAGGTGCCTGTTTAGTTGCTCTCTGATGCCCCTGCAGTGTTCTCTCCGTCATGGTCGGGGATCTTGTGTGGGCCTTGCCCATACCGTGTGGTCCCAGTGTTCCACGGACTTTCTTAGAGCACTACCTGGACTACTATGCTTGGTATATATTTTGTACATGGTGTATATATATATATTTCTGCCTACTTGCTTTTAATATATCATGTTTTTATCCGCTGTGAATCCGCCCCGGAAAAGGTGGCAGATTGGGCTGTCATAATAGTGTGGGCGGTACATTGTCTCCTGCCTGTCTGTTGGCGGTGACCGCCGCGCCGTTTATTTGTACCGCCGTGGCGGTCGGAGTGTTAAAGTGGCTGTCTTTGTTGGCGGTTTCCGCCACAGTCGTAATTGCAATTGTTTTACCGCCGGCCTGTTGGCGGTCCTACTGCTGCTTTAACACCGACCGCCAGGGTTGTAATGACCACCTATATGTTCCCATTGCTTTATAAACCTTGCTTTCTCACTAAATTCACTTGTTTTCAAATGCACCATTTGTCAATCTTTTATCATTTTTTTTCTAGGGAGAAGAACTCACCTTGGACCTCATGTTTGTCCATTAAGCTTGCTCACTTCACTCGCTAAATAAAAGTCATACCCAACTTTTACTCCCCACCACTTTCAAATGTCAACAATCACCACTTGGAAGAGGTACTTGAGTATGAGTGGGTTACATTCACTAGAACTAGGGGGAGAGGATGGGCAAAGGGAAAAATACCTTGTTCACCGAAAAGTAGTAGGAACTGCCCAGGGTATAGGAAGGGAGATGAAGAGAGGACAAGAGGAAATATTTAGGGGGTGTTCTCGTTGGAAAAAAGACAAATAGTAGGTATAGCAGGTGGAGGAGAATGGGGCATTCTGGATTCCTATATGAAAAAGGAAAACAAAGGATCTGTTTTCCACTCAGGGAAAATGGCTAAAAGTTTGGATTTTTATTTTTTTTGTTTATCTGATTCGGATTCTTCAGAAAGGATCTAACATCTTGCAACAGGAGTTTCTTCAGAAATACATATAATTAAAACTTCCATTGTTATCATACCTTATGGAGAAATATCCTGTGACACAAACTCAAGAATAAATAAACTTCCTACAATATGGTTTGACTTTAAATCAAAACACAGCATAGGCATGTGAACCACGAGCAGATGTACAACAGTAATATCACAAGATAGAGAGAACAATATTTTAGTATTACATTAACAAATCCTGACTGAATATATAATTTTTGTAAAGATTCAATGCTGGAGAGAATGAGCGGAACATGCTACAGAAACTCCAGGTTTAGTACTGAACATGTAAGTAATATGCTGGATTGGGGACCCCCCCAAGCAAATGGTACCGTCAAAGATTGGAAAAAACTATTTGCCACACACTGAGATTTAAAAAGAAAGCAACCATAATATAGGAATTTCTTAAAACACTGAAGCACTAAGTCATACACGGATCCCTAATCTGCACAGACTATTTCCAGGAAGCCAATATAAAAATGAATGAAAATCGTAAAGTATGTAATACTAAAGTGGAAGAAAATCAAAACACAAAAGCCAAAATAATCTAGGCTACCTAAAATTCTTAACCTTCGCAGTGATACTGCACTCATAGTGTGCACACATCCAAGAAGTACAGTGCAGAAAGGACTGTTGTGCATACGTTCAATGTTGCAAATAGAAAATTGCAAAAATTGCATCTTCTGTATCACAAAGTCATATGCATGATGCCGACATTATTGATGATGGAGCTAGAATGTATTTTAAACAATGGTACATTGCTTGCGAATACGTTATTTTCAGTTCCTGAGGCCTCCAAAAAGAAAATCTTGAAAGGCACACAAGAGTGCATTAGGTATGACCCAGAGCAGTCGTGAGGAGATATGAAATCAATAGTATGAAAAATAAGCCACCAGAAGGAAGAAGTTGATGTCACTGAAAGAAGTGGGGTGCATCCACTAAACCACCTAGACTCCCCACTAGAGACCTTGATGTCTGAAGCAATGACAGGACTCAGTAGTATGTACAGGTCTGCATAACGTCCAGCTAAGTGCCAAGCCCCCCCAAGCTCACAGACCAGTTTGGTAAGTTGGGTCACCATAGAAACATCATGCATTCAAAGGAGGAAAGAGTGCTTGAAATGCTTTTATATTTCTAAAAGTGGCATTTCTAAAATAGTAATGTTAAATGCAACTTCACCAGTAGGCAAGATTTCTCACTACCATTCCAACCATACCAAACATGACAATGCCACTCCTTTCAGATCAGAAACTGCCATTTATAAGCATATAAGGGAATTTCCTATGAGAGGAGCAGGCTTTACAGTAGTGAAAAGCGACTTTGTGAAATTTTCACTACCAGGGCATATAAAACCTACAAGTACATTTTCTGCCTTTTACTTACATAGCTCCCTGCCCTATGGGGTACGTAGGGCCTACCTTAGGGGTTAAGTACATGTAATAAAAGAGAGTTATGGCTTGGATAGTGGTTGTAAATGCCAAGTCAAAGTGGCAGTAAAAACTGCACACACAGGCCTTGCAATGGCAGGTCGGAGACATGAGGGTGGCACAATCAGTGCTGCAAGCCCACTGGTAGCATTTAATTTACAGATCCTGGGCACTTGTAATGTAATTTACTAGGGACTTACAAGTAAATTAAATATGCCAATTATGTATAAGCCAATGTTACCGTGTTATAGGGAGAGGGCACATGCACTTTAGCACTTGTTAGCAGTGAAAAAGGCTCAGAGTCTTAAAGCCAATAAAACATAGGTCAGAAAAAGAGGAGGAGGAAGGCAAAAAGTTTGGGGTGACCCTTTAGAGAGGGACATTTTCCAACAATAGCTTTAATTTAAGCCAAGTGATTTTGTCCACATACACCTACATGCTGTTGCTAGGTACCAATCTATGGGTACACCCCTTATGACATTTTAAGGATTGTCATATTTATCTGGCTCAACTCATAATCAGATTTCAGGGCCAGTTTAACTCCTCTGCATGCTCTTCAGCAGGAGACTCAGTTGCCTCCCCACACAATAAAGTCATTAGCAGTGTGTGATCCAGTTCCTAGGAAAAGTATATTTTTTGTTTATTTGACTTGTCACACTGTACCTTGACTGGGATAGCCCTGGGCTGCAGAAACAATAGAAGAGAGCCAGACCTCTGGAGCCAAATGCAAGAGGCACCTCCCTTTGAACTTTCCATGGAAAGGGATCAAGCATCTGGGTTGGGTGGGAGAGAAGCTGAAAATCTCAGGAAAGCTAATTTCACAGATAACTAAAAGTCACTTTATTGGACTATCCCAAAATGCAGTGCATGAAGATTGAGACAGAAGTGTCACCCTAAAAAAAGTTAGGGGTGCCTTGCTTCTAGAACATTCCAGCCCCCTTAAAAGCCCCTACAGTAGGGAGAGACAGATGAGAAAACAATGGGCCTGGGAGTGATGACAGTAAAAGAATGCCAAGCAGGAAGGAGAAGCCACCTGAAGCCCTGCAAGGATGGACTTTGGGCCTTTGGCTCCAGCTGACCTCCAGGAGCAGGACTGGTCTCGCAGGGGCCAGTGGCATTAGCCTCCTTATGCCCGTGGGAAATAGTTGGGGGAATAGACTGGGTTTGCCTGGAATATGTGTGGACTGACCTTTGGCTCTACTGACACATAGGTGCCCTTTAAAAAGGCCAGAAGGCTTTGGGATCTGAGGTGTTCAGGATGGAGGATGTTCTGCTGGCTGGCTGTGGAGGGGGAGTGAAAGCTGCTCCCTAAGTAAGAGAGAGCGCGTGGAGCCCAGGCAGAGGACAAGAACTAGTGCAGGGAGCAGCAAAAGACCTGCTCCCAACAAAAAAACAACCTTGCTGGCCAGGAGGCCTAAAGAAAAGGTTTCTGGTTGCTAGGGCTAGCCATCAGGAGTGTAGTTATGGGGTCTAAGATATGGCCTGGTCCCCAGAGGGAACCAGTCAGAGGACAAAGAATGTGGTGCTCAAGTACCGCTGTGCGTGGAAAAACAACACAAGGCCTGCCCGGACCCGAGAGTGCTGACTGGATCGACGCATCGCTCTCCTGCGGAGGGAAGAAACGACACGCCCGACCCGGCGAAAGGAGAAACGATGCACGTTCCAGCTCATGAGTGGAATCAACACCTCGCAAGCCCTTTTTGATGCTCACTCGCCCGTGTAGGGTTATTTTTAACGCGCCCATGGTACTTTTTCACGTTGTCAGTATTAGTGTGTGTTTAAAAGTACTTCAAGACTCTTTTTGATTTTTAATTGATAACTTGACTTGTGTATTGTGGATTTTTGGTCGTTTTGGTCTTGTTTTGTTTAGATAAATATTTCCTATTTTTCTAAACTGGTGTTGTGTCATTTTGTAGTGTTTTGATTAAGTTACTGTGTGTGTTGGTACAAATACTTTACACCTAACATTCTGAAGTTAAGCCTACTGCTCTGCCAAGCTACCAAGGGGGTAAGCAGGGGTTAGCTGAGGGTGATTTTCTTTTACCCTGACTAGAGTGAGGGTCCTTGCTTGAACAGGGGGTAACCTGACTTTCAACCAAACACCCCATTTCTAACAATGGTGATCAGCGGATGGCATTTGGACTTGTATTTGTATGTGACATACAGTAATTAAGTGTACATGACTGTTTTGAGTGCAGACCACTACGTGATCACATACTACTTGTTTGGTGATCTTTGATTTTATCTTTTGCTTGGATTTTTTCCTACATTCATTTTTGTGGTAATCTTTGATTGACTTCTGAACTTCATTGCAAACTTTTCTGCTTTTTAGAACTTTGCACTTTTGTTGACTTTTCATCATGTCCCAATCTGAAGATGCAGCAGTTGGAGCTACATTTGACCTGGAGAAATTGGATAGCTTAACTTAGGCTCAGTTAAAAGAGTGCTGTAAAAGCTTTGACTGTCCCATTAAGAGCTCATACAAAAAGGAGGAGCTGCAAAAGGCGCTGAGGGCCTGGGTGACAGCCAAGAGCACTGGAGGGCACACAGAGGATGAGGAAGATGAGGAGGAGGAAGTGCAATCCATACACAATGGTATTTTGGGTGGGCCTGTTATGTCCTCGCCAGCACACATGCACTCACCTCCACGGACTACATCCTCCTTGGGGACCTAAACTTCCACCTTGAGAACAACAACGACGCCAACTCCACCACTCTGATCAACAACCTTACCAACCTCGGCCTCAGACAACTCGTCACCGCACCCACCCACGCTGCCGGCCACACGCTTGACCCCATCTTCTCCATAAGCACCCACGTCGCCTTCAACCACACCACCGAACTCCACTGGACCGACCACCACTGCATCCACTTCACCTTCAAGAAACAAACCAAGCACCACCGCACCCATCAACCGCCCCGTCGCTGCTGGAGTGAAGTCACCTTAGATCGGTTGACCAGCACCCTTGCCCAGTACCCGCCAACCGACCCCACCCACCCAGACAACGCTGCTCACAACCTCAGACAGTGAATCAACGACTGCGCCAACCTCCTCGCACCACTCAAGAAGCCCACCAACAACCAAGCCTGCAAGAAAGCAACCTGGTTCACCGACAAGCTCCAAAACTCCAAGCGCAACTGCCAGAAACTAAAGAAGATATGGCTCCACGAACACACACCTGACAACCACGCAACTCACAAGGACGCCACCTGCAGGCATCACCAACTCATCAGACAAGCCAAGAGATCCTCCTTCGATGACCGCCTGGATAAAAACGCACATGACAGTAAAGAGCTCTTCAGCACCCACTCAAGAACTGTGTGACTCACTGGCCGCTTTCTTCCACCGGAAGATCACCAACATCCACGACAGCTTCAACACCACATCCACCCCGACCACGCCAGACCCCACCTCCGGGAACACCACCCGTACCAGCCGCCTGACCTCCTGGACCAACATCAACGACGACGAAACTGAAGCAACCATCGCACCCCATCGACGGAAGGTCATCAACATCTCCTTCGAAACAGCGACTTTCCCAGAAAGCTGTAAGCGTGCCAAAATCAACGCCCTCCTCAAGAAGCCCAAGGCCGACCCCAAGGACCTCAAGAACTTCCAGCCCATCTCCCTACTCCCGTTCCCGGCGAAGGTCATCAAGAAAATCGTCAACAAGCAACTGACTCGCCACCTCGAAGCCAACGACATTCTGGACCCTTCCAAGTCCGGATTCAGATGAAACCACAGCACCGAGACCGCCCTCCTCGCTGCCACAGACAACATCAGACACCAACTCGACAACGGCGAAACATCTGCCCTAATCCTTCTGGACCTGTCAGCTGCCTTCGACACGGTCTGCCACTGCACTCCGAAAACACGCCTCCATGAAGCCGGTATCCAAGAAAAGGCCCTCGACTGGACCACATCCTTCCTCTTCGGCAGAACCCAGAGCGTCCGCCTCCCCCCCCTACCGATCCGAAGCCACCAACATCATCTGCGGCGTACCCCAGGGCTCTTCCCTCAGCCCGACGCTGTTCAATATCTACATGGCCCCCCTCGCACAAGTGGCCCGCCAACACAACCTCAACATCATCTCCTACGCCGACGACACCCAGCTCATCCTCTTCCTAACCAAGGACCCGCACACCGCCAAAACCAACCTCCACGAGGGAATGGAGGCCATCACCGAATGGATGAGAAGCAGCCGTCTGAAACTGAACTCGGACAAGACGGAGGTCCTCATCCTTGGGCCCACCCCCTCCGACCTGGGACGACTCATGGTGGCCAACCTCGCTGGGAACCCCACTGACACCGACCAACCACACACGCAACTTTGGATTCGTCCTCGACTCCTTCCTTTCCATGTCTAAGCAGGTCAACGCTATCTCCTCCTCCTGCTACAACACACTCTGCATGCTCCGCAGGATCTACAAGTGGATCCCGACCGAAACAATAAGAACAGTGACCCAGGCTCTCGTTAGCAGCAGGCTAGACTACAGCAACGCACTCTACGCAGGCATCCCGGCCAAGCACCTGCAACGCCTACAACGCATCCAAAACACCTCTGCCCGACTAATCCTCAACGTGCCCCTCCGAAGCCACATCACCCCCACCTGAGAGACCTTCACTGGCTCCCTGTCAACAAGAGGATCACCTTTAAGCTCCTCACCCACACACACAAAGCACTCCACAATGCCGGACCAGCCCACTTGAACAACAGACTCAGATTTTACACCCCCACCCGACAGCTCCGCTCCGCAAACCTCGCCCTCGCCGTCATTCCCTGCATCCAACGTAAGACCTCCGGTGGCAGATCCTTCTCCTACCTCGCCGCCAAAAGACCTGGAACACCCTCCCGACCAGCCTATGTCAAACCCAAGACCTGCTCACCTTCAGAAGACGCCTCAAGACCTAGCTCTTCGAGCAATAGAAGCACCCCCGCTCAGCGCCTTGAGACCCTTGCGGGTAAGTAGAGCGCTTTATAAATACAAAGATTGTCTGATTGTCCAGGGAGAGGGGCTCCAGGGCAGGAAGCAGTGCCTCATCTAAGGGTCTGACCCCTGAAGAACTGCAGGACAGACATGCAGAGAGGGAGCACCAGAGGGAGTTGGAGCAAATGAGGATGGTCCTAGAAAAGAAGAATCTTTTGTTGGCTCATGAGCGTAGCTTGAGAGAGCTGGATCAAAGGAGCCAGTCTAGTAGGGATGGTGGAAGCCCCATCACAGTGCAGCCTGAAAGGAGGGTACACATTCCTAAAGATCTTGTGAAAGATTGTAAAAGGGAGGATGACATATACTTGTGGTTTAAGGGGTGTGAGTCTGCTCTCCATATGAATCTGGTCCCTGAAGCTCATTGGGGGGGGCTAGTCTGTGGAAGCACTTTGAGGTAGAGGGGAGGAATACACTGACAGCCTTAGGGGATGCTGAGAATCTCACCTACTCTAGCATGAAGGATGCCTTGTTTAAAAGGTATGGTCTTACCCCTGAGCAGTACAAGGATAAGTTTAGATCCTACAAGAAGAAGGAATCCCAAACATGGTTGGAATGTGTTGGTTCTTATTGCTGGTCACTGGATGGTTGGGTGAAGGGCAGTAACGTAACTACGTATGAGGGGCTTTACAATCTGACTGCTTGGGAGCACTTGTACAGTTTATGTTTTCCAGAGCTGAGCCAGCACCTTATTGATAGCAGGCTGACTGACCTCAGAAAGCATGCACAGGAAGCGGACCACTGGGACAGCACCAGGGTCCAGAAGAGGTATGGGGAGACCATGCCAAGGGTGGGCAGAGTCCCTCTCAGAAGAAAGGGGAGGGGGGTAAGGGTAAACAGGGGGAGTTCTCCAAAGGGCTCAAACTGATTCCCAGGGTAAGGATTCCCAACTCCCCAGTGAAAAGAATTCACGGTTCTCCAAAGGGAAGCCAGTGGCAGGTGGTCCTCCACATAAGTGCTATGCATGTGACCAGGTGGGTCACGTGAGGGGTGATCCCAAATGCCCCAAAAGTACACTGGCACCCACTGGTGCGCCACCCAGCGTTTGGCCAGTGTAGCGCTTGGGGAGGAGTTGGTTTCAGTTGGGTGGGAACCAGTTGAAATTACCCTTGTCTCACTAGGGGACAGTGAGATGGTCCAGAGAACCCTAGTGCCTGAAAACACTAAGAAGTACAGGCAGTGGATGACCATTAACGGACAGAGGGTAGAGGCTCTGAGAGACACAGGAGCCAGTGTGACTACAGTGATGAGTCAGCTGGTGTCTGAAGAGCAGATTGATCCCCGGGTACTTCACCAAGTAGTTGCAGTGGACAACTCAGAGCGCCTGTGCAGGGTGGAGCAGGTTCCCTTTGAATGGGGGGGGTCTCAGTTACTTTGAAAGTAGCTGTGAGCCCAACCATGCCTGTTGATTGTTTGATAGGCAATGACCTGGAGGATTCCCCTTGGAAGGAGATGGAACACAGGTCTCACTTGGAGATGTTGGGTCTGCCTGGGTGGGTATGCATATCCACCCGGTCAATGGCAGCCCATCAAGGTAGTCAAGAGCCCCTGGAGCCTGAAACAGTGGCCCAGGGAACCGCCAAGAAGAGGAAGGGCAGGGGGCGCGGGAAAACAGCCCCAGAAGTTCCCACGGTCTGGAAGGAGGTGGAGCCTGAGGGTGGCACCCCAGAGCCTACAGGGGAACAGGTGGCTGAAGTGGGGGAGGTCCCTGAGCTGTTGCAGTGGCAGCAGGAAGGGGGGCCCACCAGGAAAGCATTCTGTGCAGCACAGAAGACATGCCCTACTTTGGAGGGTTTGCGGCAGCAGGCTGCAGACCAGGCGGCTGGCAAGGAGCCAGGATCACACCTGATATATTGGGAGGGTGACATCCTGTATAGTGAGCCTAAGGTTCCTGAGCCTGGGTCAGCCCGTGTGCTGGTGGTACCCCAGTGCTTCAGGGCCTTCCTAGTGGGGTTGGCTCATGATGTGCCTTTGGCTGGACATATGGGGCAGGACAATACCTTTGAGAGGCTTTTCACCCACTTTTACTGGCCCCTAATGCGCAGGCACTCAGATGCACATTGCAGGTCTTGTCAGACTTGTCAGGCAAGTGGCAAGAGTGGGAGGAAATGTAAGGCTCCCCTCCAGTCTTTGCCTGTTGTCAGTACTCCCTTTGAGAGGGTAGGCATTGACATTGTGGCGCCTCTGGATCCCAAGACAGCCATGGGCAACAGGTTTATCCTGGTCTTTGTGGACCATGCCACCCGGTACCCAGAAGCCATTCCTTTGAGATCAATCACTTCCCCTGTGGTGGGTCGTGCTTTGATGGGGGTTTTACCCACATGTGGTTCCCCAAGGAAGTGGTATCTGAAAGGGATACCAACTTCATATCCACGTATATGAAGTCCTTGTGGAATGAGTGTGGGGTAACCTACAAGTTCACCACCCCTTACCACCCCGAAAGTAATGGTCTGGTGAGAGATTCAACCGCACCTTGAAAGGCATGATCATGTGCTTGTCAGAGCCCTTGAGGTAGAAGTGGGACGTCCTCTTGCCATGCCTTCTGTTCGCCTACAGGGAGGTGCCTCAAAAGGGACTTGGATTTAGTCCCTTTGAGCTGCTTTATGGCCACCCTGTGAGGGGAGCTTTGAGTCTGGTTAAGGAAGCGTTGGAGAAAGCTCCTAGTAGACCCCCCAGGATGTATTCAGTTACATGCTGGCTCTAAGAAACCAGACTGCCAGCTTCAGGAGTCTTGCTCTGGAGAACCTGGAAGCAAGTCAGGAGGACATGAAACGCTGGTATGACCAGAATGCCACTCTGGTTGAGTTTCAACCTGGACAAAAACTGTGGGTGATGGCACCAGTGGAGCCTAGGGCGCTACGGGATAGGTGAACTGGGCCATTTGAGGTGGTGGAGCGCAAGAGCGAAGTCACCTACCTGGTGGACTTGCGGTCTCCAAGGAAACCTTTAAGGGTCCGACATGTCAACCGCCTCAAGCCACATTTTGAGCAGACTGAGCTGTCAATGCTCCTTGCAATAGATGATGGGGTAGAGAAGGAGAGGGAGCCTCTTCCTGACCTCCTGTCTGCAGGAGAAAAAGATGGGTCAGTGGAGGGAGTGATCCTCTCCCCCCTCCCTGACTGAGGAGCAGCAAGGTGACTGTCGCCATGTGTTGGGACAGTTCTCCTCACTGTTTTCCCTGATCCCAGGAGTCACACACTTTTGCACACATGATGTTGACACTAGGGACAGTACACATATTAAACAGAAGGTTTACAGGGTGACTGACAAGGTCAAGGCTTGCATTAAGGGTGAGGTGTCCAAAATGCTTGCCCTAGGGGTTATTGAGCACTCCAGCAGTCCTTGGGCCAGCCCAGTGGTATTGGTCCCAAAGGCTGCTGCACCGAGTGCCACTCCAGAACTCGGGTTCTGTGTGGACTACTGGGGTGTCAATGCGGTTAGCAAGACTGACTCACACCCTGTCCCCCGAGCTGATGAGCTCATTGACCGGTTGGGAGCTGGGTACTGGCAGATTGCCTTAACTGAGGGGGCCAAGGAGAGGTCAGCATTCTCTACCCCAGATGGACACTTTCAATTTAAAGTAATGCCATTTGGGATGAAGAATGCCCCTGCCATCTTTCAGAGGTTGATCAACCAGGTGTTGGCTGGGCTGGATGAGTTCAGTGCCGCCTACCTGGATGACATTGCTGTGTTTAGTTCCACATGGGAGGAACACCTGCAACACCTCTGGAGAGTGTTAGAGGCCCTACAGAAGGCAGGCCTCACTATTAAGGTGAGCAAGTGCCAAATAGGGCAGGGTTCTGTGGTGTACTTAGGACACCAGGTGGGGAGTGGCCAGGTGGCACTCCTACAGCCTAAGATTGACACAATTCTGGCTTGGTAGCCTCCCAATACCCAGAATGAAGTGAGAGCCTTTTTAGGTCTCACAGGATATTACAGGAGGTTTGTTAAGGGATATGGTACTATTGTTACCCCCTTAACTGAGTTGACTTCTAAGAAGCAACCCAGGAAAGTGATCTGGACAGAGGCTTGCCAGAACACTTTTGATGCCCTGAAGGCTGCCATGTGCACAGCACCAATGCTGAAGGCACTTGACTACTCCAAGGAGTTTGTTGTGCAAACAGATGCCTCAGAGCATGGTATTGGAGCAGTACTCTCACAGCTTAATGAAGAGGGCCTAGATCAACCTGTAGCCTTCATTTGCAAGAGGTTACTACAAAGGGAACGTAGGTGGAGTGCCATAGAACGTGAAGCGTTTGCTGTGGTCTGAGCACTGAAGAAGCTAAGACCCTATTTGTTTGGGACTCACTTCCGAGTACAGACTGACCACAGGCCCCTCAGATGGTTAATGCAGATGAGGGGTGAGAATCCAAAACTGTAGAGGTGATCCATTTCCCAACAGGGGATGGACTTTACAGTGGAACACCGTCCTAGTACAGAAGACGCCATTGCTGATGGTCTGTTCAGGTTCTTCCGCCTTAGTGATGAGAACTCCCATGAGGTTGGGTAGTTGCTCCCCACTTTAGCTGGGGAGGGACACGTGTTAGACTTTTCATCCTTGGCGTGGTCTCCCTTAACTTTTTGCCTCTGTTCCCCAGGTTGTTGATGTATGCTGGATTCTGATTTTACTGTTTTTGTTACTCTGGATACTTTACCAATGCTAACCAGTGCTAAAGTGCAAGTGCTCCTTTACAAAATGTGTATGTGATTGGCTTATCCATGATTGGCTTATTTGATTTACTAGTAAGTCCCTAGAAAAGTGCACTGGAGGTGCCAGGGCCTGTAAATCAAATGCTACTAGTGGGCCTACAGCACTGGTTGTGCTACCCACATAAGTAGCTCTGTAATCATGTCTCAGACCTGCCACTGCAGTGTCTGTCTGTGCAGTTTTAACTGTAAATTCGATTTGGCAAGTGTACCCACTTGCCAGGCCTAAACCTTCCCTTTTTGTACATGTCAGACACCCCTAAGGTAGGCCCTAGGTAGCCCCAAGGGCAGGGTGCAGTGTATGGTTAAGTTAGGACATTTAGGGGGTCATTCTGACCCTGGCGGTCATCGACCGCCAGGGCCAACAACTGCGGAAGCACCGCCAACAGGCTGGCGGTGCTTCCTGGCCAATTCTGACCGCGGCGGTAAAGCCGCGGTCAGAAAAGGGAAACCGGCGGTTTCCCGCCGGTTTTCCCCTGGCCATAGGAATCCTCCATGGCGGCGCTGCAAGCAGTGCCGCCATGGGGATTCCGACCCCCTTACCGCCAGGAACAGGATGGCGGGAACGGGTATCGTGGGGCCCCTGGGGGCACCTGCACTGCCCATGCCACTGGCATGGGCAGTGCAGGGGCCCCCTAACAGGGCCCCATGAAGATTTTCAGTGTCTGCTTTGCAGACACTGAAAATCGCGACGGGTGCCACTGCACCCGTCGCACCCCTTCAACTCCGCCGGCTCCATTCGGAGCCGGCTTCATTGTTGAAGGGGCTTTCCTGCTGGGCTGGCGGCCGGCCTTCTGGCGGTCGCCCGCCTGCCCAGCGGGAAAGTCAGAATGACCGCCGCGGTCATTTGACCGTGGTACGGTCTTCTGGCGGTTCCCGCCGGGGTCGGAATGACCCCCTTAGTAATGTGTTTTATATGTCCTGAGTGAAATATTGCTAAATTCGTTTTTCACTGTTGCAAGGCCTGTCCCTCTAATAGGTTAACATGGGGGCTACCTTTAAATCTGATTAAAGTGTAGATTCCCTTTGGGAGCGGATGGACATGTGGAGTTTGGGGTCTCTGAGCTCACAATTTAAAAATACATCTTTTAGTAAAGTTGATTTTAAGATTGTGTGTTTGAAAATGCCACTTTTAGAAAGTAAGCATTTTCTAGATTATACCATTTCTGTGCTTGTTTGTGGATTCCCTGTCTGGGTCAGTTTGACAGTTGGGCTGGTTGCACCTCACACTAGACAGTGACACAAAGGGAGCTTGGGTGTAGTCTGCATTTCCTGATGAGCCATCTGTGGTAGGAGGGAGGGGAGGAGCGGTTACTTACACCTGAAAGGGCTGTGTCTGTCCTCACACAATGCAGTCTCCGACCCCCTGGTGAGTGTCTGGGGCCTGGCCTGGGCAAGGCAGGATTTCACATTCAAAAGAGACTTTAATTTGAAGTTTGAAATTTGGTATAAGAAGGGCACCCAAAGCCACAGACTTTAGAAGCCCTACTGGAAACAAGAGGAATCTCTGCCTGGAGAAGAGCTGAAGAGCTGAGGAAGAAGAGCTGCCCTGCCTGTGACTGTGCTTTGTGGAGCTATCCTGCAGTTGCTGCTTCTGCCAGAGGGCAAAGACTGGACTTTGTGTGCCTTCCATCTTGAGAAGAAATCTCTAAGAGCTTGATTTAGAGCTTGCCTCCTGTTGTTTGAAGTCTCAGGGACAGCGAAGACTTTTCTCTGCCAGCACCTGGAGTCTCTGGAGAGACTCCTACTCTGCCCTGTGGTGCCCATCCAGTTCCTGGGACCCTGAAAGGAGAAGCTGGCAGCCTAATGGCAAGGAAATCCCACACAGAGCGCCGTGCGGGTAAAAGATATACGCAACTCCGATTTGCGGCTGAAGAAATGACGCACAGACAGCTCCGCAGCTGAGAAACGACGCTCGCAGGAAACACGACCGAAGAATCGATGCACAGAGCAGGAGAAACGACACGCAACATCGCTGATGGAGGCTGGGAGATCACATCCCGCCCTGCGGGGTTTTCGGATCATCGTGCGGCTGGATTTCCGACTAAAGTACCGCTGTGTGTGGAAAACCAATGCAAGGCCTGCCTGGACCCGAGAGTGCTGACAGGATCGACGCATTGCTCTCCTGCAGAGAGATGAAACGACGAGCCCGGACCTGGCAAAAGGAGAAACGACACACGGTCCAGCTCGTGAGTGGAATAAATGCCTCACAAGCCCTTTTTGACGCGCACTCGCCCATGCAGGGTTATTTTTGACACGCCCAAGGTACTTTTTCAGGCTGACAGCGTTAGTGTGTTTTTAAAACTACTCAAAGACTCTTTTTGATTTTTAATTGATAACATGACTTGTGTATTGTGGATTTTTGGTCGTTTTGGTCTTGTTTTGTTTAGATAAATATTTCCTATTTTTCTAAACTGGTGTTGTGTCATTTTGCAGTGTTTTCATTAAGTTACTGTGTGTGTTGGTACAAATACTTTACACCTAGCACTCTGAAGTTAAGCCTACTGCTCTGCCAAGCTACCAAGGGGTAAGCAGGGGTTAGCTGAGGGTGATTCTCTTTTACCCTGTGTTAGAAATTAGGTCTTTGGTTGACAGCCAGGTTACCCCCTGTTCAAGCAAGGACGCTCACTCTAGTCAGGGTAAAAGGGAATCACCCTCAGCTAACCCCTGCTTACCCCCCTGGTAGATTGGCAGGCTCAAAAATAGCGCTTAGAAACACAAAATGCTTCGATGAGGTGTTAACAAGCCAACACCAGCGGCGCCGAACACGGAGTCACGTAGACCCCCAAGTAGAGTACCTTTGGTGAAGAGTGAAAACAAGTTGATGCGCGAAGTCTGGGATCGCAGCATCTGTGCAAAGCATTGAATTCGCGCACTTCGAGCGGCGTTGGTCACGACGTGGTGCGGCGACTTCCACGGAGTCGCGGACTTCAGCGGGGCTGCTGCGGCGTGGGGACTGCAAAGGTCGTTGCATTCCAGCGAAGATCACGAAGTCGGTTGCAGGTGGCGTCACCGGATTCAGCAGCGGCGGCAGTCCGAAGTCGATTTCCTTAGATTTCCACCAGCTTTCCTTTCAAGGGCCCAGGGACTGAATAGGGCACCACTTGTCAGAGCAGGAGTCTCTCCAGAGACTCCAGGTGCTGGCAGAGAAGTCTTTGCTGTCCTTGAGACTTCAAACAACAGGAGGCAAGCTCTAAATCAAGCCCTTGCAGATTTCTTCACAAGATGGAAGGCACACAAAGTCCAGTCTTTGCCCTCTTACTCTGGTAGAAGCAGCAACTGCAGGATAGCTCCACAAAGCACAGGCAGGGCAGCATTCTCCTCAGGTCTTCAGCTCTTCTCCAGGCAGAGGTTCCTCTTGATGTCCAGAAGTGATCTAAAGTCTGTGGTTTTGGATGCCCTTCTTATACCAAATTTCTCCTTTGAAGTAGGCCTACTTCAAAGTAAAGTCTCTTTTGAATGTGAAATCCTGCCTTGGCCAGGCCCCAGATACTCACCAGGGGGTCGGAGCATGCATTGTGTGAGGACAGGCACAGCCCTTTCAGGTGTAAGAAACCACTCCCCCCCTCCTAGCACAGATGGCTCATCAAGAAATGCAGACTACACCCCAGCTCCCTTTGTGTGACTGTCTAGTGTGAGGTGCAACCAGCCCAACTGTCAAACTGCCCCAGACAGGGAATCCACAAACAGGCAGAGTCACAGAAATGGTATAAGCAAGAAAATGCTCACTTTCTAAAAGTGGCATTTTCAAACACACAATCTTAAAATCAGCTTTACTAAAAGATGTATTTTTAAATTGTGAGCTCAGAGGCCCCAAACTCCACATGTCCATCTGCTCCCAAAGGGAATCTACACTTTAATCAGATTTAAAGGTAGCCCCCATGTTTACCGATGAGAGGGACAGGCCTTGCAACAGTGAAAAATGAACTTAGCAATATTTCACTGTCAGGATATATAAAACACATTACTATATGTCCTACCTTAAAAATACACTGCACCCTGCCCTTGGGGCTACCTAGGGCCTACGTTAGGGGTGTCTTACATGTAAGCAAAGGGAAGGTTTGGGCCTGGCAAGTGGGTACACTTGCCAAGTCGAATTTACAGTTAAAACTGCACACACACACACAATGCAGTGGCAGGTCTGACACATGATTACAGAGCTACTCATGTGGGTGTCACAACCAGTGCTGCACGCCCACTAGTAGCATTTGAATTACAGGCCCTGGCACCTCTAGTGCACTTTATAGGGACTTACTAGTAAATCAAATTTGCCAATCATGGATAGACCAATCACATACAATTTACACAGAGAGCATATGCACTTATCACTGGATAGCAGTGGTAAAGTGCTCAGAGTTCAAAAGCCAACAGCAACAGGTTAGAAAAAAATAGGAGGCAGGAGGAAAAAAGATTGGGGATGACCCTGCATAAGCAAAAAAAAGTCCAACCCAACCCTCTATCAGCCTAAAGCCAGGGGAGAACAATCAATACCTTGCTGTACCTCCCTGATTGGGGCGATTAAACAAGGACCTAGGCACACAA
This sequence comes from Pleurodeles waltl, assembly GCF_031143425.1. Classification (NCBI taxonomy): domain Eukaryota; kingdom Metazoa; phylum Chordata; class Amphibia; order Caudata; family Salamandridae; genus Pleurodeles; species Pleurodeles waltl. The sequence goes on along the minus strand of NC_090444.1, from coordinate 148,479,050 downwards.
CAGCAGGGGACTGTTCCAGTTCTACGTCTCCCTGACTCCAGTTAGATCCCTCTGTCCATACTCTCAGGGCCCACTAAGCTAACCCATGGGGAACCCTTCTCCACATCTGCAGATACCATCTGTGCGGCACCTAACTTTACTTTGCTCCCAGATGTATCCTAATGGGCAGATAGTACCACCAGGGCCAACACAGTGGTGTTGCCCACTCCACCCCTGGGGTGTGACTCTCGTCCCCCCCAGGGGCAACTCTGTCCACCGGGACAGCAAGCCACAGTGACCCCTGACAACTGTCAGGGATGAGAGCCTGACCTCAGGCCTCTCCAACCCCTGTGACTGTGGGGGGTGGTATCCCCAGGTGCTTGGCACCCTTTGACCACTCTCCCTTCCACCTGGTCAGGGATAACAACCTGACCCTGGTCCTTCCCTCTGGGGCTCTGTACCCTCCCTGCAGGAGCGGCACCCCCAGAGTCCAAAATTATCAGGGTGCTTGTAGAAGCAGTCCTGCACAATTCTCCCACCAGTACAGGGATGTAAACCTGCAACTGGTCCTCCAACCTGGGGTCTGTACCTTCATGTTGGAACAGGGCCAGGGGTGAGGCTTCCCTCCCCTGCCCTCCCTTCTGGGGTCCTGCACCCCCCAACAAGGAGTGGCCCCCCCAGAAGACAACATGGTAGGGGCACTGTTAGCAGTAGCCCCTTCCTCCAGGTCAGGGGGAAACACCCTGAACCTGGCCTTCCAATCCAGGGTCTGTACCCTTAGATTGCACTGGGGCCAGGGGTGAGTCTCTCTCTCCCCTGCCCCAACTCTCAGGGATCTGCACCCCCCTCAGGGAGAGTACCCCTTGAAATCACACCGGGGGGGTGATTGGGCAAACCGCCCACCCCTTCTGGTCAGGGTTTACCCCTGCATCTGATCCTCCAGTCCAGGGTCTGTACCCACAAACTGGACCACCGCCTGGCAACCCAGGACTTCTTGGGGGGCATACCTACCCCCCACCAGGTCAGAGTTCACCCTCAAAACCTGGTCATCCAACCCAGAGTCACCACCCTGCGGTTGAACCATTGCCTGGTGCACCAGGGCTTCCTTGGGAGCACACCTACCCCCATCATGTCAGAGTTTACCCCCTGAATCTGATCATTCAACCCAGAGTCACCACCCTACGGTTGAACCATTGCCTGGCACACCAGGACTTCTAGGGGTGCACACTTACCACCCTCAAGTGACACACCGTTCCCAAGGGCCACACAAGAGTCTGGCTGGCGTAGGTCTCCTGACCTCTACCTATCTGACAGAGTCTGGATTCCCCCCAACCCAGAATTTGTCTCACCAAGGTCATTCCTGGGGCCTCTGCTCTCAGAGCTGACACCTGACCCTCCAGGTTCTTCACTGGGGTCCGCAACCCCCTCTCAACCCTCTGTCTGGACTTCTGCACCCCCTCACTAGGAGTAGTACTGCCAGACACAAGAACTGGTGGGACGCTGGCTACAGTCGCCCCTCCAAGTTCTCCTGACACTGTGGAGTCTCCCTCAACAGATGGCCCATGGTACAGGCTAGGCTCCCCTCCTGGTGTTCCCTCATGGAACCCTCCAGGACCTGGGACCGGATCTCGGGCACCTTGGGCCTCAACCCATCCCCATTCCATCTCCTCAGAGACTGGACATGGGGTCCCTCACCCATCCCACTGAACTGGGACCTAACTGGGACACTACAATCCTTTCCTTCCTCACCTGGTTGGGAACTACCTAGACCACTCCTCTCAGGAGCACCCCCAAATGCCTCTTCAGACTCTCTGGTAGTCACCCAAAGGTCTGCCTCCAGTGTAAGTTCCCTGGGGTCAGAGAACTCACACTCCACCGGGTGTTGGCGTAGCTCTGGAAATAATGACTAGACATATGCTCTCCAGCAATTACATCACTCAGACCCTCACATGAATTAACCAAAGTACCCTTCACCCAACCATCCAGTGTCTGCTTTGAAAAAGCATCCCACATCACCCTCCTGAGACTGGTGAGACAGTACCTGACTGTCCCTGACACTCAACCCACACTCTTCTGGGATGTCTTCACACTCCATAACCAGGACTTCTACCTGGGGGGAACCCCTCTCCCTGTCACTCTCACCTAGAGTCAGTAGAGTGTCCCTCCCACCAGTAGGAATATGACTCCCCATGCCAATTCCCCAATCCACCTCAGGGACCCTGTGCATCACTGGAGCTACCTCATAACCCTGAACCTCCTGGCGTGTGTTAACTCCCTCCTTCAAGTAGGGCACCACATCTCAGGGCATGTGCACTTCTTCAGCAGCATTGGATATAACATTGTTGCTGCCACCATTCCAGCTGGACTCAGCTCTCCTGACTTCCAGCTCTTCCAGTTTTAGCTCATAAGCCAAAATCATAGTTTCTATCTCTAAGTCCCTTTTCCACTCGTCAAACTCCCTTTGCATTTCAACTTTTCTGCCTCCAACCGGCGAGACCATTCTGCCTGTCTGTCCTGCACATCTTGAGGAGTCAGACCCTTAGAGGACCTACTGCTACCACTCCTGGAGACCCTCCTCCCAGGTGTAACAGGTACCTCTACTATACCACTGTGTAGACTCTGCAATTTCCCATCCATATCTTCTGTGTGCCCCCCAGCTTCCTTGGTTGTCACCCAGGCCCTCAATGCCTCTTGCAGCTCCCCCTTCCTGGCAGAGCTCTTAACGGGACAGGCAAGATCTTCACAGAACTGTTTCAATTGAGCAACTGAGTACCTCTTCAGTTTCCCTAATTCAAACACAGTTCCAGCTGTTGCATCTCCAGATTGAGACATGATGGCAACAAGTGCAAAGTACCAATGGCAGAAAACAAGTTCCAAATGAAGTAAAAAGAATCAGTCAAGGGATCAGCAAAATCATGGAAGTAGAACTAAAAGGAGTCCTTAAGAGAAAAATGAGAGATCACCAAACAAGTAGTATGTGGTCACGAAGTGAGGGTCCTTGCTTGAACAGGGGGTAACCTGACTGTCAACCAATGACCCCATTTCTAACACAAACACTCCATCCACTCCTACCACTGCTTTCATGCTAGGAGCCTGCAATGACGGAGCAGTGCAGAGCAGAGCGGATGGACCGGTGGAGAAAAAAGATAAGTTTTACTTTTAAAAAAAAAAAATATTATTATTTTTGGGCGGGGTCAACCCCCCACCCTCCCCGCCACATGCAGCAGTGACCCTTTTCCCTCCCACAGCGCCTGCTTGGCATTAGTGCTAATAGAAGCACCTAAACTGTAACATTGCTCCTGCCCTACTGCTTCTGGAGCACTTGGTTTGAGGGATAACTATATATGAGGTAGAAATAATTGTTTTACAATATAAATGTTTGTGAAACCTCCACAAAGTGAAGTAGTACAGTCCTACAATGTTTAAAGACACCCTCAGAAGGTAGAGGCATGCACTCATAAAGCTCTTAGCAGCATCTCTACATAACAGTGCCACAACACTAATAATGTTAGTGCCTTCTTTCAGAGGGAATCATGCACATCGACTTTTTTGGGGGCACCCACAAAGTGGGATATCATGTTCACTATTAATTTTATCGACATCCTGAGAAAGCACGCTAGGTGTGCGTAAAAGCTAAAGTCTGACCACAAAGTTCTGTGAAGATGACAAACTTCACCCTTCAGAGACACTAAAATCTTTTGAACTTTTCAAGCTTTCACCAACACTGGAAAATTCTTGCGGGAAAGGTTTTTTGGATATAAATCTTTCAAACCGTTTTCGGGAGAGAATTTGTGGCTAAATCAGATTTTGAGGTACTTATTCTTGCAATTCTTTTTGTAAAGCATTGTAAACTCTGTGAAGGGTGCAAACGTTTGAAGAAAATCTTTATTATACTGTTGAATGAAAATGTTAGCAACTTCACCCACACCTAGTGTACACCAACAATGATCAGTGACTCTCCTTAAGGCACAATCATATAAATGTCTTCATTGTATGCCTGGAGACATAAGTACAAATGGAGTGAGAAGTTTCATTCTGGACCCCAAACTACGCCTTAGCAAAGTTATTTTAAATTTAGTGCGAATTTATGAAAAGTGGGGCTGCACCGACTGCAGCACCACTTTTCTTGTGCCTATTAGCGCCCCCTTAATGCCACCATGTGTGCGCCATATTTAAAATTTGGCACATTAGCGCACCATGGCGGTAGTCAGGGGGACTAGCGTCATCATTTTTTACGCTAGTCCGGCGCTGTGCAGGATTAGCATAAAAGATTATGATGCTAATCCTTCAAAGCACTCCGGGGCCCACTGAACACAATGGGAGCCTCTTTTTCAAAAAATGCAGATGAAACTGACGCAAAGAAATCTCAAAGATTTCTTTCAGCTATTTTTTTTGCCCCCACCAGTACTGGAACACCCCTTTTGCATACATTATGTCTGGTGCGGGCATAATGTGGCACAAGAGGTTACAAAGAGGAGCAATGCAAGCCATGCACCACTTTGTAAATATAGCGCAGCATTTTTGTCCTTCCAACACCACATTAGCGTAAAAAAAAAACGCTAATGTGGCGTTGGAATGGCGGTAGGCCCACATAAATCTGGGCCTTAGTACTCACTTCTGCATATTACACATTGTGGATAGTAGGCAAAGTCACAATCACTAGAGGGTAGCCATCTGTCAATATAAGATGTTCGTAGCTGTTGACTAACGTAAGCACTCTCTTCCCCACTTGCAATCTACAGTAACCTAGTACATAATTAGCTAGCTGTGTTGTCTACTATTGGGGTTAGCTTTCAGTGCATGAGAACAGTAATCAGTAATATCACTCCATAACTGGGAGGACAAAAAGCCAGCAGCATTGTGGTGATCCTACTAACAACAGCTGTACCATGAATCACAGGTAGGTCAGGAAGGAGCTGGTACCCAATGAGTTTGTGGTGAAACAATTGTATCTCTGTACTAAATTTTGGAATCTGTGCTGACCACAGTTCCCGCTTCTGTGTCCGAAAACCCATGTGCAATCCTGCATTTTTGCTATGTCTAAGTAGAGGATGGCATGGGAGATGCACTGCTCCTTCCCACTATCAGCCTTCAAAAGTACACTTGTGTGTTCTTTCCACCTTAAAGCTCACAAACCCTTTCTCCTACCTGATGTGGCAAAGCAGGAATTTTATGCTTGCCATCAGACCTTCAAGTTCTGATCTATCAGCTTCCACTGCTACTTCATCCTGATATTCATCCTCCTAGTCTTCCATTGCCACAGCAGCCACACTAGCAGTGGTACTAGACAAGTCCTGATTTAGTATTGACAATAGATGTTCTTTTGCCTCATCTGATGAAAGAGAGGAGGAACGCATATCCTCACCAATCCCCCCTCTTGTTTGCTGTATTCACCATGAATGTCCTTGACATCCTCCTCCTATTCCCCAAGGATTAACCTCTGCTTCTCGGAGTACCTTCCTCCTTTTCACTGCTCTTCTAGACACATTGGACAGGCATGTGGAGGGCGGTAAAGGCTTGCTACACTTCATAGAATCAGCATCGCACTTGGCTCATAGTGACATTAGTTATGAGTACCTGGGAGACAGATAATGCTCGCCCCTCTCTTCCGCTGCCATATTGCAACTTCTGCATATGCTGCCTGCTTGTAATACCATGAAACAATGAGAAATCGAAGGATTTTGATGGAGTGAGAAATGCAGCTTTGTAAGGATCGCCAAAGGATCTGTAAGGGAGGCGGTGTCGTGCAGTGAGAGGATCAGTGTTTACCGGGAATTTGTTGCCAAGCGGTTGTAGCATTTCGGGGCAATAGCCACTATGGGTTTTCAGAGTGATGTCAACCTTAAGTTAAAACGACGGTCTCTTTGCGGTGGTTGCTATTTGGCTGTGGTTAATTCTGCGATCGGAAAAAATATTGTTGCCTGGTTGCTATCTTTCACCCTCACTCTCATTGGCATAAATGTCAAAATTATCCATCTCATCCACACACTAATTCTTAGGGTAAATAATTGTGGCCTTCTAAGCAAGCGGAAAGTTAAATGTCTCGTTCAGTTCATTGGTGTTTGTGGAGAATGTTGTACGTTACAGCTCAGGTTTTGACACAAATACAAAACTAACAACATGTATGGGGGTTTTCTCAGTGCCAACAACACGGGTGGGTCACCAGAGCTTCAGTACACAGTGAGAGTGTGTCATAGCCCTGAAGCCTCCTCACTGACATCAGGGCCCAGATTTATAAAGATTTTGCATCTGGTTGAGTTGCATTTTTGGCGCAACCCCAAAGCAAAATCTATTTTGAGTTTTGCAAAGCCGCTCCAACTTGTGTGACTCTGTAAAATAAAATATTAATGTAGTACAAAGGGTTTCCTTGCATTACCTTGCATATGTAGACATTGCATGGGTGGAGCGTGGCCATTCCTGTGCATCTACCCATGCATTTTGACTCCATTCTATGTTTACAAAGACTTGTAAACATAGGTTTGCATCAAAATGATGCACCTAACTGAAGTTGGCGGAATAGGATGATATATGTTTATTTCTTCTCATTACTCCTCCCTCTTTGCATGTGTGCTGCATTCTGCAGCACACACTGAAAGAGGAAATAGCATTTCTACACAAAATCTGTCCTGACCACAAGGCAAGCGCAACTGCTCCATGACGCAAGGGTAACTGTGTTAGCACTAGGCAACCACAACTATTCCAGCACTAGGACCGAGAAGAACTGTGCTATATCTTTGTAACTATGCACAGATCTGCTCTCTCACGTCATGCAGGCCAGCAGCTTTACTTGCTGCTCTGGGCTGCATGAAATCTTAGTAAATCCAGGCCCTGGTACTTTGTTTTGTGCAATTTCTTTCTTTTCAATGATTAAGATATTTAATTTGGAGAGCACTTTTTCACATACTGAATCAATATTAACATTCAAACCATAGTCTGATTAATGTTTATTTTTTAAGTAGGGCGGCTCTAACAAATGGGTGAAACAATTTCTCATTACCCTGTGGTATTTCTACCTCTTAAGGCAGCGTGAAAGCTGTGTTAATGGCAGGGCAGGTGAACCCCTGATGAATGGTTGTCCACTGGCTTCACCATGGTTTAAATAGTCCAGGAGTGTCTTATTAATTGAAGGAAGAGAGATATTTACACCTGGAGCAGGGGTGAGATGGGCTTATGATCTGTTACAAGGACAGCGGTTGAACAGTAGCGCCTCTAGTTTTCTACTTGAAATGAAGAAGATTTCCTTTATACCTAAAGGTCTTAGGGAAAAAGAGGTCTACAGTGCTGGCACCGTCTCTGAAGACTATTGTGACACAGCCAGGTGAAAACTTAATAACCTTGCTTCAGCTCTCATATTATCTTTACTCTTTATGTTTTTCTTTCCTCCGAAATCCTTAAAGATGAAGCAATGAATGGTGGATGTTTAGATGAAGCACCTTAAAGGAGATAGAAGACAATTTGAAGTTAATTCAGACTTTACCTTTTTCAAAATTTGAAGTTAATACATTTTCACTTCAATTCCTCTGAATGCGATTGTTTTTCTCTGTGTAAAAACGACCTCAATGTATCTCTTTTAATCCTTAAAAAAATATTTATGAATTTAGTTTCAAGAAAACGTATGTGGCTACTCGATGGATGTGGCACATTTGCTCTTATTTAATTGAGCCCAATAAAAGGTATTGAAACTTATGGTGTTTGGGTTTTTAAAGTGGAATAAGCCATGGTTCAAACTTTAATTCTTTCTAAAAAGAAGAAAACACAAGAAAGAACGAAAAGTTTTCTCAAACCAAAAATATGGAGACCAAAATAAAAACCTTCCTCTATAAAAAAGAAAGGTAAAATAAAGAAGACTTTTCCTAATAAAAGAGTCTCGCCAAAGGAAACTTTCTTGCATGGGCTTGCAGGTCTCATGTATATGCTGGCCAGCCGGAGATACACACGATGTATCGAGGGGTGTGTGCATTTCATAGCTTTATGTTAAAAAAATGTAATTCTGCACAAGGCTTGCATAAACGTCCACAGCCAATCCTGGTAAATCGCCAAATTAAAGGTATGTGGATCAGATACACGTATAGTGATTCCAAGTCCGATAATGTATTGATGATGCTTGAAGAAGGCTGCAAGTTAACAATATGGTGCTGTGACTTATTATCTTAACGACCTTTGACAGGCAAGTTTAAATGCACTAATTAACTCAATTGATTTTTTCATGGGAGTGATTACTATTGAGTTTATATTCCAAGATGAGAAGATTTCTATAATTTATAAATGGAAATGTATTGCATGAATACATGAACACATATGAAGCATTATTCAAAAATTACTTATTGTATACATAATTAGATAATGTTATAAGTAATCATAATGAGAATGAGAATCATCATCAATTAGTTTATTTCAGATATAAAATCCATAGAACCACAATAAAACCAATCCGTACAATTTCCAACCATATTTGGGATAACAGAAAAATAGTTTAAAAAAGAAGAAATAAAACATATTTCCACTATTATGTCATTAAACGAACATTAAAAAGTGCAAGTGTGAACAACCATTGTACACATAACATTTCCAGATCAGTAAAGTGCTACAGAAGATGGCTAATACTCACAACACACCTGGCCCCTGCCCCCTTAATATTGACTTTAAACTTAGGTACTTTCAGACAACACGTTTACAAAACTGTAACAATCCAAAGAAAAGTCAGGGATTTCTGATGGGGGCAAGGTGCTCTTCCTAAGGCAGTCACTATGTTTGCAAATGAGGCAAGTTGCATGGCGATATTTGGCCACCGCAACAACAACCACTTCTCTAGTGTCCCACTCTAAAGCTTTAAGTGCAATTGCGTATTGGCTAAAACCTAAAAGCTTGCATACTGGTTTTAGCCATTTCTCACATGGACACACATAATCATTACACAAAAAAGCAAAATGGTGGAGAGTTTCCTCTTCTAGTTTACAAGAAGGGCATTTACTAAAGCTATGGTTCTTTTCATCCCATCTTGTGCAAAAGATTTTTAAAGGCAAATCTCTACCTCCATTTTGAATGGAGTTACTTTGCTAGGCACCCAGGAATGACATCCAGAAATGGTTCATAATCAGGGATTATTTTATGATCTAGAAATAAATCAGTCGAGCTATCTGACTTAGCTCCCTCCAGTTCCGCACCCATAGCTATCCCTTAAAACACTCTTTAATCAATGAGCTCAGAACTGATTTAGCTTTATCAGGATATTCCCAAAGAGACAACAATCAAATCTCATAAGACAAGTATTTGATGAAGAAGGGCCAGGGAATCCTCTCCCAACCACTGGATCGGAAAAGTACTATTAGTGGACGTCTGTGCAATTCCAGCTCGTCTGTGCACCAAGCCTATGACAATACAGCATATGTCTGAACATTAAACTAAAATTGATCGGGAAAATACTCACATCTAAAAATTGAGCGAGACGGGGAGCACTCTGCAGAAGATTAAAAATACTCCTGATGAACTTGTTCTCTGTCTTAACAAGTTCATCAACTCTCACATGTACCCATAGCTCCGACCGTGCATAGCTGTGCTTTTTACTTTTACATTGTAAATCTCTACCGCAGGTGCTAGTGAACTGGCCTGTGTTTTCTTCCACATCTTGGTCACAGAGTAATTGAGTTTATTCATCAAAGCCCCCAAATAACCAACTCCTGCACTTGTCCAAAAGGGACCCCCTCCAACATAATGTTTGCTTCATAGGGGTTGGAGGCCATAAATTTGGTTATGTTGACGTTTAGTTCCAAACCCATATCACTGCAAAAGCTTAAACAGAAAAAAAAGTGTGCTGTCTTTGAACAACAAAGTAGAGTTTTTATAAGAACCTAGTTTAGGGGCATCATTACTAGGGAAATCTAGTGTTTTCTATGTAGAGTGTAAACAGGGTCTGTGCTAAGGCACAGCCTTGCCACACACCTGTCTTTATCCTAAAGGGGTCAGTTAGTTCACCCTTGTTCCCATATCTTACATAAGTAGAGGCATTTAGTTTTATAAGAACCACCAGGAGATTTTCAGGGATCCCATCTACTTCAGCATTTCCCAGAGTTGTGTCCTGGGAATTGAGACAAATGCTGATCTTAGGTCTACACAATCCATATACAGGTGGCCATGATCCAGCATTACAGTTTTCAAGTAGATATTATATAAAAGCCTCGGAAATCTGAAAGTATAACATTTGCATGAGCTCACTTCGATAGTTGCCCCAAAATGAGATGGCAAAATAGTTTCTGTGAAGCATCAATTAAACTAATTGGCTTGTAGTTGCAGGATCATTTCTGCAGTTCTTTTTGAACACTGAAACAATATTGGCTTCCTGCCAAGATCTGGGTATTGGGCCACCTTCCAGGATTGACACAAATAGCAAATAGAAATAAGGCCCCCAAACCTGGCATTCCAATAGATACATATCCCCGGGGACAGAGTATGGCCAGGTGCTTTATGAGGGCAAATCTCCTAATCGCCTCAAGAATATCCTTGAGTGTAAAGACCAGCAGTTTGTCATTTCTAGCGGGTAATACAGAGCTGATGATAGAGCTTTGAATGTGACGGTGTCCTTGGCTGCATATACCCTTTTAACATGTTCCACCCATAGCTCTGGTTGTAGATGAAAGTCAATTTGAGAAGCAGCATGTCGGCTACCATGAGCCATTATGTCCAAAAATAATTTACAGTCTTCTACCCTGACTGCTTCTACCAAATCCTCCCACACCCCATGTTCCCAAGAGTTTTTAGTCTGGGACAGAGTGTCTTTATATTTCTTTTTAGCCTGGGAAATTTTGATTCCATTGCCAGCTTTAAGATGAGGTTGGTCCTACCCAGTCTACAAAGACTGCTGAACCACATGCCTTGTGGGGTTAGTTTATTTGCCTTACTACCATCCTTGGTTAGAAATGCCTGAAGTTTCTTAAACAGTTCTTTATGAGAACTGAGTACAGGCACTGGGACTCAATCGAATGACCGTTTAGGGTTCATCTCATCTAGAGCATCAGCAACCACCCCATAGATGTTTGACGGTATATTTCTGTCCTTAGACAAAGAAGCCCACTTTAGGGCTTGTTTGTTGTTTAACAGGCCCAATTCTCCCGGTAGCTTAGAGATAACGTGCAACTGAGCTTGAATCCCAGGTCTATTGATGAGTAGCTTAAGTGTGTTATGGTTACCATCATGGCACTCAACAACCACCATGTTCCCCAAAGAGGACCACATTTTTAGTGTGCCTTTCAAAAGTATGGGCACCACTACGGTCACATATTGACCTCATGTTACATGCGCTTAAAACCAAGAGCAAGGTTAAGCTGAGCAACTGATTGGCAACTGTTGACTACCTTTTGACCGGTTTCAGAGCTAGCAAGGAAATACCCCAGGATACATCTTCGCCTTCTGTTATATCGGAGAGAAAAGGGCCAGAGGGTTCAAAGGTTACATTCAAATCTCCTGTAACAACTACTAGGACATCAGAAGGTAGACCATCAATAGCCTCGTCAGGGATGGAAAGAATATTGGACAACCTATTGACCCCACTATCCTATTATATACATTACAAATGTGAAAGGAGGACCCACCCCTATCAAGGGACAACTCCAAGATAAATAGTGCACCTATTTAAAGCCTCTTAATTGTGCAGGCTAGCGCATTCTTTATCCAGATAATGAGGCCGCCAGTGAGCCGACCTCTGCCCTGTGTTACAGCTGGGAAGTAGAAAGTTGTGAACCCTGTTCTATATACCGGCTCAGTGCACCACTTTTCTTGGAGAAAACAAACATCAAATGAGTCCATAAAACCCCCCCAGCCCAAATCAGCCACTATAGATTTTAAGCTGGCAATGTTCAGTGAAAGAAGATTCCAAACTTCTGATTGCATCCTAGGAGGGACCTGTGCCTCTCTGGTGACATTTCCCTTCATAGCCTGGGGCGCATTACACTTTAGACAGATCTTCGTTGTCTGAAGGTAAGGAAAATGCACCTCCAAAGCAATGATATTATCAGCCAGTTCACAGGAAGCCAGCTTTATCTCAACATAGCTAAACTCACCCTCAGGTGAAAAACATTGCTTCAACCCAACAGTGTCCTGTCAGATAACTGACAGGCATTTCCTTACATTGTATATCTAGTGAATCACTTTGTTAGTCAATGACTCATCATCTTTTCTCGCCCCATGGAACATTATGCATTAAAAGGTGCCACCGTTCCCAGGCGTTTGACCCCATAAGAGAGAGGGCATTGGACTGGACGAGGAAAAACCATAAGAGTGTGTGTCCGCTGACCTTGGCCTGGTACACTAGTCATGATTTATGGTCTCAGGGCCTATGCACCCTGGTTCAGATCTCATATGCAGCGGGAGGGCTAAAAGAGGGTTATTAAGAGGCCTACCCTTGTAGGCAGGACTCTCCAACCTCTGCCTTGGCAGTTGCGAATTTGTAGACATTCTAAGTTCTGAGGTTGTGCAGATAGCTGGCGAGGGTGGCCTAGGACTGGGCTGGGAACACCCTGTAGGAGGCAAGGGAGTCTGCTCTTCCATACTGACTGGTTGCAGACTGCCTGATGGCAATTGTCGAAGTAAAGGAGTTATTACTTGATGTAACTCATTAGGGAGTTAATCTGAGCTCTCAAAACTTTCAATTCATCCACGGAATCAGAGACTGTTGTAAGCAAGGACTGAATCTAATCTGGCAAAGAGCCGATTTGACTCACAATATTCCCCAAGCCCCCCAGGGGAGTCGGCACACAATCATCATCAGGCTCCATACTGGGTCAGGGGTCATAGCGATTGCTACACTGCACACTAAACATGTTAGGGAGTACGGGAGTTGTGATCCCTGAGGCAGGCGTAGTGTCTAAAGATTCAGTCACCACACATCCATTCCTCAGGCGCAATGGCTTGCAAGATTGTGACCAGAAACATTTGTCTCTTTTGCACGCATTTTACGTAAAAGTTTTTGCAAGTGTTTCCCAGTCTTGCTAACACCATGGGGCAAGAAGGGGAGAGAATTAGATGGAGGTTTAGATTTAAACATTTAAACATTGTTTCAACCTCTTCAGTCAGAGTGTCACTCGCTGTTAAGGTATTACTACGTGTTGCCCCACTAATCTTCTTAGAAGTGGAAGCCTTCATAGACGTCTCCAGCAGCTTCCTCTTCCCCATATTAGTAAACACCTGTGCCACAATCAGACCAGGAAGGACTACTGGATTAGCATTTTCTCTATGCAGCCCAAAAGTAACCATAAAGACTAAAGTTCATTCATACTGGCCTTGCAGATGTCAGGGGGGTGTCCCACCCAGCCTCCTCCAGGCGATTACAGGTGCAAAACCAGCCTGCCCTTGGCCGCGGCTTTGCCACAGCATGGCCCGTGCCACGGGAGATGGCGAGACACAATATAGCGTGGTAGGTCGGGAATACAAGTGGCAGCCCCTCCTCCTGGGGCAAATTCTGGGACTGCGAGTCCCTCCAGCAGCCAGTGGCCGTATCGTATTTCACCGGGGAAGATGGTGAGGCGCAATATAGTGACCAAAGCATCCCCAAAAATACAGAACGCTTCATGAATTTACATGTCATCCTTGTGCAAGGGCCATGCTAATCTTCTCTGCATCAGTTCAATTTTAGTATATGTGCCACAGAATCGAATAATATAAATAATAATAATAATGCTAAAACCAACACTAATAACAGTAATAATAACAACAACATTATTAACCCCTCGGGTGCCCTGGATGAGCTGGTCTCGTCCTCGGTTGCCATGTGCCGAGGACGAGACCAGCTCGTCCTGCTATGGGCCCACGGGGGAGCGCTAGCGCTCCCCCGAGGGCCTGCCACCCCTCTCTCCTGGGCAAGGGTGGAAGGGGAATTGCTTCCTCTTCCAACCCACCCAGATTCCCCTGTGGCGTCTGATGACGTCAGCGCGCGAGTGCACGCTGACCTCATCAGAGGCCACCCCCTCAGATCGGAGTAGAAATGCTTTAGAACTTTCTGTCACTGAAATGTGAGGAAAACTTGTTTTTTAGCCAAAACTTGAGGTTTGCAAATGGTTCTGGGTAATAAAAAATGCACAGGTTTGGTAGGTTTCCCTAGGTGCCGGCTGAGCTAGAGGCCAAAATTCACAGCTGGGCACTTTGCAAAAAACAGCTCTGTTTTCTATGGGAAAATGTGATGTGTCCACGTTGCATTTTGGGGCATTTCCTGTTGTGTGCACTAGGCCTACCCACACAAGTGAGCTACCATTTGTATCGGGAGACTTGGAGGAACACTTGGTGGAAGGAAATTTGAGGCTCGTCTCAGATTCCAGAACTTTCGGTCACCAAAATATGAGGAAAAAGTTTTTTGTTTTTTTTAATGTTGAGGTTTGCAAAGGATTCTGGGTAACAGAACCAGGTGAGAGCCCCACAAGTCACCCCATTTTGGATTTCCCTAGGTGTCTAGTTTTCAAAAATGCACAGGTTTGGTAGGTTTTCCTAGGTGCCGGCTGAGCTAGAGGCCAAAATCCACCGCCAGGCACTTTGCAAAAAACATCTCTGTTTCCTTTGGAAAAATGTGATGTGTCCATGTTGCGTTTCCTGTCACAGGCACTAGGTCTAACCACACAAATGAGGTACCATTTTTATCGGGAGACTTTGGGGAATACAGAATAGAAGAGCAAGTGTTATTTCCCCTTGTCTTTCTCTACATTTTTTCCTTCCAAATGTAAAACACTGTGTAAAAAAGACGTCTGTTTGAGAAATCGACTGTAATTCACATGCTAATAAGGGGCCCTGGAATTCAGAGATGTGCAAATAACCACTGTTTCTCACACCTTTTCTTATGCCCATTTTGGAAATACAAAGTTTTCCTTGATACCTATTTTTCACTCTTTATATTTCAGCAAATGAATTGCTGTACACCCGCTATGCAATGAAAACCAATTGCAAGGTGCGGCTCATTTATTGGCTCTGGGTACCTAGGGTTCTTGATGAACCTACAAACCCTATATATCCCCACAACCAGAAGAGTCCAGCAGATGTAACGGTATATTGCTTTCCAAAATCTGACATCGCAGGAAAAAGTTACAGAGTAAAACATGGAGAAAAATGGGTGGTTTTTCACCTCAATTTCAATATTTTTTAATTTAGCTGATATTTTCTGTAGAAATATCTTGTAGGATCTACACAAAAGACCTATTGCTGAATTCAGAATTTTGTCTACCTTTCATAAATGTTTAGCTTTCCGGGATCCAGCATTGGTTTCACACCCATTTTGGTCACTAACTGGAAGGAGGCTAAAAGCACAAAAAATAGTAAAAGTGGGGTATGTGCCAGTAAAATGCCAAAATTGTGTTGAAAAATTTGGTTTTCTGATTCAAGTCTGCTGTTCCTCAAAGCTGGGAAGATGGTGATTTTAGCACTGCAAACCCTTTGTTGATGCCATTTTCAGGGAGAAAACCACACGCCTTCATCTGCAGCCCTTGTTTCGCATTTTTTGGAGAAAAAAAACGAAATTTGTGCTGTATTTTGGCCAATTTCTTGGTCTCCTTCAGGGGAACCCACAAACTCTGGGTACCTCTAGAATCCCTAGGATGCTGGAAAAAGGATGCAAATTTAGCTTATGTGGACAAAACGTTATGAGGGCCTAAGCGCAAACTGCTCCAAATAGCCAAAAATAGGCCTGGCCCTTGAGGGGGAGAAGGGCTGGCAGCGAAGGGTTTAATAATGATAATAAAAATAATAATAATATTAACAACAACAAAACAAAGGCAATAATACTAATAATAATAATAATAACAACAACGATACTGATGATAACAAGGAGGGCCGCTCTAAGGCCCCTCTAGTCATACAGAGGTCACAACAGCAACACCTTATCCTGATCACAAAACACAGGGCGCACATTCCTCACTCTCTGCATCTGAAAAAGTACATTTGTCGGCATACTAAATTATCAATATCAAAGACATCTTGAAGTCCAAATGCACTTCCAAATGTCTCATCTTGATTTGAATGCAATCATCATACCGAACAATAAAACTAATTTTTTCTTTCAGCACGATGTCCGTAATTCAAGGCAGCGAACGTTTTTACATCAGTTGTTAATGCACCTATCTATCATAATCTGTGTTCTTTGTTGGATACTCTCAGGGAAACTGATGACACATGAGTGACATAGAGACCAAAATCTTAGATCACTTGAAAGAAGGGGCCATAGTTCAATTATATATGACTTGAGAAAGGCAGTAGCCACTTGTAAGTAGAGCCTCTGGAGAGATGCCCAATGTGGCATTGTTTTAAGAGGCACAAAAATACAGTCATTGTAATGCTCAGACACCATGCTATATATTTGCAGTCTTTGCAGCAGTGTGGAGGGTCTGCCATGTAGAAAAGGGTGGAGAGGTCTGACATCAGCATCTCGAGACCACCAGCATTGCCAAGTTCAAGGCTTTGTTCTATACTTCTTCCAGTGCTGTTTCAGAACCATCACTGGGTCTCGAAGCTACCTAAATATGTGCTGCACTTCTGTTATAATCTAAAGCATCTAACCTCCTTCCGTTTTCTTCCTTTTTATCACACCTACTGACGAGCCTTAAATGAGCCCACAGTAAAAGGTTCTGAGTGGGCTTCGAATTACTACTTGTTAGACATTTCATCCTTGGCGTGGTCTCCCTTAACTTTTTGCCTCTTTTCCCCAGGTTGTTGATGTGTGCTGGACTCTGATTTTACTGTTTTTGTTACTCTGGGCACTTTACCACTGCTAACCAGTGCTAAAGTGCAAGTGCTCCTTTACAAAATGTGCATGTTATTGGCTTATCCATGATTGGCATATTTGATTTATTAGTAAGTCCTTAGTACAGTGCACTAGAGGTGCCCAAGGCTTGTTAATTAAATGCTACTAGTGGGCCTGCAGCACTGGTTGTGCCACCCACATAAGTAGCTCTGTAATCATGTCTCAGACCTGCCATTGCAGTATCTGTGTGTGAAGTTTTAACTGTAAATTCGACTTGGCAAGTGTACCCAGCGGTCCTGAGAGAGGTCGGTTTAGGCGCACAGAGAGCGCCCACCTTTGATGCAAGTCTGACAATAAGGGGACACTCCCTCTCCTGGACACCAGAGGCCAGTATCCTCTAGGGATAGGCCCCCCCCCCAGGTAGCTCCCTGGCAAGGTAGGCCCCCCCTATATTTTATTATACATATACATTTATTATTTTTTCAGCACTTATTCTTACACTAAGCATGAGTAGCAGGGATCCTTCGCCCTGATGAATGCCCTGAGACTTTCCAGATCTCATTACTGAGGGCAGAAACATGTCGGCTATTTCCTCTTAGATAGGTGACCCTGTGAGTCATTGTTCTCACAATGGTGTCCCAATCTCCTCTTTTTAACCACATCAAACAGAACCTTCTATTAAATATTCACACAGGTATCTGTTTAGGTGTTTTTATTTCTTAGTCTAGCTGGATCCCTCAATTTCCAGAACCAGAATTAATTTACGCACTCCCTCCTGTTCCTTTAACAGTGAGGTCGAGTCCGCCCAGGTGGCATTGTCCTATCTGGGTGGGGCTAGTTGGTCATATGATGAAGCATGACACTATATAGTGTGTGAGACCACCTAGTCCGTGAAGAAAATTCCCCTCTTCTTTTTTTTCCCCCCTGTGGCTTTCAGACCCTCCACAGCACCACAGTTAACCGATACCTCGCCTCTAATTGAGGACCACGAGGGATCTGGTGTTACAATTGATACACCACTGATCCATCCCTCGTTACATTAAAAGAACCCCCTACTCCCTATTGTGTTTTTGTAGTGATTTTGGGAGCTGAGTACGGTTGTGTTTTTCTATTGCCTCTCCCCTCTCTCCCACATACTCTCTCATTGTGAATTGAAGTGTACCCACTTGCCAGGCCTAAACCTTCCCTTTTCTTACATGTCAGACACCCCTAAGGTAGGCCCTAGGTAGCCCCAAGGGCAGGGTGCAGTGTATGGCTAAGGTAGGACATATAGTAATGTGTTTTATATGTCCTGACAATGAAAAATTGCTAAATTCGCTTTTTACTGTTGCAAAGCCTGTCCCTCTCATAGGTTAATATGGGGGCTACCTTTAAATCTGATTAAAGTGTAGATTCCCTTTGGGAGCGGATGGACACATGGAGTTTGGGGTCTCTGAGCTCACAATTGAAAAATACATTTTTTAGTAAAGTTGATTTTAAGATTGTGTGTTTGAAAATGCCACTTTTAGAAAGTGAGCATTTTCTTGCTTATACCATTTCTGTGACTCTGCCTGTTTGTGGATTCCCTGTCTGGGTCAGTTTGACATTGGGCTGGTTGCACCTCACACTAGACAGTGGCACAAAGGGAGCTGGGGTATAGCCTGCATATCCTGATGAGCCATCTGTACTAGGAGGGAGGGGCGGAGTGGTCACTCACACCTGAAAGGGCTGTGCCTGCCCTCACACAATGCAGTCTCCAACTCCCTGGTGAGTGTCTGGGGCCTGGCCTGGGCAAGGCAGGATTTCACATTCAAAAGAGACTTTACTTTGAAGTAGGCCTACTTCAAAGGAGAAATTGGGTATAAGAAGGGCACCCAAAACCACAGACTTTAGAAACTCTTCTGGAAACAAGAGGAAACTCTGCCTGGAGAAGAGCTGAAGAGCTGAGGAAGAAGAGCTGCCCTGCCTGTGACTGTGCTTTGTGGAGCTATCCTGCAGTTGCTGCTTCTGCCAGAGTAAGCGGGCAAAGACTGGACTTTGTGTGCCTTCCATCTTGAGAAGAAATCCCCAAGGGCTTGATCTAGTGCTTGCCTTCTGTTGTTTGAAATCTCAGGGACAGCAAAGACTTCTCTCTGCCAGCACCTGGAGTCTCTGGAGGGACTCCTACTCTGCCCTGTGGTGCCCATCCAGTACCTGGGACCCTGAAAGGAGAAGCTGGCAGCCTAAAGACAAGGAAATCCACGCACAGAGTGCCGTGTGGGGAAAAGATCGATGCGACTCTGATCTGCGGCTGAAGAAACGACGCTCCACCGGCTCTGCAGCTGAGAAACTACACTCGCAGGAAACGGGACCGAAGAATCGATGCACGGAGCAGGAGAAATGACGCGCAGCATCGCTGACGGAGGCTGGGAGATCACAACCCACGCTGTGGGGTTTTTGGATCATCGTGCGGCTGGATTTCTGACTCAAGCACCGCTGTGCATGGAAAAACAACGCAAGGCTTGCCCGGACCCGTGAGTGCTGACCGGATCGACGCATTGCTCTCCTGTGGAGAGAAGAAACGACACGCCTGACCCAGCGAAAAGAGAAACAACGCACGGTCCCGCTCGTGAGTGGAATCAACCCATCGCAAGCCCTTTTTGACGCATACCCGCCCGTGTGGGGTTATTTTTGATGCGCACCAGGTACACAGTTCTAGCGGGTGTTTAAAACTACTTAAAGACTCTTTTTTGCATTTTTATAGGTAACTTGACTTGTGTACTGTGGATTTTTGTCGTTTTGGTCTTATTTTGTTTAGATAAATATTCCCTATTTTTTCGAAACCTGTGTTGTTATTTTGTAGTGTTTTCATTACGTTACTGTGTGTGTTGGTACAAATACTTTACACCTAGCACTCTGAAGTTAAGCCTACTGCTCTGCCAAGCTACCAAGGAGGTAAGCAGGGGCTAGCTGAGGGTGATTCTCTTTTACCCTGACTAGAGTGAGGGTCCTTGCTTGAACAGGGGGTAACCTGACTGTCAACCAAAGACCCCATTTCTAACACTACTCAAGACCCATGTTCCAAGGAACTCAAGTTCCACTCTTTCAAAAAATCATTATCGTTGTGGTATATGCAAAGAAACAGTTGATTTGCGTTAAATACTTTAATGTCACTACAGCATCCACTGTTGTTTTTTGCAAGGAAAAGAGATTTCTGAGAGCTTTAGCACTTGGCACAGACTAATCTGTTTTACAAAACAGACATAGGCCTCATTACGACCATGGGGGATGGCGGCATTTTGGAGAAAAGTACTGCCAACAGGCTGGCGGTACTCTTCCCCAAAATATGACATTGGCGGTTTGGCCAAACCGCCAATGTACCACTCCGTCCGCCAGGGCGGTAACAGCCGCTGAACGGGAGACTTCAGTCTCCAGCCAGGCAGCCGTCACTGTCCCACCCGCGGGATTATGACCCCGCCTACCGCCATGGTTCCCGTGGCTTCCTTACTGCCATGAAAACCATGGCGGTAGGCACTATCAGTGACAGGGAATACCTGTCACTGATAGAGGTCTCCCCTACCCCCCTCCCTATCCCCATCCCCTTCCCACTCCGACCCCCCCCATGACATACAGGCACATTCACGCACCATCATACACACGCATGCACACACTCATACTCACATTCACCCACGCATGCATACATCTATTCACACACACATCCACACCCACTTACATACATACAAGCACCCACTCATTCACACAACACAACATACATGCACACTCACAACTATGCATGCCCACATGCATTCCACACGCCACACACCCGCATGCATGCACACACAAACATCCACCCACACCCCCCAGACAAACACAACACCCCCACCACCACCCCTGTCAGAGCCCCCGACTTACCTGATTGCAGGGGGTCCTCCTGCAGGAGACGGGGTGCTACTGCCAGCAGCAGCATCCGCCAGCAGAACACCACCAGGCCGTATCATGTGTCATGATACAGTCTGCTGCGGTCTACTGGTGTGGTGCATACTGCCATCCGCAGTATGGACGCAGCCAGAATTCCGCCATCCTCCTGGTGGAATTCCAGCTATGGTCAAAATATGGCCGATGGCAGGTAGCCGCAGCGACGGTGTTTTGGCGGGCGTCGTCACAGCGGTAGGCGGTCAATACCGCCGTTTTCATAATGAGGGCCATAATCACTCTCTAACAAAAGAAACTAAAATCACCCTTTTCAGTTGCTTTAATTTCCTATGTTATTTTAGTGATCTTCGTTTATTTTTATGATTTTATATTGCACAGACATGTCCCAGATGCACCAGAGCACTTCCCATTAAAGCCAGAACATACCAATAACTCCATAAGAAATATACAAGCACAAAAAAGGAGGGGTGAACGCCACATTAGGCTCTTCCGGGAGGTAGAGCACTTCATATCAGGTGGAACGGTACCAGCTGAGGATTATTATTAGTTTGTGCAGGTTGAGGTTGGTATGAGATTGGAGGGAGCTTGAGGAGGTAGGAGCGGTTTAGGCCAGCTATTGTTCGATGAGGAGAGCTTTGAGGTCTTTTTTAAAGGTGAAATGACAAGTGGTCATATGGAAGCTTGGCAGGAGGAGTTACAGATTCTTGTGGTGCTTCTGGAGAAGGGTTGGATCATGTATTGCTCATGCTTCAAGGTGGGCGGGTTTGGGGAGGAGCAATTGAGCATTTCTTGAACTTAGAAGACTCTTCAGCAAGAATCCCCTGCAGCACAGAAAAATAAACTGACAATCATCAGATAACACATTGAGTAACATATCTAATGCTGCCTGTGCTGATGCTGTTGCAGGAGACACATTTATTCATTTTTCAAAAGTCGATGTGACTGAACTGGGCAGTATCACTGGATCCATGATAACTCTTTGAACTAGTTGCACACTGAAAATGAAGCTTGACTTCAAATTAATTTTTGTTCATGCTTGATTTTTCCCCATGGTACAATTTGAAGTTAGATATTATGTTTATGACCATATGTTTTGTCAGTCACTAACCTCTTTAATTCTCTTATCTGCAAAAATGTTGGTGTTTATTATTCCTCCGTTATGGATTGAATATCCTCCCTTCTTTGAAGTCAACAACTCATGGGAGAGTTTGGAAGCTGTGCCAAAAGCAGTGAGTGATTTGTCTTCCAAACTTGCAAGTCTCCCTCCCTCATTAAGAAGTGAGCAAACAACAGAGCTGTGTCTGGCTCAGGCGGTTGAAAACTATGACCGACAGTCCACCCGCCATAGGACCATTTATCAGTCATTCTGCCATACATGACAAAGTTTCACAGCCTCCAGCAGAGCAACTATTACAGCGACTCCATGGAAGGCAGAGATTCCCACATGCATGATGGGGCTGTTGTGATGAGCTCTTCCACCCAAATAAAGTATGTCAGCGAGAGGCGTACAATACTTTCCTTCTTTGATCAAGCTTTGAGTACACAGAAAACAGGTCTGCCTTGTTCCTCCATCCAGCAACTGTCATCCACAGAATGCTCGGCCTTGGAACCCTTCTACATCATAAAGCAAGCTATGTCATAACATATTGCATAAAGTAACAACACAACACATCCCCTTCTTTTGTAATCTATAGTCATTACATAACATAGCAGAAAGGGAAGTGACATAAAAAAACATAAGAAATAAAAGGAACTTCAAGAATATGTACATAAGATTAATATAACATATGTCTATATAAAACTACTTAAAAATACGTTATAAACAACTTGTTTAATCTATCACAAAATCTTTCAACCATCCAAGCAAATCCTTCTTCCTCTTCCCACCATTAAATTTAGTATTATCCAACGCCGGTTCTAACATTTATTCTTTCAAACCACCCCCAGATCTTTCCTACCATCCTCATCTCCAGAAACAACAGACGTAGTAAGAGTGTCACAAGCTTTCCTCAATGCAGCTGTAGATGGTCTTCCTACAACATCTAACATGACTTCCAGCCATGTGGAACCCTTATCAAGTAACACCTTATTCACTTCACTTTCCCCACTCTGCTCGTTTAAACATAAGGCAATACGCTTCAGGTTCCATACTTTACCACTCTGCAGTCCTACATAATTCTGTAAGGCTTCCATTACTTGTTGTGGCTCGAAAAACTGACTTTCCTCCTGTTGGACCTGGCTTTTTGACAGGGACATCCCCAAACTTTTTGCCTCCTTCCTCCTATTTTTTCTGACCTGTTGTTGTTGGCTTTTGACCTCTGAGCACTTTACCACTGCTAACCAGTGCTAAAGTGCATATGCTCTCTGTGTAAATTGTACTATTGATTGGTTTATCCATGATTGACTATTTAATTTACCTGTAAGTCCCTATTAGAGTGCACTACATGTGCCTAGGCATGTAGATTAAATGCTACTAGTGGGCCTGCAGCACTGGTTGTGCCACCCACCTCAGTAGCCCCTTAACCTTGTCTCAGGCCTGCCATTGCCAGGCCTGTGTGTGCAGTTTCACTGCCACTTCGACTTGGCATTTAAAAGTACTTGCCAAGCCTAGAACTCCCCTTTTTCTACATATAAGTCATCCCTAATGTGTGCCCTAGGTAACCCCTAGAGCAGGGTGCTGTGTAGGTAAAAGGCAGGACATGTACCTGTGTAGTTATATGTCCTGGTAGTGTAAAACTCCTAAATTCGTTTTTACACTACTGTGAGGCCTGCTCCCTTCATAGGCTAACATTGGGGCTGCCCTCATACACTGTTGAAGTGGCAGCTGCTGATCTGAAAGCAGCAGGAAGGTCATATTTGGTATGGCCAGAATGGTAATATAAAATCCTGCTGACTGGTGAAGTCGGATTTAATATTACTATTCTAGAAATGCCACTTTTAGAAAGTGAGCATTTCTTTGCACTAAAAACTTGTTGTGCCCTTCAATCCACGTCTGGCTAGGTTTAGTTGACAGCTCCTTGTGCATTCACTCAGACACACCCCAAACACAGGGTACTCAGCCTCACTTGCATACATCTGCATTTTGAATGGGTCTTCCTGGGCTGGGAGGGTGGAGGGCCTGCCCTCACACAAAGGACTGCCACACCCCCTACTGGGACTCTGGCAGACAGGATTGAACTGAAAGGGAACTTGGTGCATTTCTTAGAGACTCTTTGAAGTCACCCCCACTTCAAAGGCACAACTTAGTATAAAACAGGGCCTCTGCCCTACCTCATCAGACACTTGCTGGAGAAGAAACCTGAACCAGAAACTACATCCTGCCAAGAAGAACTGCCTGGCTGCTCAAAGGACTCACCTGTCTGCTTTCTCCAAAGGACTGCTGTCTTGCTGTTGCCCTGCTGCCTTGCTGAACTCTTGTCTGGCTGTGAAAGTGCTCTCCAAGGGCTTGGATAGAGCTTGCCTCCTGTTCCTTGAAGTCTCAGGACCAAAAAGACTTCTTCCCTTCACGTGGACGCTCCGTGCGCCGAAAATTTCGACGCACAGCTTGTTTCGCGGCGAGAAAAACGCCGCACACCGACG
This sequence comes from Pleurodeles waltl, assembly GCF_031143425.1. Classification (NCBI taxonomy): domain Eukaryota; kingdom Metazoa; phylum Chordata; class Amphibia; order Caudata; family Salamandridae; genus Pleurodeles; species Pleurodeles waltl. The sequence goes on along the minus strand of NC_090444.1, from coordinate 148,454,893 downwards.
CTGATCAACGCAACGCCCTCGGGACGATCGAGACTTCGACGCACAACCTCGCAAGGACAAAGCCGCCCGACTTCCAAGGAGAAATCGACGCGACGCCTACCGTGAGTGCGAAACTTTGACGCACGGCCTCGCAAGGACAACGCCGCCCGACTTCCAAGGAGAAATCGACGCGACGCCTGCCGTGAGACCAAAATTTCGACGCACGGCCTCGCAAGGTCAACGCCGCCCGACTTCCAAGGAGAAATCGACGCGACGCCTACCGTGAGATCGAAACTTCGACGCGCAGCCCCGCAGAACGACGCGCAGCCGGAAAATAAGCAGGAGAATCCACGCACAGACCCGGGACATCTGGTAATCCTCGCGATCCACAAAAAGAGACTGTCTGCGCGCCGGAAAACGACGCCCGACTTCCCCGCGTGGAAAAGAACGACGCAAGTCTGTGTGTGCTGAGCGGAAAACGACGCACCCACCCCTTTTTCCACGCATCTCTTCTCCTGTGGCCCTCTGAGGAGATTTCCCACCAGAAACCAGGTACCCTGTGCTTGAAAGACACTTTATTGCTTTTTAAAGACTTAAAGACTCTTAATATCACTTTTCAGTGATATCTTTACAAATTCGTATTGCAACTTTGATCGTTTTGACCTACAATTATCCAGATAAATATTCTATATTTTTCTAAACACTGTGTGGTGTATTTTTGTGGTGTTATACTATGGTGTTGTATGAGTTATTGCACAAATGCTTTACACATTGCCTTCTAAGTTAAGCCTGACTGCTCATGCCAAGCTACCGGAGGGTGAGCACAGGCTGATTTTGGATTGTGTGTGACTTACCCTGACTAGAGTGAGGGCTTTTGCTTGGACAGGGGGTAACCTGACTGCCAACCAAAAACCCCATTTCTAACACCTCCTTTATCACCCTATAAGGTTTTTTAACTCACACCCAATTTACCCACCTTGATC